>NC_133783.1:16262993-16404099 GCF_003597395.2 Chelonoidis abingdonii | reverse complement strand
TATATATATATATATAAAAGGATTATAACTATATACACAAGAACTACGAGTAGCTAGGGAAGCGGAGGTCAGCTAAGCTGCGCTCCACTGTTCCAACGACCGACACGGGCGGTAAGAAGGAACTGAAGGGCGGCTGGGTCAGCAGGGGTATATATCCGGCGCCACTCCAGGGGGCGCCCTGCCGACCCACCAAGTGTTGCTAGGGTAAAAAATCTTCCGACGAACGTGCACGCGGCGCGCACACACCTAACTGGAATGGATATGAGCAAGCACTCGAAGAAGAATATATCTTATTCTGTGGAGCTCACACTGTGTACATGATGAAGCATGCAGAAGTGCTGCTGAGATTTCTCAGTGCATCACATTATTATGAAACAATATCTTTTAGGACATACTCTGAAAGTGTTTTATCTTCTGCCTAAGGACCTTATCCTGCAAATGCTGCCCTAGTTCATACTACAATGTGCAGTTCCACTGACGCACAATAAACAGCACTGTATTTAATGGTAAGTAAGTGTTTGCAGGATCAGGTCTTATGCTGTGAATGTGTATCCCTGTTGTTACTTATGGGCCTGAAACTGTAAGGTGCCATGTGCTTCCTGTGAGAGGCGGAGCACCATGACTTCCACATAGAACTAAGGGTGCCCACAGGATTAGGGTCAGAGTGTTTTATTGCTTCCTTCCATAGATTCTCTGCATTCCCTTTATTAGAGGAGTGTGAATGACACCAGAAGTAAGGAAATGCTGCAGATTTACACTTTGCTGTCATAAGTCCATTATACTCAGACTTGGAAGAAAATTTTAGGATTCCTTGAATTTAACAGGTCTAATTCTGCACTGAGATGAATAGACACACCTGTCACTGTGCGCATATTGCAGGGCCACATCCAGCCCTAATAGGCTTCAACTTCCTCTACCTCCTTTGTAGGCCTGTGCTACTTGAACATCTCAGAGAAACAAGAGCTGACAAGAAAAGGCTTCGCAAAGCTCTGAGAGAATTTGAGGAACAGTTCTTTAAACAAACAGGAAGGTAAAGCAAAACCTCATGTATTTTAAGTAGATTTTTATGTTTCCATTAAAGAACATATTCTTAAGCAGCAGGGCAGGGATTTACCTATAGTAACTGGGCTGGGGGGAGTGGGTGGGGTTGTGTTATCTTTTGTGCTTTGAGAGTCCCAAGGGGAGCTACAGTTCAGGATTGGAAGGGGACAGCTGGGAGCACCGTGGAGGCATCAGGTCTCTATGCAGATGATTTTTTGCTTGGATAATTCCTTCAGGATCTGTGCAGATCCTTGGAATTCTTCCAGGTTTAGGGTAGCCCCCATAACCTATCCTGTGCAGCTCCATAGGGAACTCTGCCAGAGGATCAGTTCAGAAATTTCCTTCCCTAGGCTTATTGACAGAAGGAGCAATGTAACCCCTAGGCAGGGGTTGGAATAGTCCAGCAGCAGCTCTGTCTGCCACACATGCACTATTAGGATCTCTTGATTTACAGAATGTATATGCGAATAGGTAGTGGGGTTTTTTTTTTGTTTTTTTTTTTTTATAAATGTAAACCTGAAATGTCACTTACCTGGAGACATTTTACCATGACTGGTATGTTGGTGGCAGGCAGCTCTGTCCCTTTCTTAAATTGGCTAGGCATGGCCACAAGTGTAGGTAGTGCAGGCCTGATTGAAAGCTCATTGACATCAATAGTCTTTCCACTGAGTTCAATGGGCTTTGGATTAGTCCCTGTGAGCAGAGAGGAGCCATTTTGTTGTTGGTTTTAACGCAGACCCTATTGATGAGGGTTTTTTTTCTGTTTTGGTGTTTTTGGGGAGGAGGGTGTTGGGGGTTTATTGGTAAATTCCATGTTATACCTAAAACAAGGTGAGCTTTCATTCTAATTTTTCAAAAATGTGGCCCCCTCACACTTTCACATCACAATATTGCTCTTACGAGGACCAATGTGTGAGGGTATAATATTTAAATTGCTCAATTTGCTTAAATGCTATTGAATTCATGACATGTCCTGAATGAAAACAACTTTAACTCCTTGAGTGATCTCAGGTAGGTCAGGATGATTTCTTATTGTGATGAAAATCTGCAGAAAGAACTTGTATGGTCTCAGACTCTATGGGCTCAGTCCAATGCCCTCTGGATCAATGGGAGCTTTTCCATGGATTTCCCTGGGCATTGGAGCTGGTCTATACATGGTTCAAAAAGAAAACCGTTAAGTGTGGTACTATAGTAGTTATATTTTCCATAATACTATACAACAACATATCTGCATATTTTGGAGTGAAGTAATTATTACTTACACAGCTGACAAGAAATGTGATTGCCTTGTATAATCTAAACCTCAGAATTCAGTATTTTAATTGCCATTCCTATAATCCTACTTTACGATAGTATGCTCTTTTTATACGTCTATGGGCATCTACAATTAGAAACAAATACAAAAAAAACACGGTGGAACTAATTTTAAAACCCATTTTTCTTCTGTGTCATAAAATGACAGAGCTCTGTTTGACTGTTTCAGGAGTCCACAAAAGGAAGATCGCATACCCATGGCTGAAGAGTACTCTGAATATAAGCATACAAAAGCCAAACTCAGGCTCTTAGAGGTTCTCATCAGTAAGCACGATGTCTCTAAAACAATTTGAAGTCAATGAAATACACAGCTAGAGTTTGCTAGCAAACAACAAACAAACGAAAAGAATTTTACAGGTCTGGGTCTTTCTGCACAGTTATTAGACACACTGAGCATCTGATGCACTTTAATAATCTTATTAACTGAGAGAAGGAGAGGATGGCAATGTGTGTAAGAGTATGTAAATGAGAGTGAGTGAACTGTATTTTTTCCTTTTGGAAAAGCCTTGAAGTGCACTATGATAATCTTAGAAGTTAAAGGGACACTGCAAAGTAGTTTTGGCCCTTAGTCTAATCCGCTTTACTTTAAAATGTATCCATTAGGGAATGCCCTCCAGATTCTAAAAATAATCAGAAATCCACCACTCTGTCTCACTCAAAAGCAGTGCAATCCACTATTTCTGTAGGCAAAACTACTTACATCATATGTTAACAAAAAACCTGTAGACCAAATTCTACCCTTAGATACATAGGTGCAATTCCCATTGGCTTCAAAGAGTGGTGCATATACATGGACAAAATTTAGCCCTGAATTCTTGGAACTGAGTAAATTGAGGCTGCTGGAGAAAAAGAACGTGGTAAAATAATTGCCAAATGCAATCATGTTTTTTGCAAATGAGAAAACTTCTATTTGGCAAAGCAACAGGGACTCAGTGGGTAGGCAAGGAATGCCTGTTTCAGGTTTGCCAAAGGGTAGTATAAGACCATGTAAAGGGCACTAGGTGCTGGCCTGTTAAATATGGTTGGCAGTTCCCTGAAAAAAATTCAGTAAAATAAATTGATCATACATGCTGATATTTAGTTCTGTATTAAACATAGCACTTTATTTTGCCTGATGCTATAAAATTTTGCTTTTCGGACTACCAAAGCTTGTTTGGAAGCATGCACTTTGTAAAATGTTAAAGTATTTCCTGTGTTAGATATCTATATTAAAATAATGAGGAGAATAGTTTATTGCATTCTGACAAAATATTTTGGATAGATAAATGTATGCAGTATATAACTGAACGTCATGGTTGTGAGATGAGGAACTCTGGCCTTCTTGTTTCCTAAAAGTAAGCCTACAAAAATATTTTTCTGTTGGAATTATGCATCCTTCGGCACACCCCACTTTGTAAGGTAAAGGGATTTTCCTCACTCTTGTGATAGATCATTTCTATGTAAAGTGCAATATTTCACAGAAGGATAGTCGGCATTTTGTATTTTTCATTACAAATCAAAGGCGGGTGTAATGGGGAAATGTCTAACCCAAACATGAAGGAAGAGCTTAAAAAGGAAATGCGTTGCATCATATTTAGTGTTTTGTTTAAATTAACATTTTGTATTAACTGCATATAAGCCACCTGTTTTACTATCTTATGGAAACGTTCATTTTCTGAAGTCTATTCTATACCAATCATGTTTGTATTTATATTTTATGTAATGTTTCAGCATGATTTTAAGTAGTATACATTTTCAAATGGTTTGGAGGAAAAAGTGTGACCACTACACAATGTGGATTTTTTTTTTTTTTTATTTCTATGAGGTTTGCTGTTTCACTGTATTGACTTGACAATTTATAACTTTTATGAATCAGAATGATCTCCTTTCTAAATCTGTTTTAATTAAAGTAATCTAAGAGCAACAGGAACAGATACACAACTATTTGAGGTTTACAAACTACATCTTTGATAAGAGAAAATGGTTTCATGACACATGTATACAACTGCTATTAAAATGTACTCTATATATTCTATATGATTGTATAATATTTTATACAACAGTACAAATAAAATATTTTTCTATTATATTTATTATGTTTAAACACAATTTTTGTTTCCAGTTAGCTAATATAAATAACACTGTCAAACAACAAGTTGGAAGTGCTGACATTTCTAGGCTTCGAGATTTAAATCATGCTGCAATTACAACCTTTCATGCTGTTTGGAGTTATCCCAGTGTTTGTTCAGTAGATTAAAATAAATGCATATTTAAACACCATTATAAGCCATTATTTGTATTTTGCTAAAGCATTTTATATAGGTTTTTGTTATGTTTGGCCAGGAACAAACAAACAAACAAACAAAAATTGCAGAATCTAGATGTAAATGTTGTCAGAAAGAAAATCCAGGACTTCTGTTCCCCTGATGCTATAAACTATTAGAAGGAAGGAGGGAAGTTATACTAAAAATGCTATTAATGAATTTGAAAAACTGGTGTTTGCTTTTGGTGACAGCGGCATGTGCATGCTTCTGAAGAGAACATCTGACGATGGAAATGGACAACAGAGGTTCAAAGCCTCCTAAGTAATGGGGTACGGATTAACGTCCAACACTGATGTTGCAGGTCTTGCAACTGGGATCTTTTTTTGCATTTGCAGTAGACGAGCTCATTACCTGATGACCAGTAATTTCTGCAACTGTGCCAAGGGAAAGATCCACAGGATCAGTGTAAATTACTTCTAAAATAACATCCTGGGCATGGTGATAAACCATGATGCCATCTTCTTCAGCGCAGGTCAGAAATTTATTATCCTTTGAATTTAGCTGAGGAAGGCGTTGCTTACAGAATTCATCTCCAGGTGAGCCAACAGGGGCAATAACAAGAATGACATAGTGATAAGCTGTGTACATGCAGTAGAAGTCCCCAAAGTACAAGTTAGTATTTGGATTGAAAAGTTTTTCAGCTGAAATCTCAAACCTGTATCTTCCATAAGGTGAATCTTGTGGTGGCTTCCCTGTGTTAAACTCAGTGTTGCAGCTAAAGAAGATGCCTTCCAACTTCCCACTGATTGGAGAGCCATGGCTACCACTGTTATCCTTGACAGAAGGCTGCATTGCATTTCCATGTTGGTCTCTAAAAATGAATGACTATTATTGTTTATTTTGCAGTGAAGAGTACAACTTTGATTACTTATAGGACTACCATCGTGTCACAAAGGATACAAAGAGAAACCAGTCATTTGAAAAATAAGGTAAACACCACCTCACTCTCAAAGACAAATAAATGAAGACATGACCAGGGCTCAGGGTGAGAAGGAACTGCTTTTCCATCTTGTCTCTGCTTCTGGAGGTAAGTTGTATGGAAAAAGAGGCAAAAACAGTAACAGAAAACCCACCCACCATATTTTTCCCCAGCAACTGTAATACTAGTGGGATTTTAAGTCTACATTGAAAGTTACAAATGAACCCAATCATATTGCAATATTTTTTTTTTAATATTTTCAGTGGATGTTGTACACACACATTCACATGATGGCTAGGTCCTTCTCCCCCCCCAGTGACACTATGGCAGGGAATTGCCCACGTGCCCCCCCAAAACCTGCGGCTTACTTGGTTCCTACTTATAAGATCAGGAGTAACTTAAGCAGACTCAAACACAAAAAGTCTCTCTCTGTTTTATTTAAATAAGTCTTCACAGATTTTTAATTACAGGAGTACTTAACCCATACAACCACTGTGGAGTCCTGCCCGTGCAGCTCTGGAAGTTAGGAGTAGTGAAGATGATAATCTCTGTCTAATAAATGTGAGGAGAATTAATCAGTTTTGGCCCCACTAAGACTCCCTTTCATTTTCTTCTAAAGAAGCTGTTTCTCCACATTGTTAATACATGATCCAATTTGGCTGCCATCGACTTGAGTGGAAGCAGGACTGGACCCAAGATGAGATATAATTTGGTTATTTCCAGCTGTAATTATCCTAAACCCAGAAATACACAAATCCAATCCCTTGCATTGCAGTTCAACTGTTAGTGAAGTGCACCGACTCTGTGTATGTATGTATACATATACAAACATGTCCAGGGTATAGCTCACTTTCTGTTTGCCTAAATACTTTCAAAGTGCAATGAATCTTCAGCACCCTCCTATCTAGAAAAATTATTTTACTATCACCACTTGGCTTAGGTCACTTCTCTTGTCAAAGCTATGACTGATTTCCTTTTGTTTTCTGCCTTGGTTGTAGACTATTAAGTCTCAATGATAAGACACTTCCAGGTCTCATAGCCACCTACTCCTTTACATTTCACAGAACTCTTGCCACCTACCTGGTGTGCTAAACCACCATCATTTCTTCATGCAAATTGACAAGTCTTAAAAACACTTTTCAGAATGCTTTCTAACATTAATTCACCAATGAAAACTGCTTTTGTTAAGAACACCATGCTCAATTCAGGCCATTATCTGGGAAGGTGGGGCACTACATGCTGAACTACGTGAGCTGTTTCTCGGGTTGGTGGTAGCAAGAGAAGCTCTAATGCCCAATGCTATAAATATCACGTGAGCGCTTTTCAGTCACACACACTCAGTATAAGGACAAACAAAATGGCCGACTGACTTGATGTAGTGCCTTGATGCAGCATGTAAAGGACAGAAAGTCTCCCTGTATAGCAGATTTCCCCCTTCTCTACCCTAGTCATTTTGATTTCAATAAACCAGCCTTTGTTAGAAAAATTTGTTTTCAACCAGGAAAATGCATCTGGATGTGCACTACCTTAAACTAGAGCCCACCTGCCGGTGGCATAACTAGCAGCTATTGCCCAATACTGCATGTACAAAACTCCCTTTGAGTTCAATGGTAGCTGTGCTCCTGTAACCAATTTAAACATCAGGCAAACCCAGCATTGGCTTTATCTGTAACTGGCACAGGTGAAATTTGTTAGCCTGATGGGTAGTTTAACCTTTACAAGCAAACAGATGATGCCTAGTGGTTGCTCACTGTTTTGGATAGTTTTGGGGATGAAGTGGGGTGGATTTTTATTTTTGTGACAGTCCAAGGTAAACCCTTAACTGGAAATTCCTAACTGGAATGCAAGGTTGTTTCATTTTTTATATGCTCATGGAAAGCAGGTTTAGTCCTTGCTCCTACTGAAGTGAATGGGAGCTATGCTAGTGTTTCTTACACAGTTACTTTGTAAGACAGTTGTTAACCATGATATTGGTAAATATACTGTCTGTCAAAGATGGTTTCAAGTGGCACATGGAACAGTGGCTTTATCACCTATAGTGCTTGCACCTGAGAATTATTGCCATTTCTAATCAGACACCTTCTTCTGACTAAAATTTTTCATATAGCTGTGAGGTAAACTTCAGAAGCTTTCTGATGCTCTCAAGACCACCATCTTTATATTTGCAGAAGCAATGCTCTGGGAAGATAGGGTCTTAAAAGAAGATTAAGTTGTTATGAATTAAACAAACAAATTAAAAAAAAAAAAAAAAAAAGGCCACCTTCTCTGCAACCTGAAAAATGTGCTTGAAGCTGTATTTCCGTGACAAGATACTGACATCCAGTGGCCAATTAGGCTAATTATAGGTTAGTATTCATTAGGGAGTTGACACTTTGCATGCTGTCTATTTAAAGGAAGCAGTCATGATTAAAGTGTATGTTAATTATATGCCACATTGAAAAAAGAAACCGTAATGATGTCGCAGGATCAAGGTTTACCTAGTAAACAGACCAAGGTCTTGCTGTGTGCTGTACAATCTCTTGAGACCCCCAGTGGAACACTCCCACTCTAGCCCTAAATACACTACTTTGTGCACTACTGTTTACTACTTAGAAGCCCCTGGAGCCCATTAGAGGTCTTCTGAATCATAAGGCAAAACAACACTGAGGCAGGAAATGCTAGTTGAAGGGTTACACATGATGCTGATGGTCACCAACAGCTTAGTCTAGAGCACATCGTACCTTTTGAGCCAGAAATTCTTTGCCAACTGTAAAAGACCCTGAATTTGCCTGTTTCTGAATATCTTCATGTATTCCTGAGGGAATTATGCACCAAAAAAATTAAAAATTATGCACCAAAATTCCGAAATGTAATTTGTCAATAAATGAATGTGGTTCCAGCATGGCAGTGGGGACCACAGGCCATTGGCTGCACTGAGGTGGGAGAGCACCCTGAAGCCCCCACCTCCCCCAGTACAGGGACTCAGCAGTGAGGCTGCACCTGACCCTGGCATAGTGCAAGGGCTGGGCCTGCCCTTCTGTGCCAGGCGCACCTGGTGTGGGTAGGCAGGCTCAGCCCAGCAGGATCCAGGTGTGGGGCAATCTGGGTGTGGGCAGCTCAGAGAGAGATCTGGATGCACAGGGGCTCACTGGGGGGTTCAGGGGCAATGGGACTCTGCAGGGGATCCAGGTAATGGTAGCTGGCCTCAGTGTGGGGGTAGGGGTGGGGTGGGGGGGTGTATCTGGCTACCTTCAGAGTTTTCAAAGCTCTGTGAACTCAAATGTGCACATACTGTGAACTATGAAAGATTCACCCATGTGACCCCACCCAGTAGGTATGAGGATCAGGTAAACCTGGGCATTCCAAAAGGATGATATGCTCTTATTACAGAACTCAAAGGCCTGATCCAGCACTTAGCTGCTCCAGTTTTCTGCAAGTGTTACTTCACTCAAATTGAGTTACATTTGAGTAAAACTGAGGTAATGCAGTGTTGAAACAGGCCCAAAATCTTTAACGTATGCTAAAGTATAAGAAATAAGTATGTTTAAATTTCTTTAAGGCAAGTAATCAGAGATTCTACCACTCTGAAAGGCAGTACAAAAACAGGGTTCTACTGCATTGTCATCCGCTAAGCAATGTACCTCCAAACCAGTTTTCTCCTAGAATACTACTCTTGCCATTGCATGGTGTCTTTTCCTAAGACACTGTTCAATCAATATCCTGAGCTCTAACCTCTAGTGTTGTGGGTGATGACATCTATATTTTGATTGGATAACTGTCTAGCTTTGCTGCCTGTGCAAAAGAATATTACAACTTCAGCACTAATACGCAAAATAAACAAATAAACAAAAAACCCACGTTAAGAGACCACTAAGGATGCACAACAAGGCATTCAAAAGTCAGTAAGGGATAGAGCCACAAAAAGATTTAGGTGCCTGACTGCCACTGTAGACATCTACATCCAACTCTTAGGCACCACTGTGATCCTCAAATCCTCTGCTTAGCTGCCACGTAATGCTGGAGGCACCTAAAATCCCTACGTGCTGGAGTTTCCACCATTAACAAGCCCTAGGCACTTGGGTTTCTGCCACTGAACATGTGAACAGCCAACTTAATCTAGGGAATCAGGTGCCTAAACCCCTGCAGACTAGGCATTCCTAGCTATTGTGCTTGTGAGGACCGATCCAGTAGACATTTCAACACCTACGTTTCTCTGTGGATCTGACTTTAAATGACACTATTCAGGTGGCATATGCTCGAGTACAATGTGCACATGCAGACACATGAGACACATGTATACATCAAGTACTTGCAGGCAAATGTATGCACAAAATTGTACATCCCTTATCTTTAGAAATATTCTGAATTTTTAGTACATCAATCATCATCATTATTACCTAGTTGTTAGACTATGATGGTGCCTAGAGGCTTACTCAGGACTGAAACTCCATTACAGCAGGTGCTGTGAAAACACAGTTTCTACTCCAAAAACTTATTTCCTATTCAGATTCAGTGCTGAACTGTACAAACTTACATTAATAAGTCACTTCTCTTCTTGAACTGGAAATGTAGTGCACAGACTGTCTGTTGTAAAATTGTGGCTTTACTTAATACACATTTTTATGTTGCATAGAGTTTTAATACTTAGCTGGAATTACTCTCTTAATGTGGACAATTTTGCATGTGTTTTTCTTACCTGATATAATCAAAATATTCTTTGTGCTGATTCCGATAAAAAACAGAAAGCTTAAGCATACGTCCTGCAATCACTTCAGCTTTTTCCAAAAGCTGTGTTAGATGAACTTTTGAATAATCTGTGAAGAGAAGAATATCTGCTAGTAAGAAAGAAACATCATCATCTCCTAAATCACAGTCTAAACTTATTTTGATGCCTTGTACAAAACAGACAAAGGGTGGGAAGGCAAAGAGCAGCAAAGGGCCAGATTTTTGGGACTTAGGCATTAGAGCTTCAAAAAATCTGCCCCAAAGTGACAGTCAGTGGAAGAGCCAGGCACAAAATCCCCATCCACCAGACCACATGACTGCTTATGACTGTGATACGTGGTAGTTTTCACAAGGAGTTGTCAGCATTATCTCCTACTAATGTTATTTTCCATTAGAAACTGCTCCCTAATTGCCACGTGCCTACAACCTCGTAGCACAACATACCACCACAGATGAAGTACTAGGGCTTTGATACAACCCAACTAATACAGGGTTAAACTCACTCCAGTGCAGTTAGCACATACAAAGACTCACTAAAACTCTTAATGAGTAGTACAGGGCTTTCGTACAGGCAGGCGCTGTGTACTGGGGTGAATTTCATCCCAATGAAGCTGTGTGTAAGTAAATTAGGAGCCAAATGTATGCTCTCTGGAGCACAGGACAGGGTGGGGTGGAGATGGCGGTGCACTGAGGCTTTCCACAGGCAGCCTGCCTAGGGGTCGTGGGGTGCTGGGTGCAGCATGCTGAACAGAAGCACTTGGACCACTTTCAGGAAGCTTCACAGTTGCTTGAGGCTAAAGACTGATGCAAGGATGGCCCTGCTTCAGTTTGGTTCACCAAGCACCCAGAGTGCCACCAAGTGCAATGTTTGGACAACTGCTCATGGTCTGTGCACCAACTGATTTGTATGCGGGTACACCAGGAGGACAGTGTGTGAGGATGGGGCATGCCGGTGTCTCTGTGGCTCCCTCCCAACAAGGCACCAACAAAGGAGCAGCCACAGTTTGTTTATACATTTTTTAATAGAAAATAAGCTGCCTAAACCAACTCTTCCATTTCCAGATGTGACCGGTACTGACTACTGACAATTATTCTGTGTCGCAATAGCTGATACAGACAGAAACTAATCCTTTTCATATAGCATGTTTGTTTTCTTTCTCTCCCTATGTACTGTATCTTTTCCCAGCAATCTTACCTCCTGTACAAAACTCTATGATTTCACTCCACTCAGAAACAACGTAATCCCCATCAACTTGCTTTGATGCTGTCTGCACTGCTACTGTATATTCCGTTCTTGGGCTCAAGAACCAGTGTCCACGAACAGTCATAGGGAGAGGAACAGCTTTTGCAACCAGTTTAGTGGGTACATCCTAATGGGACAAAAAAGTATGATCAGTTAATTGAGCAAAACTATATTCAGAAAGTTGTATAAATTAAGTGGGGGGGATGAAGTTCAATAACCTTATTTTAAACTCCTTAGGCCCAAATACTGCTAACTTTTCTCACACAAGTACCATAGTGAAGTTAATAGGATGACACACACACTAGGAGGGGGCGTGAGATTTAGCCTTTAGCGAAGGGCAGTCTTTTAATATTGGGTCTATGTGAATATAGACTAATATTACATGCAGCATAGAATATACACTATAGATCAAGGACATCAATTTGTACTTAAAAATGCAAGCCCATGGGATGAAGACCATAATTTGATCATGATACACTATCCTACTAAGGAAATGGTAAGGTTGTTAAAACATAAGCTTAAAAAGTCTCCTCTCACAGCTTTTAACTAAATGTAACTTCACTGGCATACTGCCTGATTTACACCAGCATGAGGGAAGACCAGCCTTTCACACAGCTCAGCACAAGATAAAGACAGTGATGCTTAAATGTTTCAAACCCACTGCTGCATGTGTTAAATGCATCACAACAAGCCTGTTTAAAAATAGCACACGGGAAAGGCAAATGCATGCCTTTACGCGAATGTGGGCTGTAAGCTTTGTGTCTATCACTGTAGTCTTCTGGTTTCTACTTTTCCCCTGCTGTTGTTTTGCTGTGGCAGCGCTTCAAACTACATTGTGCTGATAACAAAGATGGAGGCTCTCTTTTGCAGCTAGCAAAGCTCACAAAATGCTGCAATGCTTGAACTCCACAACATCAAGGACTGCAGCTTAGATGTCGCCACAAGGGAGTAGATGGTATACAAGGTTTCCTTGCCAGTACTGTGCAGGAAACATGGCTGATTTCTGCATCCTTCAAAATCTTGTAGAAGATGGTAACAGCCTTGATCTTGGGAACAAGCTGTGCAATAATAATCAAATAGGCAATATTGATTAACTTAATTGTAATCTTCTATTCCTCATTTGTGTGTAAGCAAGCTGGATGGTATTAGCTATAGCAGCATTCTTGGGAACAGGCAGGTAATTTTAGAATTAGTATTAGTTGTATTACCAGAGCACCAAATAAAAAAAAAGAGCTGTGAAATAGCCACAATTTTTTCATCCATCAGAATAGCAAATAGAGATGGTCAGTATTCACTGATTAAAAGCTACAAAGGCTGACTGTCATTGTGGGATCAGAGCCCAGGGGGAGAGAATCTGCATTTGAGAATCTGCATTTGAGAAACTGAGGAAATGGGCGGAGTGGTTGCTTTCACCGGGGATGGCTGTGAATGAGGGATTCATTGTATCAAGGTCAAATGGTGAAAAGGGATCCGGGAAATTGAGGATTGGTTTACACTGAGGTTACGGCAGGAGGGAATCAAAGCAAGAGGCAGTGGTGATGGAGTCCCTGTACTGGAGTGATGCGGGAGTTGGAGGTGAAATGGGATGGAATGTGGAAGAAATTCCCTGCACATGGGATGGATGGCAGATGGGACCCACAGCATCTTAAAGTGGCTGCTGTCATATGAACAGTGGACATTTTAAAATAACCTAGCTTCATCCAAG
The DNA here is from genome assembly GCF_003597395.2 of Chelonoidis abingdonii. Lineage (NCBI taxonomy): Eukaryota > Metazoa > Chordata > Testudines > Testudinidae > Chelonoidis > Chelonoidis abingdonii. The sequence continues at coordinate 16,390,870 of NC_133783.1, read as the reverse complement.
CACAACTGCCAGCTAGCTAGAAATTAAAAAAAAAAAACCCTCAAGATTTTGCATGATCCATAAACATCGTCTGAAACAATTTTTTTTAATTAAGAAAAACGGTTTCTTTTCTGTTTGTTTTTATATTAGAAATAACATGTTTTGTCTTCCCTGTTTGTGTAAGAGGACTATTTGGAAATCGAAAAACTAGCAGGAATGTGACACAACAAGACAGTGAAAACTGATTAGCCAAGAGAAGAGATTTCATTTAAAAACTCTTTATTAACAACTTGTTGAGGGGAAAAACGCTTTTTGTCAAAGACTCAATTGCCCAGTCTCTTAAACTGATGCCTGAGAAAGCTCCCATTCCAGTTACTTCTATGATATTGGGGCTGATTCCCCCCACCCTCTAATGTGGGAAGTTTCAATTGAAAGTTAGTGTCAGACTGTGAGATTTAGCATGGGCATCTTGCTACTGTAAATAGGGAGACCGTCTTCTTTAATAAAGAGACAACATTATGCAGAATCCAGGCCAGCGATGCAGCATGGGTAAGGAATCACAGCCATTGACATACAAAACCAGTCACATATTTCAGAGTCCTTGACTCTGTGAGCAAACTCTGCAAATAAAGACATAAGATGTCCCTGGTCACAGGTTGTAAAGGCCTCCACAGATCCCTAATCATAATGTCACTACTCAGCCGACAGCAACAGATGAGCAGGATGGGACAGTGAAGAGTTAAGGTTGTTTGGTAACCTTATTTGTGCATTTTCCTATTTTAATATTTGGGTTTTTTTTTAGTGTGCAGACTGAAATGTGTTTTGAGAAAACTACAATGTACACTAATGGGATTTTCCCCCTTAACTAAGTGACACACACACAAGAGGGAAGCAGGAAAAACAAGGATGAAAAAGAAAAACAAGGAAAGGGTTTAAGAAATGACATTCCCGTCCCCAGCACTAGACCTTACACAAAACTGCATCTTAAATAGATGTTATAGGACTCCAGCCAGACTGCACTCAGCAGAGCTAATGGACTCAGCAACCTGCTAGCGATGCAATCATTATTTAGCCTCCTTATCATATTTCCTGGGGACGTACAAAAATTGTCTTAATCTTGGCTCTAGTTTCTGTGCACATATCATAGAGGTGGTTATTGCCCCCATTAATTCTGCCTTCTTGGGCTTGCCACTGAAGGCTCTACGTCTTCATACCGCTAAAATGTAAAATAGTACCACTACAATTTTTCTAGAGCAGAGGTGGGAAAATTACGGCCCTGGCCTCTCCCTTGCTGTCCCCCTTCCCCCGCAGCCTCAGCTCACTGTGCTGGTGGTGTGGCTGGCTCCCACTGGGCAGATTTACAAGTGAACACAGGTTGCCGTGGCACGGGGCCCCCCCAGTAAAGGGGGCCCCAGGGCCGGGCACTCAGGTAGCTCAGTACTAGTGCCCCTCCCCGCAGGAGAGCAGGTGCGCAGTGCAGGTGGCAGGAGCGTGGCTCGAGGACTCAGGAGGAGCACCAGGCGGCCGCACAGCCCGACAGAGAGAAGTGGCGCTTTGAAGGGAAAATTGCTGCTCCTCCTGAGTCCTTCGCCCATGTTCACAGGGCCATATTCTGAAAGGGGCTTGGGGGGTGGGGGGCGCGGAGCGCAGATGTGTGCGAGAGATGACTTGGACTGAGGCGGGTCTGCAGGTGGAGAAGACAATGGGAGAGGCACCACCTGGAGAGGGTGCACCAGCTGGCAGAGCTAATCCCTGTGACAGCCAGCAGGAGGCACCGTTGTGGTGAGTAGAGTCTGTCACACAGGGGCTATATGATCATCTACACAACAAGAACAAAACTTTATTCAAAATATAAACTATTACTTGCATATGTTGTTATGGCTTTCTGGAAGTCAAGACTTTCTGCCTCATGATGAAAGGCAGGATAGATCAGTGGAGAGAGCAGATAAAGTCAAGAGAACTGAGTTGTGTTCCTAGCCCTGCTACTCACTGCTTTACTCTGAGCAAGTCACTTTGGGTATGCCCACTCTACAGGAACTGCAGCAACACAGCAACAGCTACGCTGACAGAAGAATTCTTCGGTCAGCCTAGCCCCACCTACACCAGGGGCTAGGTCGCCTTAATTATGGCACTCAGGGATGTGAATGTTAGCTAGATCACTCTAAATTTTAAATGTAGACTAGGGTTCAGTCAACCTCTTTGTGCCTGAGCTGCTTCACCTGTAAAATGGGGATAATAAGTTACTCACTTGGGTTAAATGCTTTGAGATACTCTGATGAAAAGGGGCTATAAGTATAAACTATTACAACTAAAAATATATGGGAGGCTTTGTATGTGTCAATATATTAAACACACTGAGTAATCTATTCCTATTTAGCAGCGTACTTAAAGACTTTTCTGAAACAAACTTATTTGTAGATATGGCAGGTGGCTTAAAAAACTGTTCTTAGCACTAAAGACAGATTAAATGAAACACAATATCCTTTGACATGTACTATTATTAAGCTATTAAAATAATGGTCCTTGGAGTTCTCCCCTAAAACCCATCTACCGTACTTATTTCAATCCATCTGAACAGAAATAATCCAGCTTTTACCTATTCACTAACCAAATTAGTATCAACATGTTTCAAGTTACATGCAATAAGACTAAACAGATCCTATTTAACCATCATTTTAATTGACACCACCACCCCATGAAGTTTTACAAAAGCACAGGTATCCATTTCCTTTTGACCAAGTAGTTTACCTCAGTGAGGAGCCAGGCAATTGCTGAGAAAAGAAAAAAAAAGAATGGCCTATCCTTATTACATTACTTGTATCTATAAACAGTTTATAAACTGATTTAAATGTTGAAGTAACAGGTACACTAATTTGCTACTGATCCTTTCTGGACAGTCATAGCTTTTACATCAACACATTTATATTAATTTGTATTTAGAGGAAAAAATATGAATTAAGAGATACCCAGAATCAAGAATCCACCTGATAAAGCATTTTATTAGAAAAAAAGTATGTTTAGCCTTTCAGCATAAAATGGGAATTTAACTTCAAAGGCTACCAATGCAAAAGCAAGATAAACAACAAGAAATTCTGTTCTAATTTATTTGGTGACACAACCATAAATGGGCCATATTATCCAGTGGTGCAAATTGGCATAGGTGCATTGAAGTCTATGAAGCTATGCCAATTTACACAAGCTGAAGACTGGGACTAGATCATGTCTTAAAACTCACTGTTTAAAATTACGATGATGATTTTTAGGTACACAACACACACAAAACATTACTTCCAACCATCCTCATAAAAGCAAAGGAATAGGACAGGAAAAATCAGGGAGGAGAGATTTATAAAGATAACTGTGGTCACGGTAAAAAATACTTTGGTGGTAAAAAGGTTACCAGAAACATTTCCTGATTAGTTTATAAGCCCTAACTGGTACAAGTGTTAGTAACAGTAAAGATATCATGATCTGATCTTGTCCCATTGGGTATTTGTGCTCTGATACCACTCATCTTTTATGGATCCTGCCGACATATTTTAAACCAGCAGGTGATTGTGCCTTTGATAAGGTTGTCCTCCCTTGACTTCCATCTCAGTCCATCCCGCTACATTTCTAATAGCATTTTAAAACACTGCGAAGGCAATGAAGTTTTGCTCTAGTAGAGGTATACAGGATCATGAGTGCAAACAAATTCAATGTACCACCATACAGAGAACTAATGGAAAAGATGGAGAGCAAATATTTGGATCATAGCTGCTGAAATGTATTAGTAAGTGTGCTAAGACATTCTTAACAAGCATTAAGAGGTGGAGAAGGACTGATGGAAACCCTCCTACAAGTTAATTCCCATTACTGAGTCTTGTGTCAGGAAGACACGTATTGCTGTTGTGAGGGCATCATGGATACACAAAGGCGCACAACGCACAAACTGTGTAACAAAAAATAAGAGCTGTAGGGGAACCAGAACTGCTGTTTTGCAGGAAATTCTGCTGGTTCAAAATTTGTTTTAGGTCTCAAGTAGAATAAAAATAAAGAATTTCAATATTCCTGCAAAATGAAATTTTCAAAAAATTATTTTGACTCAAAACATTTAATTTCTATAAAACTGAAATGTTTTTTATTGATTTGACTTTTCAACTTGAATTTATAATATAATACAAATTACACAGAATATTCTAACATGATCAAAATATTTCAATTTCTTTTAAAAAAGTTTTCCCACAAATATTCTGTTGCAAATTTTTTAAATCAGCTATATTAAAAATCCCAACTTTCTAGTGAATTCGGCATCTGGCTTTCCAGGGCAGTCAGAAGGAGTGTCACAACATTCACATTTATTTATTCTAAGATCGTGCATGTCCATTGTTTGCTATTTTAAAAAAAATTACCTTGTGTTTAAATTTGTTGGAATTCTTGTTCTCTTTCTTGTTTAGATCAATAAAATAGTGAGTAATACGGTCCTTGGATTTAGAATCCATGTCCCATGAAATCTTGAAAGAATCACATGTGATGTTACTTATTTTGATGTTGTGGGGGACTGGAAGTTCCTCCATCTCTGCAATCCCACTATCTTGTGATTTATTCCCTGTGTAAAAATAAACATTGACTGCATTAGACATATATGCACTAGAGTATGACTGTTTCAACTTTCAGCATTGATCCCTTCCAACCATTCCTTTACAAAAATACATACACACAGCTTAGGAGCAACATTAAGGCCCAATTCTGTAAGTCATACTCGGGGGGGAGCACCTGCTCACATGAGCCATTGCCTTGAAGTCAGTGGAAATACTCACATAAGTAAATGCTCATCAACATGAGTAAGGAGTTCCACAATCTGGATCATAGTAAATTGGACAACAAAGATGTTGTGCCTCTACATATATGGTTCCACAGAGATATATGAAGTATTTGGTGACTAACAGTGAAAAGTTAACAGGACCAGAAATGACTTAATTTCATAGTGCAGTTATTGACGGTCAAATGCAGTGGTTCTCAAACTTTTGTACTGGTAACCCCTTTTTATGTAGCAAGCCTCTGAGTGCAACACGCCCACCCCCCTTATAAATTAAATTATAAATTAAAAACACTTTTTTATATATTTAACACCACTATAAATGCTGGAGGCAAAGCGGAGTTTGGGGTGGAGGCTGACACCTCACAACGCCCCCATATAATAACCTTCTGACTCCCTGAGGGGTCCTGACCCTCAGTCTGAGAACCCCTGGTCAAATGTAAGAAATATAATTAGAAATGGAATTGGTCCTAGCAGTGATTCTCAAACATCAAGTATAAAACAATGCTTTCAACATTTACAAGAGGCATGAAAATATAAAATCTGATACTGTCGTATTTGCAATGAGCATCAAATATTGACATTGTGATAGTCTCAGTTTGTCCCTTGGTTCCATCTCCAATGTTTGTACACCTGAACTTCACTGCAGTTTCATCAGGAAGCTTCTTCTAACTTCTACAAATGCACATGAGAGAGAGAGAGAGAGAGCGTGCTAATTGTCCACTGACCCCACAAGCAACACTTGAACTAAATTAGGTATTTCCCTAGTGAGTGCTTCCTTGCAGTGGCGCCTCCAGCAAGTGTTAAGGGATGAGGTGATCTTTGCCAGACTCACACTGCATATGAGTGTAGAGGGATGCAAATCAGCAACAGAAAAGAACAAGATGAAAACAGAGGAAAGGACACAGCACAGGGAGCTAAAAAGCAGTGAAGATAGATGGATAGTATGATGTGACGGAAAAGAGAGAAGATAAGAAACAAGTAGATAAAGATGGGTAGGAAGATAGAGAGATGAGGAAAAAAAAGGAGTGTGGGAGAATTACCACTGACAACTACACTGGGGTTAGAGGCAGTGGTACCAATTAGAGGAGGCTGGTGAGAAGGCAAAAGCCCTCCCCATCTCCCACCAAGGTTTTTGCACTTGCTGTAAGTTCCATAGGATCCAGCACTTGGGAGATGGTGCGGAGGGGCATGGCCTGACCATTTTAAGCTGTGGTCCCAAACTGTATCAATACGACTGCTGCTGGAGCATCGCTCCAGTTGCCTGATAATGCCACCACTGAAATTTGACCCAGATGCCCTTCCATCTAGACAGCATACATGACTTTGGCCACCAGGATCTAAATTTACACAAGCATATGTAACACCTACAGACCCCAGTTGCTAGCGGGTGGGATTGAACCTAGGACCTCTGAAGCTTAAAGCATGAGCCTCTACCATATGACCTAAAAGCCAACTGGCTGTTAATCAGCCTCATTTAACTCTCTCTAAGTGGTCTCAGTACCATTAGATGGGACAACACAACACCACACCCAGAAGGTGTGTGGGTTACATACTTCCCCTAGCTGAGGAAGCTCATCCCAAGCTTTAGAGTTTTCCCAGTTGAAATCCCAAACGAGCCCCTGCTTGTAACACCAACAGACCCTGGTTGCCAGGATCAAACCTAGGACCTCTGGCGCTGAACGCATGAGTCTCTACTACATGAGCTAAGGCTGTAGAGCAGGGGTAGACAACCTATGGCATGCGTACCGAAGGCGGCACGCAAGCTGATTTTCAGTGGCACTCACACTGCCTGGGTCCTGGCCACTGCTCCGGGGGGGGGCTGCATTTTAATTTAATTTTAAACGAAGCTTCTTAAACATTTTAAAAATCTTATTTACTTTACATACAACGATAGTTCAGTTATATATTATAAACTTATAGAAAGAGACCTAAAAATGTTAAAATGTATTACTGGCACGCGAAACCTTGAATCGGAGTGAATAAATGAAGACTCGGCACACCACTTCTGAAAGGTTGCCAACCTCTGCCGTAGAGCCTACTCAATTAACTCTGTCTCTTTAAGTGGTCTCAGTGCCACTAGATGGGACACAACACCACATCCAGAAGGTGTGTGGGTTACACGTACACCATGTTTATGCAGTAAAGTGGGTTACACGTACACCATGTTTATGCAGTAAAGCAGAGGTTGTTTTATGTGTGCAAATTCTATATTTGTGCTTATGCATCAGTATGTATTTACTGTTGGTCCCAGATAAAACCTGATGACAGGCTTTTGAAAATTTGGGCCTGATTGTTCACATTAGTAAAATGATACGCTGTTCATTAGGAATTAAAAATACAAATGTGATATGAGCAGAATTTAGGAATCTAAGATGGAATATGACAACCTCTACTTTAAGCAACAAAGAGTCCTGTATCAGAGGGGAAGACACTTTGTATTCACCCATGAAAGCTTATGCTCCAATACATCTGTTAGTCAATAAGGTGCCACAAGACTCTGTCGCTTTTTACAGATCCAAACTAACAGGGCTACCCCTCTGATACTTAACCTCTGCTTTGTTAGCTGTTTTTCTCTGATAAATAAAGATAGCAGAATCCTTGACAATCTGTACCGGTGCAGCATTGAATGTGAAAGCTGAACCTTTATAATTCCAAGTCTAGTCATTGTTTTTAGACTGATGTGACTGTAGAAAAAGGTGTTTCCAAAAAAGAACAGCATGGGTTAAAAAGATTCTTTTCCCTCCTCTGAGTAGGGTGACCAGATGTTAAGGGGAAAATATCGGGACCGCCACAATGGGGGGCGTTTTTGTTTTGTTTTTTTAAACTACACTCACCTGTCCGGGAGTTCGGCGTCAATCCAGCGGAAAGCCCTTCAGTCACCGACGGTCTTTGGTGGTATTTCAGTGGCAGGTAATAAACCGGGCCACCAAAGACAGAAGCACCCGCTGCTGAAATACTGCCGAAGACCGTCCACGACTGAAGGACTCTCCGCCGAATTGCCGCCGAAGATCAGGAAACAAAATATCGGGACAAATGGCGTCCCGACCGTACTCCACAAAATCAGGACAGTCCCAATTTTATTGGGACATCTGGTCACCCTACCTCTGAGGTTCAAAAGTCAGTTACAAGAAAAAAGGTTGCTTTCCAAAAATAATATTTTTTTTCTAAAAATACCTTTTCTACTGAAGTTGCAAACATTCTACTCCCAGTGTCAACATTTGTGTAGTGCAAACTGCTATTTCTTTTCTTAACTCAATATTGAGTTTAATATACCTAAATTAACAACCATGCAGTTGTAAACACAATTAACACATCTCCTGCAAACAATACGGCCTTGTTAGAGGCTGAAAAAAAATATTCTAAGCCATGACGTTCTACTGTATCATATACTTATTTCACCCCACTCTTTTGCTCATGACGTCTCTGGAGATCTGGTCTTTCCTCTATGGCATTGCATTGCCCCCATCTGAATTGCAAATGTATATTTTATATGTTATTATCTATGTCAGAAAAAAATGAAGAGGCACAGTTTATGAACATGGTAATATTTCATGTTTCACTATTGACTCACACTCTTCATTAAGACCAGCCTTCCAGAATAAACACCCTTAATTATGTAAATCACTTTAGTAACAGGAAAAGGCTATCAAGGCATCAATCAGATCTGGCTGATTTGAATGGCACCTTCCTTCTTTTTTCAAAAATTAAATCCTTCAATTCACTTTTTCTCCAGAAGCAAACCTAAGGTGTCTCTTGAAGTTATATGAGCTAATCCTGTCTATTTTCTTCCCTATTTTTCATATTTTGTTTATTGAATGCAATGGCTCGCTTTGAATCCATATTGACAGGGCCGGCTCCAGGCATCAGCTTATCAAGCAGGTGCTTGGGGCGGCAACTCCAGAGCAGGGCGGCACTTTCAGGTATTCGGCGGCGATTCGGCGGAGGGTCCCTCACTCCCAGTCGGAGCGAAGGACCTCCGGATGAATTGCCGCAGATCGCGATCGTGGCTTTTTTTTTTTTTTTTTGGCTGCTTGGGGTGGCAAAACCCCTGGAGCTGGCCCTGCATATTGACCCGTCATTTTCTAATATTTACATTAAGATCCTTAGCTATCTAAGTCATCACAAGTACGAATGATTTATCTCAATCAACTGTCAATCCATCTCCATTAATTTTTATAGTTTTTATTAAGACAATTTCAAGTCTCCCCTTTACCAAACAAAAGAAGGTCAACTAAACTTTTCCCTCATGTTAGATTATCAAGAATTGGTATCATGTTTGACAGTCTATACTTCCTTCACAGCAGTCATATTTTTGCTTTGGTACAGTGGCCAATACCACATATGCAGCATTGCAGTTGAAATCTAAAAGTATTTTGTAGTTCACAAATCTATTACCACCTATGAACTTCACGGCTGTCATGGTGCTTTACACCATGGCCAATCAGAACAACATTGCAACAGTGGGAATAGACTCAGATCCTCTTTTTCAAAAAGTACCAGCCCCCGCCATTTGATCTCAAGTACTAACTCAGACTCCAAATCCTGCAGCTAAATCTGTTCAGATGGATCCTTACATCCACAAAGATCAGACTACAAGATGAAGGCCTCTGCAATTAGCAATATGAGCATGACACACAGTCGAGCAAGTTCTGATCCCATCCACTAGAGGGCAATGGTTAAACAGAATACATTCAATATACATTTCCAATTTGTATTCGAAAACTGTGCTAGTACAAGGTGGTAGTTTTCCCATTTTATTGTAGCTGTGCACTGTGAGAATGATTTCAATGTTTCTTTTACAATATCCACGCCTGCCCCCAAAATATTTTTACTTTTACTTATCTATAAACTGTATATATTATACCAGATTAGTTAACTGGACATAGTCCTTAGTTTGGGTCTTTGCACCCAGAACAATTATTTCACTTTTATAAGACTGACATACGGTTCAGTGCAGATGAAAGTGAAATGGAAAAGACCTTTTAGGTTAGTTTGTCTATTTTCCTGCCGCTTAGTGAAGGATTGCTTCTTACAATATATTCTCTAATGTTGTTCAATCCAGTTTTAAATCACTCAAGCAATGGGGCTTCAACTATTTAAACTGCAGAAGAGTCTCTGAGAGGAACAGATCTCACTTTTGGGAACTTGGAAGTTCTGTTTTCAATATCGTCACCCAAATTGCTTTTACATGTTTGATGAAATTTAGCCCTCTTGAGAGGTAGTATGAGGGGTATGCAAAAGCTTAGTGGGACTAAAGGGGAATATCAGCGGTTCTACAATTGACCAATCACACTTGTAAATTTCCATTTAAAGCTTCCCATTGTCACTTACTCGAGAGATTTTTCTATCCAGCATCTAATTTACCCCTTTATTCTCATCTCACGATGTTACTGATATATGCCCATCCATTCATGCTGAAATCTAGTAGTGAATCACTCAAAGGATAGGTTAACAAAAGGAAATAAACCCTAGGGCAAACAGAAGTTGCAACCGAACCAGTAGATACTTGCTCTGAAGTAGTCCAAAATCCCAATTAAAAAGAATTTACCATTATGGTTTGGTAGCCAGCTGTTTTCATATTTGCCCCTCTGTCAGTTCTTTATGGATGACTTGTTCTTTCCTTGCTGAAACATCATTTAGAGGCAAAAATGAAAATAACCTACATAATGCAGGAATGGAGAACCGTAAATTGAAAATTAAAATAGGGCAGCTTCTGTTTAAAGCCACCCCTTTTATTTTGCATTTTCCTGATGCTCCAACACTGGGAACAGCAACAGGGGAACAAGAGAACAATACTTTTGTCACATGTACTCTGGCTGAAAATTCAGAAGAAAAGACTAATAACCAAATGAACCCAATCTCCAGTGTTCCCCTGGAACTAGAGTCTTACCCTGGAACTAGAGACCAGACATTTCACCAACACCTCTGTTTTCACAAAGTCTGAGTTTAGTTATTTAATAAGTAAACAGTCCAAGAGATTCTTGATCCTTTCATGAGAAGCCAAGGAAGCTACTTATTTGTGTACTGTTCACACTTTGAAGGACTAAAATCTTATGCTCAAAACCACAAAATAAACACAAAATGCCAGCTTCACTGACATCAGTTGAAGAACCACAAGATTAATGCTTTATGCTCCTATTCACAAGCTTATCTCTCTCTGCCATACCCAGAGCTAAATTTCAACTTAAATTGTCTAATCAATTTTAAAGCAATTGTGATTGTCACTACTGCAGCTAAACCAAAATGCCAGCAATTGAGTAGATACAAATTATATAAAATATATACTTAACTTAGTGTTTTCATTATATCCCCAATTCAGAAATTAGCTATGAGTGAAAGAAAGAAAATAGCACTGATGTTTCTGTTGACTATTCATGGCTTTCACTTGCCACTGTTGGAGACAAATGATAGAACTTGGGAACTGATAAAACTAAGCTGAAAATACTTGAAAGATGCCTGGAATTGCTTTTGAATTGGTCTCACTACCTGGAAAACAAGCAGCTGAACCATTAGGTCTGACGTGGTGGAAGAATGAAACAGAAAAATTCTATTGGAATCTCTTGCTGAAAAATGGTGATTGTACATACACAATAACTACATTTTCTGATTTTAATAATATAAGCACCCTTCAGTTTTCCGTTAATACTCAAAAGACCGAAGTCCACAACGTGGAGAACTTGTCTACTGATTTTTCATTTAACATACAAAGGCTTTTTAAGTTATCCACAAGGAGACCCTGAAGGCATTCACGTCTAATACATTTTTTAAAATGGACAAAGAAATTTTTATAAAACTGGAAAAATAAAAATAATAATTGCTTTTGGGCTCTGATATTACATCAACAGTCAAATTAAGCATCTAAAATGAGGCATTAACAATGGAAAGATGCTTGCTAGTCATGTGATAGTTAAGTAAGTCCCTATATAATTTGCATATATATGATACTATTTCCCCACCTCTATTTTGCATATAATTCATCATGTGGACAACACATTAAAAATAAGGGCTCATGCTGGAAGGCTACGCACCACACACACTGCAGTGAGACTACTAAGCATTCAGACTCGCTACAGAGCTGATGTGATTTTTATTAGGAATCAAATCATGCTTTCACTCCCGTAACTCCATACCTAATACAAATAGCTTAGCTTGTGTGATATCAGCCACCTCTCACAGCAGTAACTATGCTGTCTGATGCACTGTGTAAACATGAAGAATTATCCATCAGTCAAACAAATTCATGGAAAACAGTACCTGGAAATGACTGAATACAATGAAATAATGAGCACCTATCAAAAAGTAACAAACAAAACAAAAAACCCTACAGCAATAATAAGCATGACTGTTTGTATTCTCAAAGCAAAACAAACTTCTGAAACATTCATTCCATTGCAATAGCACTCTTTAAAGCAGAGGCAAATAAAAGATGACATAATCATCACCTAAGATGAAATTCTTCTGTGTGGTGGATTCACAAAATACCATTTGTTGTTTATGGATTGCCATGCAGGAAAAGACCAGTGGATATTTTTTAAAATTATCCTCTGCTTGCTCCCTGGACCTAGATGTTGTGGTTCTGGTTCTAGGAGGACTATGGGAGGATTTTTCATATTGATAATTCCCTGGCACATAAGAGTTCAACCCATAGTTAGTTCCATATCTCCATCTAGGATTTTATGTGTATCTACATAAGCCAAAAAACTGTAATATTGGAACAGAATTTTCCTGTGAAACACCTCGCCAAATGAAGAGGTAACATAAATAATGGTGACAATTATACATCTCTAAAACAGTACAAATAAGAGTGTAACTTACATATTAGCAAGAGTTGAACCAGAAAAGCAACCAACAGAAGGGTGTAAGAAAGAGATAAAAGGGCCCGCTGTGTTGCTTTAAACTTTCCTGTTGGCTTTTTCCACTATTACAATCCCATCCTCATGCCCCATCAGTGTGTAAATTACTCCTATTTAACAATATGTAGTGTACTTTACAATTTACACCACTTCTGAATCTGGCTCACCATGTGCAGGTCCACTGCCTTATTTAACTTCTTGTTGAAGACATCATTTGCAAGGGATAAGGGCAAGTCATCTGGTTCTGAGGTTTTCCTGTTCAAGGGTAAATCTCTGGTAATTTTTGAGTCCTGGTGTGAGAAACATGGGTGCAAGTTCTTGTGATCTTCCATTAGCAATGTGAGAACAGTATTACATATTTCCTACGCTACAATGCAATTTTAATAGGATCTTGGAAAACATGTCCTTTAGGGAGCCTCAACAAATGACTTGGCATTCTGGATGACTTATTGTTCAGTTTGTGACTTTAATGTTACAGTTTAGATGTGAATATACATGTGACCATCCATCAGTCTGGTGTCTGCATCCAATCATTTACTCTGTCCAAGGGATGGAATATCTTTTGCATTTAACATAGCCTGCATTTTGACAAACTTCAAAACAGTAGACTCTCGACTGGTGTGCCCAGTTTCAGTCCGATCACACTCCCTTGCAGAGATCCCATGGAACCTATGTATTCAGAAAACAGATATCCCTATTTGGAGCAGGGAAAAAATCTAGAGAAGCCACTTTCCAAGTTGTAAAAGAGAAACAATCCACTCATGAGGATGGAATTTTGTACATAAAGATTAACTCACATTAATCAAATAGTCAGGTTTCTATGTAGCATATTAAAATGAACAAACAAAAAACCTTAGCCCATAAATAAAACTGGCATTTAGGTGAGGCAATAAAAGCTTGATAGGACAATCAAACTGAATGATTTTACTGTGGTCACAGGATAATAATATGCACAATGGATGAAACATAGCCAGGTGCTGAACTTAAATTCCACTTAGGTCCAGTTTTGACGGTTTAAATGTGACATAAATGGTGCACAGATCATTATGCTGGTCTGCACAGGGGTGAATTTCACCCAATAGAATAAAGACCTACTCTTTGAACTGGTGCAGCAGACATTTTTCTTGCATATAAATGGTATTCGTCCAATGGACAAAATCATTCTCTACATGGGTTTGTGTTTGTACAGGCAAGAGTGACTAATGAAACTGCAGAATTTTTAAAAGCCAACACTGGTTGTCTAAGGTTCCCATTGGGTTTCCCAGCCAGGAAATCCATAGCACTTATAAGTACATATACCTATAGGTTGGGAGATAAAGAAACCTAGCTGGAGGCAAATTGGCTACAGCAATAAATTCATTTAACTCAACAGAATGTAGATAACTTTGATCTGGAATCATCTGAACCATAATACGAGTTGACGCACTGGGGAACACTCAGTGATGCTTCACAGTATCCACAAAAAGGCTTAACACCTTTCCCCATTTTAGGGAGAAGAGGGGTTTTCTCCATCCAAAGGAGCAACAAGCTTAATCTGAAGAGAAGAGTTTCTCTTTTGTCTCTTTAGATAGGTTACTACCAATGAATAGTCAGATTAGACTAAGCCCAGCTCCAGACTACCATCTGCTCTGGTATAACTTACATCATTTCTCCCACCAACATAGCCAGCGGCTCTCATGGAGGTGGATTTATTATGCTGACAGTAGAGCTCTCTCCTGTGAGCACAGAGCGTCTTCACCAGACGTGCTGCAGCTTCTAGTGTAGACTAGTTCTGACATTGCTGTGCCTAACAGAACTCTTACAGGTGCAAACAAGAGCTTTGTTTTGTTTCGGGAACTTTTGTGTGGACTCAAAGCAAGATCATTTCTCCTGAGCACTGTCAGACTTGCACTTCAAGGAAGAACAAGAAATGAAATAGACTCATAGGTCAGAAGGGACCAATATGATCATCTAGTCTGACTTCCTGCACAAGGCAGGCCACAGAACCCTACCCATCCACTTTTATAACAACCCCTAACCCATGACTGAGTTATTGAAGTCCTCAAAATTGTGGTTTGAAGACCTCAAGCTGCAGAGAATCCACCAGCAAGCGGGGGGTGGGCCTGCTTCCCAGAGAGGGGGAGTGAGGGGACCCCGCTCTTGTTGCTGAGGACACCTTCTGAGCGGGGGTCCTTCCTGCCTGGACACCAGTCACCACCACCTGGAGCTTGCTGGCGGACTACTGTGGCAAGTTGCTGGGAGCTGTGGGAGTCCCGGAGAGGAGAGACGGAGGAGGAGACCGCCCGCTGCTGTGAGACCAGTGAAGAACCACTATGGAGGGGGTAATCCTGGACTGAGTCTTGCTGGTGGGGTTGGGACTGGTTCTGTTGGGACACCGGGGGTGTGGCGTGGGCCTGCCCCGCGTCCGTCTGTGTTCACCTTTCCCCCACCACCATCGTTGCCCCTCCAAACCCCCGCTGGCTGTTTTTTCCTTTGGCCTGTTAGGACTCCTTCCTCTGGATTGAGCTGCTCGCCTGACCCACCACGCCCACTTCCATCATTTTTGGGCCTGCAGCAGCAGCAGCCTAAATTGACTTTTGCACAAGTGCCTGTGGGCGCACACCTTCCCCTCCCCCTGACTGGCCTTCCTTTTTTGTCGCCCACCACCCTTCGGCCCTGCTTTAGTTTGCCCCAGCCCTGCAGCTATTCCCCGTGGTCCCTGCTGCCCCATTCCCAGCTCGCCCTTGCTCCCCCCACCCTGTTGCTCCCCAGCCCTGATTGGTCCTCCCCCGTGCACCCACGCCCTCTCCGTGCGGGCTTGTGCCCTCCCCCATTTGAGTTTCCCATTGTTCACTGCACCCCCGCCCCTCTGCGATTGTCCCCCCCGATTCCCCCAGTGGAGCTAATGGAGGGAGCCGGAATTCCCTCTGCATTCGGTGCCCTGTCACGCTTCCACCCCTAGGTCCTTGGTTACTCCCCGGCCCTTTAGCCTTCCCTTTCTGGCACCCCCCTCCCCTTGCCTCAGTCCTAGTGGCGGGAGGGGTTGGTCCCTCCATCTCTTCCCCTCCCCTTGCTGTTTGTCCCCCTCCCGCTCTCGTTTTATTGGCGGGGGACGCGGCGGGGGAGACCCCACGTTGATGCTCCCATGCCCTTCCTCCACCTACCCCCCGTGTCCACTGCCCCAGCCTCCACCTCGACGCCGCTGCCGATCCACCTACCTCCGCGGCCTCTGGGCACTGGCGGCGGCGGGTACTGGGGGAGACCTCCGCTGCTGCCATGTCCCTTCCTTCCTTCCGTTCGGGGGGGAGCCCCCCCAAGCCGGTGGAAAGGTCGGGGTGGGAAGAAGGGTACGGCCCGCTAAAAGACCAGGAACCTCCATGCGGAAACTGCTCCTGCCTGCTGCGGCCCCACTTCCGGCTGCGGCTTCCCTCCCCGCTATTCCTCCACCAGCTGTGTGGGGCCCTCCCCCGGCCCCAGGCGTACGCCCAGCTGTGGCGGTCGGCCCCCGCCTGCCGCTGCTCTCGCCACCGTTGTTCCACCACATCTAAAGGGCTGGGCCCCCAGGGCCCCTTTCCCACCTGACAGGAAGCATGGCGTCCGTTGCCTCCTGTCCCGCCTACGCCCCACGTGGAGACCTACGTGGCGGGCGTTGGCAAAGGGGTGGGACCCACGCCATTCGTGGCGGCCTCCAAAATGTACGGGAAGGTGGTTTCCTCGCCTCGGAGGCGCCGCACAGGATGGAGTGAGAGGGCGCCACGTAGGGGCGGTTCTGTCCCCCTGGAACCTGTTGAAGACCGGGGTCGCTGGTTCTGGACGTGTACCCTCCTTTCTCTGCCGCTAATGCCGCCCTTGTTGCCCGGCCCTTTCTGCCCTGGGGCGCGCCCATCGGTCCGTTCATCAGCCTCTTCCCCTTGGGCTGCAAGGACCTCGCCCTCCGTCACGTCACAGAAAGGACCCCTCGAGCCACCTCCCCGTCGCTTCAACTGCCGCTGGCAGCGTGCGGTGACGGGGAGAGTGCTCGAGGGTCCTTTCTGGTCCCCTACCATGGGGCCCATCTTACTGGGTGCAACTGATTCGACGGGGAGGCCGGTGTTGCTACCTCTGCCGGGCGATGGGGGCACGTCCGGACGGGATTGCCCCTTGGCCCAGCACGGAGAAGCGTCCGGGACCCTGAGCTCCCCGGCACGGTGCCGGCCCTGTCATCGCCGGCACCCCTGGCTGCCTAGGACCCCGAAGCTGCCCTCCTCCTCCTTCCTCGGTCCATCGCTGTGGAGGAGGGTGCAGCGGGATACTGAGGGCGTGGAGAGGGCTCATCCCAGGGGAATCTTCCCTCACTTCTGCTGTCCCACCACTGCCTCCCGGAGTCCCTGAGCCATTGCCTTGCCCGTCACCAGATCCCGACCCCTGTTGGCCAGCCCGGATGATGCCATGGAGGCTGGTCTAGTGCAAGAGGGAAGCGGGCAAGCGGAAGAGTCGAGCCTCGTTCTCCTTCGGATATCGGAGGCCCCCCGGAGAGCAGGAAGGGGGGCACCACGATGAGCGAGACTTCTGCCTTGCCCCCTGATGATCCCATTCTGGGGGTGCCGGCTGGGGAATCATGCAGCACCGGGCAAGGTAACGCTGCCTCTCCGAGCAGGTCCCTTTCTGTGGAAGCCCCGAGGGAGCCCTCTCTCGCCCCCTTTCCCACTCAACGCCTCTGCAGTGCCGAGAAGGTGCGGTATCGCTTCGGGTGCTTAGCGGGGAGGCCCTTTGGGTGGTGGATGGTGATCTTCCCCTCCATCTATGAGGAGTATCAAGGCCCTGTGTTGACGCCCAGTTCACGCAGGGGGAGGACGCACCCTCTGCGGCGGGCTTTTGATCTGGGCGCCTCACCCCAGTCCCCTGATCTCCGAGTTCCCTTCCCCTGCCCGCTCCTTCTGCTTCCTGGCCTCTGAGGGTCCCCTGGATTCTTTCCATCACCGGCTGCGGGTGGGCACCCTGTGCGGCCGCCGAGCCCCGTTGGGCCACGCCAGTGGTCCCGCTGCCGACCGTTTCCCAGGGGTGTCCTTCTTGGGTGTGGAGACCCGCCCTCCTTCCTGGGCGGGACCCATTGCGAACTTATCTCTGGATGCCCGAGGCTGCCGCACTTGCCACGGTGGCTGCGCCCGGCATTCATTAGGGTTCCCTTCCCACTTCCCAGATCCCTGAGCCTGGCCAGGAGGAGCCACCGTCAGTGGCTCATAACTACAGGGCTCAGGCAATCCTGCTCTACCCGCTTCCCGCGATTCTCTCTCTGATCCCGCCCTACTCATGTTAGCCCTTGTCCTTGTTCCCACCTCCTGTGGATGCCAGTGTCCGCCCCTGGAATGCCCAGGTGCGGGCTTCACTAGTTTTTTCTTGTCCCGACCCACCGGGGGCTGCTGTTTCTCCTTCCGCCACCCTTCGTTGAACCGGGGAAGTGGGGCGGGTTCGGCGGGCGTCAGCCCATCGGACGCCACGTCGGGGGGTCTGCCCCCTGCCTACCCGCCCTCGGTGGGCCAAGGGCTTGACGGGGGCCCACTGGGAGCAGTCATCGATCAGTGACCCCACCCCCACCATGCGCTGAGGGAGGGAGCTGCGGGAGTTCCTCTGAGGACGTCTGGTGGCTCCCGTAACCAAAGTCCAGCGTGCGCTCCGGCGGTGGGGATTCCATCAGATCCTCCGGGCCTCGAGGGCCCTCATGGGGAGGGTAAGAGACCGGGAAGCAGGCTGCCGCGGCCTACCAGCGGGTCCGCCTCTTCTGACTCTTTTACTCGGCCTATGGGGTGGTCACAGATTGCTGCGCGGCCTAGCGGAGCTGTGGGCGGGTCGCTGGCAGAGGTCCCCCCAGCCCTCCTTTCATTTTGGACCAAAACCGGATTTTTTTTTTCATTCCTTTTTTGCACATTAAACACCCGGCGCTGTAGATGGGGGTCTCCCAGGAACCACGGTGCTCATCCTACCTCCGGGGGGGGGGGCGGTAACTCTTGTGATTTTCCTGCAGTTAGACCCATACGGATCGGCCGCTGAAGCTAGCTGGCGGCTGGACGTGGGGGGACGAGGCCCTTACTATCCAGTTCTCAGTTGCGCGGCTGGCAGTGGCGACCCCTGTCTGCCCCCAACCTACAGCCCGAGTGCTGTGGAAGTCGCTGGGGCTGTGTCGGGCCGCCTGGCTGCAACTCCGGCGTCCGCATGGAGGGGCTTGTGTTATCTCAGATCAATGTTTACGCCCCGACATGGGCCCGGAGGGGTTGCGTTTTGTCAGCAGGCGTCCGCCTTCCTCGAGGCTCCCGGATCCTCGTGAAAGGGTGGGGCCTGGTCCTGGAGGGGACTTTTAACACCACCCTCGAGGAACGGGACTGGCTCCGGGACCAAGCAGTTGCCCAGCCGCTGTGGCGTCTCGGGAGATTATCGAACGCCACTCCCTGTGGACGTCTGGCCGCGACCACCCGGACGAACGTCTCGACGTTCACCTTCGTCTCGGGTGGAGGCCCAGGTCGGTGCGCCACTCCCGCGCGCTGGAGCCGCATTTCAATCTGTCACGTTTCCACCTTTTACGGCCCCACTCTCCGGCGTATCGGCCGGCCCCTTTTCGGCTCACCCATCTTTGCCACCGTCGACGGCCTCTCTCTGGGGAGAGGCCAGGGGCCGGCCGTATTGGCACTTTAAGAATAGATTTGCTGGAGGATGCGGGCTTTTGTGGCTCCTTCCGCGGAGTCTGGCTGGCGCTAGCGAGGGCAGCGGCGCACCTTTTCCTCGGCGCGGCGGTGGTGGGATTGGGGAAGCGTGCCGCGCCGCTCTCTGCCGTGAACTACACCCGGGGCCAGCGGCGGAGGGATGCGGCGATGGAGCAGCTGGAGCGGGAGGTCTTGGAGCTGGAGAGGCATCTGATCCGCCCGCCCCAAGATCCATCCTCTGCGGAGCGTGCCGGGAGAAGCGGGAGGAGCTCCGAGCCCTGCCACCCCCCCCCCGCCCCCCCCCCCCCCGCCCGCCGAAGGCTTGTTCCAGAACTTCACTCCCCTAACAGTTAGTATATACCTTAAATCGCTAATTTCAAGTCTAACTTCCTAATATCCAGTTTGGTACCCATTTGTCCTTGTGACTCTACATTAGTCTAAACTTAAAATAATTCCTCTCCCTCCCCTAACGTTAATTCCCCTGATATATTTATATAGAGCAAGCATATCCCCCTGGAGCCTTCTTTTGGCTAGGCTAAACAAGCCAAGCTCTTTGAGTCTCCTTTCATAATAAGAGACTGGACAGAGCAATTCCCTTTGAAAGATTCAAATCCTGATGCTGCCACCATGAGGGCATTCTGGGCAACAATATTTATTAATTGGTCCAAATTCTGCTTCAGCTCCTTGAAAGGCATGACCAAAAGGACCAGAGGATCATTTTAGACAGGGCCAATCAGTTGGCTCCCTTAGGGCCGAAAGAACTTGCCCTTGGCAGATGAGTTCCCTAAAGAGGTATCCACTACTATCAGAAATGCTGTAAGTTTGCATTTGGTTAAATTCTCCTCCAAATAAACTGCTCTGCAGGCCACAGTTAGTACAGCATTGCCCCAGGTATATGGCATCTTGGAAGGCAACGCGCAAGTATTCTGACACTATAAAGCCTACAAATTGGAAATCAGCCAGGATGTTAGGGGGAGAGAATATACTGGACAGAAGAATCTGACGACTTCTCAAAATTTATGAGGTAACTGTCCTGTCTGAGATAGTACAAAAGTGTTGTTTTCCTATCTTTGTGATATTTTGGGATAGCTTTGGAAGTTCTTTAAGGACAAAATGCCTATCCAGTCAGGAACCTCCTCGAAGAGACAGTCCTTATCAGTATGATGACTTCAGTACATCCATTTTGAATGAAGAAGTAAGAGGGATGACCGGTGAGTTAAGGTTAGAGGTTAGTAGCTGAGAGACAACTCTGAACTAACTCAATTGAAGAATAGTGTGACAAAAGGGAAGAACAGAAGGCTTAAACCCCCAAAAATGAGCAGTTAAATCACCTGATTGCATAAAAAAGTCTATTGAGTAAGGTCTTTTATGAAAGCTTGTAACGTTCAAAATCTGATGGTCACTATGAGATATGTATACAGACTGTGGTTATGAATCTATGTATTTATGTATATAGAAAACTGTCCTCATGATCTGTGGTGCAATTCTAGCTACACCTTAGAGCAGGGAGGGGCGCCTGCCAAGCCATGGGTTTATAGGAACACTGTCTAGCCCAGGAAAAGACAATGATGGGCCATTAGAGTTAATGGGAGGATATTGAGACACCCCAGCTATCAAGTCAAGAGGAAATCCCGCCCCCCTCCCCAAGTTGTCATGCCAGAGGGAAAGAGAAAGTCTTTTAAAAAGGAGGCTTGCATCTGAGATTTATATCTAGAGACTGAGGTACAGCTTCAAGCCAGGAAGCTGTCTGTGAAACGCTGGATCCCCCTATAGCTAGGGGGTATGCTGGGAAATGGTTCAAAGGCAACAGGTAATTAATTGCATTAGAAAAGGGATTTTTATCTAATATGGAAGTATAAAGCCTGAGGTTGAATCTTTATGTTTATTTTCTGTGTAACTTCTATATGTTTGCTCTCCCCTTACTATTTCATCTCTGAATCTGTGTTTTTTCTGTTAAATAAACTTTTAGTTTAATTTTACCCCAAGCAGGCAAACTATGTGGCTACTGGTGTGATGGGCTACCAGATGGGAATGGTCCAAGTGTCTGGTAATTAAGAACCTTGGGGAGAGCTGGGACTGGAAGGGCTGTTGGTGTCACCCTGAAAGGAGTAACTAGGCTGGTAAGAGTAACACTTTGTGCATGCGGCCTAGCTATCAGGCACTCTGAAATTACAAGGTAATTAAGGACAGGCAGTGACACAACCCTTTACCAGTCTGGGTGATCCCCAAAATGTCACAGATGGCCCTGGATAGAGGAAATGAGGGCTACTTTCACTCTGCCTTACAAAACTGATGAGGTCTAACTGCCTTGACTGCCACAAAAACCCTGGCTATCAGAGAAGATAAGTTTGGGAGAAAAGAAGAGGGAGGAAATATGTCTTAGAGGTGAGTTCCATTTTTAAGGTCTCACAAAGGCCTATCTGGACTAGAGAATCTTATATGATGAAAGGCTGCACCTGTCCAGCTGCAGTTGTGTGAGAGGCTTGGAGGTTTTTATACCTCGGCAATGCTTGTGCACTGTGTAAGACTTTTAGCATGACAGAATCAGCCTCACCACAAATGAGCACACAGATTTTGTCCCTGAGCATTCTTTGGCCTCTCAGCCATTTTGAATTCCCCATTAAGGGAGAAGCCTAATGAAACTGAGAAACCCACAGCAGTGAACATTCTAGAAAAAAGAAAGATCAAGACTAGGACAGTTAACAGAAGCCTTGAGATAACGTGGTTGGGCTCAAAAATTCTAAGTTCTATTACCCATTCATGCCTCCTCAAGTGGGATGTAAGCAAATGCTCACTACTCAGATTTACCTTGACCACTCAGAGAAAGACAACGCTCAGTGCAGTCCGTTGTGGCAAACTGTCAAGTATGTTTTCAGGGAGTAAAGTTCTGCTATTTTAAATTTCCTTAACTTGCTTGTTTTCTTAAAGTGTCACTGCATATATACTGAACAGGCAATCTTATCACACTAAATTGCTTTATTATAAGGTTATGCATCTGGCATGTACGTACATAAAACAGGAATACAACAAAAATGATCTCTACTTAAACCTGTTCCTCCCTCTATTCTCTGATAATTTTTGCTCTTTTCCATAAGTGGTACACCAGATGCTACTAACACTGGCACCAGCATTCAAATCACAAACCAGAAGACTGAGAATTGTTTAGGGGTAAGCTTTCCCTCTGCTATACTGGCACATCTTAAACATAAAAATCCACTCCAGGATGACTCAGGAACACTGAAAACGGGATCAACAAAATATCCAAATACGCTGGCATGTGGCACCTTGCACTACTCTTAATGACAAAACCAAACATCACCATCACATAGTTGTTACATTGTTTTAAATTCCTAATTCTGTAAATATTTTGCAGACAGCATGTTTCTCTGCAGTTATGTTTCAAAAGCAAGTGCGTTCCACAAATGTACAACAATTCAATTTACCATAGAGATACATTTTCCTAAAGATTTAGAAGTATAATTCCTTCTATCTGAAAGAAGAAAAGTCTATCTGCGCCATACAAAGGGTAAAGGATAATTTCTTACCTTACAGTAACTGTGGTTCTTCAAGATGATGTAGTCAGTGGATCCCACAGTAGGTGCCCTTGCACCTCATGAGCACAAAAACAGATTATTTTTGATACCATTATCCACTGGGGCCTTGCCATGCTCTTGTGTGAGGGCATAACGAGCAAGGCAGCTGCGACCTTCTTCAGTTTACTCACAATTTCAAAGTCAATGTTGCTGAGGACTCCAAAAATCAGGACTGGAGGACAGATCCAGGGATCCACACTGACTACAACATCTCAAAAAGAGCCACAGTTACTGTCAAACAAGTAACCATTCTCTCTTTCAGTATGTGTCAGCGTGGATCTCATGCTGCATGACAGGGAAGCAGTATCTTCTTCCAGATTGTGGGACTGAGCAGTCATAGTTGATCAATCAAAGAAAGATTCCAAACTTGACATCTGCCCTGGCTGCCATGTCAAGTGCATTATCTTTAACAGAGGTCAGTGGGTTACTCCACATGGCTGCTTTGCAAATCTCCAAGATTGGTACATTTATGAAGCAGACTGATGATGTTGCCTGTACTCTAGTGGAAAGTGCCTTGAGGTCTGGGGAGAAAGACTCACCACCCAGCTGGTAACACGTGGAAATGCACTGTGCAATCCACTTTGAGTGTCCCTGCGAAGAGATCACTTGATCTTTCAATATACCTGATATGACCACAAAGAGAAGGGATTAAGTCCTATCCAGGTAAAAGTGTGGAGCTCTGAAGATGCCCAGACTGTCAAGTTTCTTTTTTGGTGGAGAACAGTGAGGTTTCAGAAAAAAGACTGGTAAAGTGGCTGACTGATTCAAATGGAATTCTGAGACTGCTTGGTAATGTACTTTGAGTGTGGTCTTAACACCACTTTGTCCCTGTAAAGTGACTAGTACAACAGTCCAGCCTGGATCTCGCTGACTCTGTACTGACATGATGGCAACTAAGAAGGCTGGCTTGATGGTAAGGTGGTATAATAAACAATCTGCCAGAGGTTCAAAACGGGGCTGTAAGCCACAGGAGGACCCCACTGAGGTTCCAGGTTGGAGTTGGGCCACTAATCTGGGGGCAGGTCTGAAGAAGGCCCTGCAGGTATCTCAACACTGGAACATATGCAAAAATGGAATGTGATTGAACAAGAATATGATGCACTGGGCAAGGTACCAGTGGAGTCAACTGCCGTGCAGTCTGTTCCTTGTCACTCACCTTCAGTGCCGGATGAGCTTTGGAGGATTTATCCCCCCTTCTCGATGCCTTTCTGCATCTCTCTGTGTGAGAGGACATTGCACTCTTTCTCCTGCCCCTGTGTTCTGGGCATCCTCTTTCTGTGCCCGGTTTTGACATCTGGGACATCACCTTCAATCTTGATGGTCTTGATGGGTCCAGTGCCATGGTCGGTACTGATTATTTACTCAATGTACACTTCTCCACTAAGGTCTTGGGCATCATCTGCCAGCTCAGTGGAGCACTGGATACTGCAGGTTTGACCATTAGAGTATCTTGGAGCCCAGGTCTTTTGCGGCTGACACCACTCTCATAAATCGTTCTGAGAGATGGAGTTTCAGTATTGCATCTCTCAATTTTCGAATCTGAGTTCAGAACGAGAGGCAAACTGAGCACCTGCTTGGGATGTGCGATTCATCCAGGTAAAACAGGCACCTGCTGTGCCTGTCTTTAAGAAGAATTAGTCTGTTTACAGGATAGACAAGGGTTAAAGCCTGTGGGTTTTCAAACCGCCATCTCAAGGTCCTTCTTGAAGTACAGGGGGGTGGGGTACCAGGGTGAGGAAGGGAGGGAGGAGGGGGCTGGATGATGCAGATGAGGATTTTTCAGTCAGTGTGGACTGAAATTAAAGGCTGTTCTGAAGGTTTTCAGAAATCTAAAATGAGAACAGCTTGCGCACTAGCACTCCAGTGAGTTGGACATCACTAGGTGCCATTTCGCTGCTATAGGCAAAAGGAAAATGACTGGGGGCCAAAGCCACTCGCACAGGAACACAGGGAAGCAGAGGGTGTATATGTGGCCTGTTGTATTAATTTTGATGGAATTACTGGGCCCAAAGAGTCAAAGGCATTAACATGATGCTGTCACTGTCCAACGCCTTTAATTAAGTTTTGGGTTTGGTATACAGAGACCTCAGTCTGCTTAACACAGAGACAAACACAGTTTTAAAAAATATTTTATTAAAAGTACAGAAAAGAAGGAAAAACTGGAAGGAGGAGTTAACTGAGATGGGCTGGAGTTTTCGTTGTTAAAGTCTGGTTCTAATTCCTAACTAAAACAGCAAGAGGGGAAAGAAAAAAAACAACAAAGAAGAAAATACAGTTTCTGTCTCCAGTACTGACTCTCACTTTCAGTCTCACTGCAGGAATGACATGTGCATGGCTCATGATCTTATTAACCAATCTGAGATGTGGCAAATTAGTACCAGCATTAGGCTGTTTAGGGTACTGCTTTTAACTGCCTCTTTAGCCAAAGACTAATAGCAGTGTTCCAAAACACACAGTCTTGGATTACTCTTATTAGATGGAAGAGAAAAGGAGAGGCGTAGGGGAGAGAAGAAATAAGGTGGGGAAAGGAAGACCACAAAGGGAGATGAGGAGGAGAACAACAAAGTCTCACATCCCAGGTGGTGGTTGGGATTAGCCAGAGCTGGAGGAGATGGCAATATCATCTGGGTCCCTCTCTCTGGCCCAGTCTGGTCAGCACATCTCTCAGGATCAGATCAATGTAGGCCAAATAGTATCATGTTGGATTGCAGGATCCCAGATAGGTCGGGGTAGCAGCCATGATGGTAAAACTCACACCTTTCTTTTTCTCTTGTGTCTCAGTTTTAGGTGTTGGCAGCCAGCTTCTTGATTCTCACCCCCATCAAATCTTTTTGTTTAAGGACCCCAAAAGGGGAGTGATGGGCAAAACAGCCCATCCCCTCATTATTTTGTTCACTAATTCAGCCTAATTTTTGACACACCAATTTTGATCCATTGATTTTTGGTTGCACACTTTTCTTGATTACCAGGCATGATCTTAACACAACCCTTGAGTTATATCAGTAGGCCTTTTTGTCTCTTTCCCTTTTGCACCTTTTCTCATCAACATTCGTTGTTATAGGTTATTGTGACATTTTATGAAATTTAACTCAATTTTCACAGTTGAGTTCTCAAATAAGGTAAATTTGTTGGCCCAACCAACAAACCATTGATGGACACTGCTAGCCAAAAGAATCCAGTCTCCCACTCATGAGGCATATGCACTCCGTCAGTGGGATCCACACTGATGTGTACTCAAAGAACCACCTAGTTTTTACATTCTATAAGTGTTGCTTTCTTCACAAATTCTCTCTGGTAGACTAATAAGAAGCACCCAAGAAATGAAAATACATTAATAAATACCAGTTAAACCCAAGTCTTACCATAGTGAACTGACCTCTTTCTAGTTAGTGCTACATTAACAGCAGCCAAAGAAGCAACATATGATCAAATGACTAGTCTGAGAATAAGACCAGAATTTTCAGAAGTGACTATGTAAGTTTAGGCTTCCAAATAAATTGCCTGATTTTCAAAAGTGCTGAGCATTTAACTACTTCCACTTACTTTAACAAGTGCTGTTAAATGCTCAGTACTTTTGAAAATTAAGCCACACATTTAGGTGCCTAAATATTGATCTAGGAGCAGAATTTATGCACTCACTTTTTAAAAGCTTGTGCTAAAATTGAAGGCACAGAAAAAAATTGAATACAATAAATAATAGACTCCACTTGACCAGATACTATTTGGATTTTATTTTAGCTGACCCTGTGGATTCATCTCCAGAAGCAATAGAAAAGAAAACCGGTTTCTCCTATTTCTTTTCAATAAAAATAAAAAATAAGAGGCATTTTCACATTTATATGATGAAAAATAGCTCCACTGTGAGAAAAATGAAGAACAGAGATGATAAGGTGATGTGAAGCTGATATTTGGAGATAAGGATAATAATAAAAGGAAAGCTAGTCATATATAACACATTGAGTCTCCCTGTCACAGTATCAGTCTGAAGAAATATTGACTATGACCTTTCAGCTGTGGCCAAGAAGCGCTCGGTACAATTCAAGAAATGTGGGTGCAACGGTAGCTTTTTTTATTCACCTGATCTTGGATTGACTGTGTGCCAAGCTGGTCCCTTTGGAACAACTTAAAGCATTCTCTGGACTGCTCTAACTTCTGCTGGTGTCTAACAACCCACAAGGAGCCATTGCAGCAACAATGTCCATACCCCCACAACAGCAATAGCAGAGAACCCTTTATAACAGCTCTATGCTACCAGAAGATCTCCCTATACTCGGCTGATTCTTGCACAGCTAATCGAACTGGCTTCAGGGCCACCTTCTGAACTGGTATAGTACAAGCAGAGCTGATGCAGCTCAGGATTGAGGTCACTGTATTTAAAAGAAACAAGAGTCATTAAGTAACAAGTGGCCTATGGGTTGTCGCATGAAGTTCAAGCCCCATGGGCAATGGAGACTTGATCAAAGTAAACACTTTCTACAGGCTTTAAGAAAATAAGCCAGAAAATAAATGAGGAGATATTAAACTATTCATGGCAACATGAAAAGCTAAACCTGTATACTCAATAAATTCTGAAAGGAGATTTATAAATCAAAAGTTAAAATAAATATTTAGAGATAAGAAGTAAAGAGTGGCTCCTTGTAGAGGAAGAGTGAATATCTAAAACCCTGAAGATAAAGGCTACAGTGCACTAGGATATTAATAGCCGTTCTGAGGATCACATTAACAAGCACAAACAGAGCTATCAATAGGAGTCTTTTCTGGCAAACTTTCATCAAGAATTAATGGCATCACATTAAAATAATAAATATGCTAGCCTGAAGGAAGAAGAAAATGTTGTCTCCATTCTCAAAAGGATGAGGAACATTACCTATACTCTTTATAAGCAAAAGAGCTTGATAAGAGGAAATCCATTTCTTAAAAAGGACCGTCTGTATTTTGGGATGAGGAAGCCCCTTCTGATAAGCAACAAGGATTCTCAAACACTCGAAAGACCACATATCCAAAATGCGCTTCCCAGCTTCATGCAAAAGGTATTTTATTTTATCAGGAACATGGTCGGAAAGGGTTAGAGAAACAGTACTTTTCTCAGGATATTGACTAAACAAAACTACTGTTTATAGAAGGACTGTGCCACCTTTTGTAGGAAAGTCTTATTCCCCATGTTTATTTTCTGCATTGTTGATATATTTACAGACCTGTCTTGAAAGGTCCCCACAAATCAGACCTTTGAGAAGATAGAAAAGTGGTATGTTACAACAGGCAAAAAGGGCCAACACAAGACAACAAAAGAAAGGCATGATTTAGTTTTCAGGAAACCACTTACTATTCCAAAAAGAATTATAAGAGGACTCTGAAGTTGCAAGGTCAAGCTTCTAAATGTCAGGAAATGATAGGCAAGTGTCAGGAAATTGCAAATTAAGATTGCATGTGTTAAAGTTAAGTTAACTGCACAATACAATATGATTCCTTTCCTTCTACAATCTGAAGTTGATGTAGCTCTGGGCAGGCAAACAGGCCTAGCTGCACAGAGCACCTTACAGGATTGACACTATACATATCAAATGAGGGAAGCATTTCACTTAAAATATGTGCTTATATCCCAAATATTTCATTGTTATACCCTAGCCAATGGATGTCAGACTAATAGAATCATATACAGGATGTAAAACAACAACAAAGACTCAGAACTTGCTCAAACCAAAGCAAATTTTCACTAGAATACTGGTTCAAAGGCGTTTCTTCTCAAAGACATCTGTTTCCATGTCAAATTTCAATTTTCTAACCCCAAACAATTTAGCATCAGAGTGATTTAAAAAAAAAAAAAAAGGTTTAAATATTTTTTAAATAATTCTCCTCCTACCAAAAATGGATGTCATTTTTGCTTAAAGACTCCCCAAATCCTGGGAAATGCGCTCCTAATAGAGATCACATACATAAAGCTTGTTTTTTGAATCAGTACCATTGTAAAGCCAATTCATACATTAGATAAAAAAGGATGCCTACCTACCTCTATAAATCCTGTTCGACAGATAAACCTTTCTAAATCGTCTCCTGTTTTCCTCTTTATGTTTAATACTACTGTTGTATTTTTCTTAGTGTGATATATGTTCCCTTTTATGTTCTAAATAAAAAAAATTAGTCTTAATAATTAGCACTATGTTTAATGAATGGTCTTGGAAATCTCATACATATCCATATTCTCCTGTTACCTTGTTTAACTAAGGGCTACATTTTGCCCTTACCGACCATGCAATCCCAGAAACTTCAACAGGATTGCACTGGTATAACTGAGAGCAGAATTTAGCTCTAAATATACAGCTATATCCTAGTTCTAGTCTTTTTTTTTGCACGGTGCACAGATCTATGCCCAAAATATGAAAATACACGTCTACATTCATGTTATGCAGCAAAAGGTAAGTAAGTTTTAGCCCACAGAAGACAAGATCCTTGTTATATTAATCTGACTGTCTAAGTCAGATACAAACAATGAAACCACAGTCTAAATACAAGTGAGACACATGGACTGAATCTTGCAGTGTTCTACAGTTTATTTATTTGCCTACCTGGTGGATTATTGTTGAAAAGCACCAATACTAATCATTTTGGTGGATTATCACTAAGGTCTACGTTTCCCTTGATACATGTGTATTCCCAGTGATGTTAGTGGAATTATGCACATACACATTTAGGGAAAATAGGGAAATTACATCAAAGTGAACTTCCAATAAGACATCAAAATGGTTTTCAAGCACATTACAAAGCAAATTTTTTCCAGGGCAAATAAAAGTCTCAATCTGATTGGTCTGATATGAAGTAAGGTGACAAACCTTTTGAACTTTGTAGCGAAGAAACTTTTTTATTAAACACCAATCTTGCAGGGTTCGATTCTGCCACAACCTCTCTCATGGAGTTGTAACTAGTTCCACGACTAGCTCCGATAACTCAGTGGGACTAATTACACTTTGAGCCTGCAATTGTCAGAATATGGGGGGACTATTGTGCCCATGCAGAACACCATGGACTTCAGTCCTGAAGTTGCCAACATACAGGTGGACAGTGAAGTCCTGATTCAGTAGGACTGATCATGGAATAAGTTACTACTCCATGGGCAACCTGGTGGCAGCATCCAACCTTACATGACTAGTTTTTAATGAAAGAAATGTATTCAGTATAAAGTCTAAAAGGTGTGTCACCTGGTATATGACCAACCGGATTCAAACAGCTATTTTTCCTAAACAAAAGTGTTTGAATACTGTTTTCAGAAGTCTATTCTGCAAGTTCACTTAGATGTAATATCAGGGGTCTATTTTCCCTAAAGGTGTATAATTGTGCATTCCCTAACATCAATGGGAACACACCAGAGAAGTAAATGTGGAAGAATCAGGCTTGTAGTAGTAAATAAAATCAAAAGATTACACTTATATATTTCTTATATTTTAGAATACAATTATATCAGCAAAGCTGCAGGGCTTTGGCTTATAGTTTATGCATTTAATCAGTGCAGGGTGAAGGTAAGATTAGATTAAACGAGAAACAAATAGTTGCTCATAGAGACAATCACTCTAATTACTCAACCAAAATCAAATAACGCAGTTAAAACATTTTTGTGGAACATAAATTTTAATTTAAAACTTTAATTTACATGAGAAGATTTGTTGCTTCCAAGGCATATTTATCCCTTTCATTTAAAAGTTAAAGATGATAAAAGCCTGTATTTTTTTTAGGAAAGTTTGATTTTATATATTTAAAAAGTGACAATATTTAAACTAAGAAGAAAAAAGCAGGAGCAAGTCATCCCTGGGGCAGCTCCACTGCTGTCAGTGGAAATACACCAGGGGTAAATGCAGTACAACAGGGACATCTTCTAATCCAGTGGTCCTCAAACTGCGGGTCGGGACCCTAAAGTGGCTCATGACCCCATTTTAATAAGGTCGCCAGGGCCAGCATTAGACTTGCTGGGCACCAGGGCTAAAGATGAAACCCAACTCCACCCCCACCTGGGACAGCAGAGCTCGGAATGCGGCCCCCTCTCCCTCCACCTGATGTGGTGGAGCTCAGGCGCGACCCCCATCCTGAGGTCATGTAGTAACTTTGTTGTCAGAAGGAGGTCATGGTGCAATGAAGTTTGAGAACCCCTGTTCTAATCTAAAAGTGAAAAATGGTTACCCAAAAGATTAATAGTATTTTTACAGTAGAGTATCATACTAGAATGTTGTATTACTCGATAAACCACTAATAATCCTAGACATTAAATTATGCTTGCATATTGAGAAGATTATTTGCAACAATCACCTTCAATAATCTGTACGACTCTCTGTAAACAGAAACAAGAAGAAAATCAAGAAAAAATAAAGTATATTTCACAATAAAGCAAATTTCTGAATTACTATGACAAACACCACAAACATGATATTGCTAATGAAATATCTTTGAGACTCATATTTTAAAAGCAATGAACTTCCCAAGAACAATTACTTTGAATAATGGTTTTCAGAAGGAGGCTGGCTAGTCATCGTCTTGGATGGTTTAGGCACAACAAATCCTGCAGTTTGGCAAGGGGTTAGACTAGCTGACCCTTCCAGTTCCTTCTAACTCTGTGCTTCTATGAATTTCAGCATCAAGTACCTTCCCCATCTTCCCACATAATGTTGGCCTGCGATCATAAGAGAAACACAGTTCCCTCAACTCCAGTTTAATTGGTAAATGTCCTTTTAAGCTCACTTCCTGTGCAAGTTGTTTTAGTATTATTAAACTTAGTCTAGAAATAATTGTTTCTGCTGTTTTATTAACATAAATTAAATTCCGTGATGTCCCTTTCAGGGAGCATAGAACGCACAGGTCTCACGAGATCTTACAATGCAGAACATTTGCAGACTAGCCTCTGTGTTAACAAGTACTTGTACCTTCAAATTTGAACCCACTATTTATTAAGGAAGACGTACCATTAGACATAAAAGTATCAAAGTGCCTTAGGAGCCTAAGTCACATTTTCAAAAGTGATTTAGGCACTTAAGAACCTAAGTCTCATTGAAAGTCAATGGGTGACTTAGTCATGTATATATATTTGTAAATTTGACCAGAGATGTCTAATAGTATTTTTGACCCACAGTGAAGGTGCAAAATTACACCCATAAAATCAGAGGCTGGGATGAAAACTGGTTGGCAAAATCCTGCACACAGTGACCAAGGTGGCTATACTGAACTTACTCCATTGAGAAACAATTCACAGTGGATACTGTGAAAGCCTTAAATCTTTCACTTCTCAAATTTTTATTCAATAATGCTCAAATAAGCATCTAAAACAAAGCTTTTAAAGCATCAAACGCAGCCAGGAAAATTCAATCCTCAATGGAGTGAGTACTAAAATGGCACCTCAAGCAAGTCCCTGCAGCTACTTTTGAAGACTTTTAAAGCTTCTCCCTACCTTACATATTTTGGTAGATAGAAATTCTGACAATGAGGTCCCTCAGCAATTCTATTAAGTATTGTGTATCACGTGAAGTTAGATCTGTTATATCATTATGAAGGTTTTGTTCCTTTTTGGTTTTTTACTATTATACTTGAATTGTGTCACTTTCAAATTCAATAAAGTTGATATGCTACACACACAATGGAGAATTTTAAATGTGAAACAGGACACGTGAATAGAAGTTGAACAATTCCTGTGGGTGCACATTTTTCCACTAAGGTGCAGGAAAACCCATAATTCAATAAAAAGAATGAGCCCTGGAGATTAAGTCAATATGTTGTAATAGCTATTTTCCCCCTGGGACTAAGGGAGAAAGGGGGATACTTTATATCCTTACAGAACTATGTGGATCTGCAGAGATTCTCCCTGCTTTATGCAAAGCCCTATGTCAAGGCTAAAGAGGACTGACTGGGACTCCCTTTGTAAGTCATCGGTGCCAAAAAGGAGTTTCCCTTAATTAGCCCAACAAGTTGCAGTTGAGACCAGCAAGGCACTCCAGCTGCAAACACAATGCTCTGCTTCCACACCACTTCCAGGTGATCTCATAAGGAAGGGACTAGGACCAAGTCTACACTGGAATCGCTTTAGCAGTATGGGTATACTACACTAGCAGTGTGCTCCTTGTATGGACGCCACTTCTATCAGCAAACAAACTACACTCATAAAAGCCAGGTCCGGTTCTAGGCACCAGTGTTCCAAGCATGTGCTTGGGGCAGCACGTCTCAAGGGGTGGCATTCTGGCCCTCTGGGCATGGCTCTTTTCCAGGGGCAGCACTCCGTTCTTCTGTTTTTTCTTTTGCTTTGGGTGGCACTCGGGCTTTTATTCATTTATTTATTTTTGCTTGGGGTGGCAAAAACCCTGGAGCTGGCCCTGGTAAAAGCGTAGTTTTGCCATACAACTGCATCTACATTAGAGGCTTTTGCTGGCATAGATATGTTGGTCAGGGATCATACCTCTACACACCCCACCCGACACAGCTATGTAGGCAGAAGTCTGTAGTGTAGACATAGCATGTAATCAAACAAATCTATCTCATGGCAATCCATAACACTAAGCCACCTCAATATTCACTCCTAATTAAAGTAATGCTCCTATTTTATTCAGCACAGGAAGCAGACAGAGCACATTGTAAGCAGCTCTTCTCAGCATTTATTGACTGCCAAGATGTATTTTTCGGAAAGTTTTAATTATTACTGAGCTACTGAAAAATATCAAAGGTAGTAAGGAATCTCAATGTAAGAGGCTGTAAACCATCTTCTATCCTACTTTAAAAGTGATTTTAAAATTAAATGAATTATACAGTTATTTAAAAGCAGAATTTCACAACTCATACTAATACTGGAAACCTCTGGTAAATACTGAATTTTGCAAATCGGCAACTAAGCCAAGAAACAACATTTTAAAAAAGTGAGAATAATGCATCACAACATACACTTTGTTCATTTATCAGCAAGTAAACTTTAATTATTTATGATAATACCTCAGAATAGGTACGTAAATGTTCTGTACTGTAATTGTTTTTAAAGTAAAGATATTTTAGTAATACAGGACTTCACTGCAGCCTCCCACTATTAAAATTTGGTTGCAAAGTGAAGAGTCATGTTTATTATTATCAACTGTGTGCATTAGTGAGGTGCAGATTGTAAAATGTGAAATGATTGGGGCTTCTCACGACATGAGTTAAGCTTACTGTGATGAATAAAATGGTACAGTTGCCCTTTAAGAATATGTCTCAAAGATTATCAGGAAAGTAAAACTGATGTAACAGATTAAGACACTGAATATGTAATCCTGGGCAAGTCACTTATTCTGATCTCAGTCATACTGGTCTAAATCATAGAAATGTAGGACTGGAAGGGACCTCTTTAAGTCATTTAATCCAGTCCCTGGCACTGAAGATGGACTACGTATTATCTAGACCATAACTGACAGGTGTTTGTCTAACCTGTTCTTAAAAACCTCCAACCTCCCTAGCTAATTTGTTCCAGTATTTAAACTACCGTTACAGTTAGGAAGTTTTTTTTATAATTGGAGATATACCAATCTCCCAGAACTGGAAGGGACCTTGAAAGATCATCGAGTCCAGCCCCCTGCCTTCACTAGCAGGATCAAGTACTGATTTTTGCCCTAGATCCCTAAGTGGCCCCCTCAAGGATTGAACTCACAACCCTAATCTAAATCTCCTTTGCTGCAATTTATGTTCATTACTTCTTGCCCTTTCCTCAGTGGTTAAGGAAAACAATTTATCAACCTCCTCTTAATAATGAATTTGTATGGACTTAAAGACTGTTATGCCCCCACTCAGTCTTCTCTTCTCCAGACTTAAAAAAAACCATTTTTTTCAATCCTTCCTTGTAGGTCATATTTTCTAACCTATTAATAAATTTTGTTGCTCAACTCTGGACTCCACAATACTCAAGATGAAGCCTTATTAGTGCAGAATACAGTGGAAGAACAACTTCTCATGTCTTACTTACTACTCTCCTGCTAGTACATCCAAGAATGACGTTCACTTTTTTTTTTACAGCAGTATTACACTGTTGACTCATATTACTCATGAGTGAACTCTATGCCCCCAAAATAAAAAAATCTGTGCACAATATTTTAAAATTCAGCAAAATTCTGAACATTTTATTTGTCAATAAACAAACGTGGAAAGTCCAGCATGCCAATGGGGAGTGCAGACCACTGGCTGCATGGAGGTGGGATATCACCCTGCAGCCCCCATCTTCCTGGGACAGGGACTCAGCAGAGAGGCTGCACCAGACCCTGACACAGCGCAAGAGCTGGTCCTGCCCCAGAAACTCCCTTAGAGCCCTGCCCCTCTGCACCAGGCACTCCAGGTGTTGGTGGGATGACTAAGCCCGACAGGATCCAAGTGTGAAGGGGCTTAGTGTGCGGGAGATCCAGGTATGGCATGAGAGGGTTCTGTGTGGGGCAATCTGGGTGTGAGTGGCTCGGTGTGGGGGGATTTGGATGCACAGGGGCTTGTTGGGGGGTTCTGAGTGCAGAGGCAATGGCACTCTGCAGAGGGGTCCAGATGAAGGTGGTTGGGACTCAGTGGGGAGCAGCAGTGTGAGGGGGGTCAGCTGGGGATCCAGATGCAGGGGGAGAGGGGCTTAGTGGGGTGGAGGGTGAAGTTGGTGGGGGCTTAGTGGAGTAGGAGTCCAGGTACAGGGGCTCGTTGGGCTGGTCCAGGTGGAGGGGTGTGTGTGACTCATTGGGTGGGGGTCCGAGTGCGGGGGGAAGTCTGGGTGCAGGGATGGGGGTCTGGGTGCAAGGAGGAGGGGCTCGGTGGGGTGGGGATACAGGGGGTGAAGCTCAGTGGGCTTTGGATGCATGGGAGTTGGGCGGATGGGGGAGCAGCTCCCCATACAGTGACCCCCTCCTCTGCAGCTGAGGAGTAATGAGGGCAGGAAGCGGGAGGGCGGGGGAGGAGTGGGAGATGCAAAGCTTCCTGCAGCCAGGGGAGTTTTCTAAGGGCAAACGATGCATCCATGCTACTGGGCATGGGTGGCAAGTGTGTAGAAATGTTGGTGGTGCCCAGAGCCCTTCCCCAACTCCGCCCCCCCAAACACCACCCCCACCTGCCTAAGGCTCTGGGAGGGGTTTGCGGGGGGAGGTCTGGGGTGCAGGTCCTGGGCTGGGGATTAGGGTGCAGGAGAGGTGCAGGGTGCAGGCTTTGGGATGGAGTTTGGGTGCTGGGTGTAGGCTCCGGGCTGGGGCAGGGGGTGGGTGTGCAGGAGGGGGTGAGGGGTGCAGGCTTTGGGATGGAGTTTGGGTGCAGGCTCTGGGCTGGGGGTGGGGCTGTAGGAAGGGGTTAGGGTTGCAGGCTCTGGGAGGGAGTTTGGGAGTGGGAAGGGGTGTGTGGGAAAGGGGAGGTGGTGCACACTCTGGGAGGGGGTGCATGCTCTGGGAGGGAGTTTGGAAATAGGAGGGAGTGCAGGGATGAGGGCTGTGGATGAGGGATTCATGATGCAGGACGGGGCTCAGAGCTAGGGCAGAGGGTTGGGGTGTGGGTGAGGGCTGAGGATGAGGGGTTCATGATGTGGGGGGCTCAGGACTGGGGCAAAGGATCAGTGTGCAGGGGGATGAGAGTTGGGGCTGAGGATGAGGGGTTCATGATGCGGGGGGGCTCAGGGCTCTGGCAGAGGGTTGAGGTGTGGGGTGAGGGCTGTGGGGCTGAGGATCAGGGTGCAGGAGGATGAGGGTTGGGGCTGAGGATGAGGGATTCATGATACAGGGGGGCTCAGGGCTGAGGCAGAGGATTAGGGTGTGGGGGATGAGGGGTTTGGGGCATTGGAGAGGCTCAGGGCTAGGGCTGAAGGGCAGGGTAAGGGCAGCCTGCCCTGCCAGTAGCGGGTGGCAGGCACTAGGACCCTGGGGCAGCAGACAGCAGTTCTGCTGGGAGCTGCTCTACTCCAGCAGCAGAAGCATGCAGGGGAGAGGTGCCGCACTGCTTTCTGTCAGGCAAGGACGCGGCAGGGCAGAGGGGGAGACCCGCGGGGGCCGGGGTCTGATCCAGGCAGGGCCGGGGGAGAGACCCAGCTCCAAATATTGCTGGAGCAGGGCCCCCAGCCCTGAATATTCCTGGTGCTCGGGCACCACAGACATATATAACCTGCCGCCCATACTACTGGGGAAAGATGTGACTACTTTTGTAGTTTCCACTTGCCTCCCTGTCATTTTCTGAGGGGAAGCAGAGAAATCTGCAGGGGACATGAATTCTGCATGTGCAGAGTGGCACAGAATTTCCCCAGGAGTATCATATTTAGTTTGTAATCTACTGCAACCCCCAGATCCTTTTCTGAAGTAATGCTTCCTCAAGAATATTCAGGAGTAATAGCAATGTAACTCTTCATTTACACCAGAGTCTGAGATTAGAATCTAGCCCTTAATTTTCTACTGCTTGTAAAATTAACTTTACATTATAGACACAATTATTCATTTAGACATCATTTGTGTTTAATTTATTCATCACTAACATTATGTATATGTCCACACACAAAGATTTTTTCATTTCATACCTGTAAGCCATGTATTCTCTCATTTTACTTCAAGTTAACATTACTACAAACGTAACACTAGTTTGCACAACTTTGCCAGCCAAGTTTGGTGTTGTCTGCACTGCAGGGGAAAAATGGTGTTTTAAACTTGAGTTAAAATCCTAGTGAAGACATGCTAGTTGTCACTTTCACATGAGTTAGCAGTTTGAGTTAAAACCTGTGCTTTCCCGTAGGCTTAAATTAACCTGCTAACTTGTGTGGAAACTAAAACTGCCTTGTCTTCACTCAAGTTAAGAAAAACTCAAGTTAAGAACATACCTTTTTTCTTCAGTGTAGACAACACCAAAGCAAGGGGTGAGACTTGTCACCTGGATACAGCAAAGGTGAGGTGGCTGGAGGAGGAGCAGGTGTAACCCAACTTATCAGCTATTCTCCTGGGAGAGGGTGGTGGACCATGTGGGCGAGCTACTGCCACACACAGGATTCATTGGCTCTCTGTAGCCTGAATGGGGAACATTTTTTCAACACACCCATAATTCCTATGCCCCAGCCTGTGTACCAGACTTGTTCCATGTCATAGAATTTGGCCCTGAGCAATGATTTACACTGGTTTGCAAGTCAATGTACTGATTAATTGTAGTTCGCATTCAAAACATTTGTGTAAAATAAAGAATACACCTTCTTTACATCAACAGCAAAACTTCATTTTTCTGAATGGTTAAACATCTCTGTCAATCTAACTGTAACATGAAGGATGCAGTTAAAAAAAAAATGTACTTCAGTTTAATGTTTTGCATAAAGAGCTCTCTTTTTAGAACACTCATCAATTCAAACTGAATTAACCCTTGCAACTCATATCATGCCGGCCACCAAAAAGCAATCAGATACAGTAGTAGCAACTTTCTTTCATTAACAATTTAGGCCACCAGTTCAAATTCATCCAACAGACGAAAGGCTACATAACCCATTACAAATTCACTGAGTCATCTAGTTCCCCTTGGATAAATATGTTCCTTTAAAATTATTAATATTCAGATCCACAGCATTCTTTCAAAACATTCTAGATAATATTTTCCAATTCACATTTCATACTATGCAAACAACAGACACTAAAATATTCTGGAAAAACAGAGTGACCTCAAAGGATTTAGGTTCTCTGTATTGGCCTAACACTTGCATCTCAACCAGAACACAGTGACATTGAGACTGACAGCCTCAGTAGAAAGACTGAGGTCTTTGTTTACTTTACCTACCATATGTCCCTGTTCCAG
Organism: Chelonoidis abingdonii; assembly: GCF_003597395.2. NCBI lineage: Eukaryota > Metazoa > Chordata > Testudines > Testudinidae > Chelonoidis > Chelonoidis abingdonii. The sequence continues at coordinate 16,352,244 of NC_133783.1, read as the reverse complement.
CGAACAACCCTGAAATAAGCTGAACACAGAATATACAAAAACAGAAAGTATACCTGATTCTCTTCCACCCTGCACCTTGTGTAATCCATTTACATCAGATCAGAATGGCAGCATTTTACTTTGTACAGATATAAATGGCTGTACAAGATGCAGAGAAACGTATAATTAGGTCCCCGTATTCTGGAAAGTATTCTATATCTACATGCTTGAAACCAAACATTAAAACTCCAGATATTCCCTAAACAGAATGATAGAGTGAAGTAAAAAGACATATATAAACACATCCAATAGATAATCAGATGGTGTCTATACAGTAGGGTGACAAGATAGCAAGTATGAAAAATTGGGACAGGGTGGAGGGTAATATAAGAAAAAGCCCTGAATATTGGGACTGTCCTATAAAATTGGGACATCTGGTCACCCTACCATACAGCCATATTGTTCTAAGAAACTAACAGACTTAGAAAAGAGAACAGAAAGACCCTTAGGAAAGTGAAAAGAAAGACAAAGCAAATGAAATGTCAGATGTCTCCACCTACTGGTGGAACACAGAATAACCTTAAAGTACGGATATGTTTTCAGAGTATATAACAGCATAACAAGGTTCTTTTTGTAAAGTCCTATTTCTACAAATATGACCCTGTATGAAATACAAGAATTTTGAATAATTAGAATCTTCTTACTAAAATGTAATATAATATCAGAAGTGTCCTATGCCAGGAAACAATATCCCTTCTTCAAAGTTATGGACTTTGTGAATGGGTAGGTTTTTCAATCTCTAATTGCCATGATACAATGTGCTTCTTAAAATGACTCTGCAAATTTAAAAGCCAAAATTCCACTGAAAAATAACTTGAACGGAATGAGCGGGGAAGGCAAGATTAGAAATATACTTGAAGAAAACAGAAGCAAAAAAGAGTACACGCTACAAAATCAAATCTATAGGAAAAGGTGGCTGCATTAAGACCCTGATCATGCACACTTATAGATGTGCATAAATTTACTCATGCAAGAAGGCCCATTGAAATCAATGGGGTTACTCAGGTGAGTAAAGTTATGCAATGCATGTTTGCAGGATTGGGGCCTGCAACTTTTCACAAATTTAGTGGGGACCATCAGAATGCAGAACCTAGTAGTTTCTCAAACCATGGGTCCCCTCCCAGAGCTACCATTTTTGTCAGTCTGAGCAAGCATAAGAAAAGTAAATTCCCCATGTCAATCAATACCAAACAGTAGGTGAGAGAAAGCAGTTCTGGTAATACTTGCACCTGTAAAACAACAGAAAAATGCAGTAAAGAAGTAATACCAAACTAGCTTTATGGGTTCACTTTTTAATTACTAGCTAAAAGTGTCAAGGTTCAGAGAAGCCTTCAGTAGTTTATAAAAACAATGTAGCCAATGGTTGTTTTTAAAAACATCCAGGAGAAACAGATTATGGGTTGAAGCATAAATAAAACAAGAACACTTTGTGATAACAATAAAATAAAATTGATTAATGATTCAGCTACAAGCAACACAGTGAAAATTGATTCACTTGCAAACACTACAATGAATTTTAACTAAGTCTAACATGTTAAAAGAAAGAGTTTCAAGGTTAAATAAAAGGTGAGACAATGCATAACAATATATAGTACAAAAATCTCAAAAACTGACATTGAGAAAGCTTTTTCTTTTACTCCAATATAATTATTTTATCCATTCTTTTCAATTGCAACAGTGAAGTACTGTATGTGGTAAATCATACGGACAATGATGGCACACTTAAGTCTGATATGTTCCTAAATATTAGGAAAAATCAGTCGGTGAATTATATGCTCAGGAACATGAAAAGTAAATCTATGGTTGATTCTGGTCTCTTCAGCCAGAATTAAATGTGGGTTTCTAGGTCACACAAAACACAGAAGGCGATGTATGCTGGCAGCACAATGGGCCAACCCACTGTACCTTGTGGACTGATAGAAAAAAATCCAGCTGTAACGAGTTTTGGAGAACATATCTCCCACTCGCAATGGGTCAGATCCTCAGTCCTGGTTAAGTCCTCTTCACACCATTCTAGCAGCACAGAGAGGACCTAAAGCTGTCTTAATCAGACAGCCGAGGAGTCCCCCAGCACAGCAAGTCCTTGATTGACACTGGCTACACTACTTCATATCACCCATTTCCTACCCCTTTTCCATATGCAGCATTCTGGAGTATGTTGGGGCACAGCAAAAGGGCCCAGCAACCCTTCCAGCCTGTGGTTCTAATGTTTGCTGGGGTAACCTTTGCTTAGCAGCTTTGGCTTGCCTTGTCCCACATCTCACCTGCACCAGCCTGAGCACAGTGCAGCTGAGATCCAACTCTAAATATTCTTCTCCTGTGACTGGTCCTCTTCCCTACACTGATGCCCTGGTGTCACTTCCCTGAGCTGTCCCTGGCATGAGGGGATAGAAACAGGGTATAATATCTGTCATACAAACTGTAGCCCAACCTACACCAAAAATCACAAAATACTCATGCTGCTTCCAGTCCCAAGAGACCAGTCACTTACTCCAGATGAATTGGTACCCTAGATCTTACACCACAGACAACTCCTGTAGCCAATCCTGAAATAAACTGTCTAAAGATTTATAAAATATACACACAAATGAACATCTATGATTCCTAAAGAGGACAGAGATGTAGTAAGCTATCCATTCAAAATGTCTGACAGGGTAGACCCAGGTTGAACCTAGAGATCTCTGCTTTAGTTTAGTGTCTCAGGCCCTATGAGAGTTCAAACTGGAAAGAGACTATCATTTTTCCTTGTGAGGCATTTTTATATCTTCTTCCCTAATACATCAAGCTAATAGAAACCATTCCCAAGGAGATCCCTTCATCGTGGAAGTGGGATGGGGAGGAATGCACTTAAAATCTTTTATCCTCGACCTCGCACAATGGCTCATTTGCATTTAGTGGACAGAATTTAATATCTTATTACAGACCATCATCTGCATTACACAAGGCTTTTTCCCTGTTTGATGAGTTACGTAGTCACAGGTTTACAATGCAAATGCTAGGTATCACAGTATAACATGGGGTATAGCTGAGTGACAACAATACATACAGTATTCCACAAGCAGTTTATAAAACACTAAACTCATTCTAATCAACTTACCATCTAGTACTTATGTTAGTAATGCTCACACAGGTAAGCAACACTGGTTTCTAGCTATGCATTCGTAAGTGTTCAGTGAGGCCTGGGCATGAGCTGACATCTGGTCGCTAGCGTCACATCTCCCAGCTTGGGTAGGGAGACTCACACTAGCTCTGTTCAAGTTACCATGCCAAAAATAGTGGTGTGGATGTTGCAGCAGCGACAAGCTGCCCAAGCACAACCCCACCTGAGCAGAGTTAGCATGTCTGTCTACCTGGGCTGGGAAGCACACTCCCAGCTGCAGTGCAGACATACCCCATGTGGCTTGTTGTATTTATACATGGAATATTTCATTCAGTTCAGGCACCTCTTTACAGACAAATTGGAAGCAGTTCAGAGAAGAGTAAAAGAAACGAGCAGGGGAGTGAAGGGATTAATTTATGAGGAAAGACCAAAAGAGCTAAATACGTATAGTTTGGCTACAAGACAGCTAATGTAGTTGATAACCAATTACAGGCAGTCCTCACATTTACAATGTTTGAGTTATGACGAATGGCACTTACAACACTTCTACGTAGACACCTTGATTCAACTTATGACTACAGGTTTCGAGTTTACGATGCTCAGTCCCACAATGGATTAGATTGCGGTTCCGAGTTCCGACATTCTGACTTATGACGCAATTGTAAGGAACCAATTGTGTCGTAAGTCTGAGGACTGCCTGTATACATATCTGAAGTGTGTAAACAGGAATGAGGGAGATGAACAAGGAGGGAGAGGAGAGGAATATTATGGTAAAAATGATGAAACTGAATAAATAAGGGGACATTTTGCATGACTATTGAGAAAAAAAGTCCTTACGCTGAGGTCTTGTCTACAAATCCCTGGCAAAAGGCATTAGAGGGGTGCAATTGTAAAAGCATTCTAATGTGTTATACTCTAGCTGACCCAGGCATAGCTCTGTTTTTCGTAGGTTTTCTTCCACACGTTTTTTAAAAAAAGAATGCCCGCTCTTTTAGCTTTATACAACTTTCATACAAAAAGACCTTTTTAAAGGATTCAAAGTCATGTTTATCTGTAAGACACTGACAAAACCCTCATTCACATCAATGGGGGCACATTTCGCCCTGAGCACCAAAAGCTTTACAAGAAGGTGTATTAAGATAAATCATAAATAATATCTATACACTCAAATGCACTAGTTAAATATAGGTACCAATTTAGATGCCTAAATATGTTCTTGCACTCTCAACTGCACAGCTCAATGTCCCCAGGCTCATCTACTTGTTTTTGCGTTCACATTAAAGCATGAATTTTCAGTTTTTAAGTGCCACCTGTTGGAAATACTAAAGTATGTTCAAGTGCAATTCTGTGCCCAATTAGGCACACAATTGCAGACTTTACACAGCCAATGAAGGTGCATCTTTTTAAAATTTAGATCTGTACTGGGTGAAGCAATGATCCAATCTCATATTGGGGCTTAATATACATGGGAATTCGCTTGTAAAACCAAATCTACAGAAGCGAAAGTTGTTTTCCAGTGATGACAGTTTAAACTGGAAATTCTTTGATTTAAAAAAAAAAAAAGAAAGAAAAAAATTAATTCTTTGGATCTGCTAGTCTGCCCCAGACTCTTCCATAAAAATCGAGCACTGCTTAATTACAGTATGCTACATCAATTAGAAGACCGCAGCAATTATCATAGCAGACTTTATCAGCCTAGCTTGGGGCAGGCAAAAATTAAAGATTACGTAATTTGTTTATTTCCAATACAGGGAATCACATGTAAGGGTATTTTGCCAAACAACAGCAATCTATTCCTTCAGATTAAGGGGAAATTGTACCTGCAGAGTTAATTTTATCACAGTATGCTGCTCCGTCTATCAACATACAATGAAAGCTTTATTTTATCTGTGATCCACTCACATATATTTACAATTAAGTTTCCCTAACCAGTGATTTAGGTATAAATGTAGCAACGGACGCGTACATCCTATCTTGAATTTAAAATACGTAAACAAAAAGAATTTCTTATGTTGCTATAAAACTAACTGAAAGCTCTATTGAAATACCTTTTCAGTTTCTTTAACAACATTTTAAAAATCAAGACTTTACAAATCCTCAACCATGAGACAATCAAGTCTGGTTAAATCAAAAGTACTGAAACATTTAACAGCAGCATGTTTTTAAACAGAATACTAAAAAAATCAGAATGATTTTCCATAATCAATTGATACCTACAGTAATTATGATGCAAAATATATATCCATGTAGAGAAAAAAAGTTAAATTAATCCAAGCAGTATAATTTCTTAGCATAATAACCCAAATGTTCAGTGAAGTCACCAAATAAGCCAAATTCAGTTCTGTTCTTTCACCACTTGAACTGAAAAATACTATCAAATTATGTTAAAGTTATTTATGCTTTTTTATGTCAAAGTGAGGAGACAAGAATAATTCAGATAACTGAACACAAGACTAAATTTTGCTTTGCAAGATAATACTCTCAGGTAATTTTTCTAAACACAAGTTTCTCTGTTGTTGTTTTAGTATCATCTCTCTCTTGGAAGTTAGACATAACTGTATTTAATTAATACTAACCTCACTTATAATTGCTAGTCTGCAGTATTTGTGCATCAGTATATAAACTGTTCCTTCCTGGCTCCTCATTACAACCTTATAACTGTTTGGGCTACATCAACTCAGCTAATCCTTAAAATTGCTTCTGCACTGTAAAACAAAACTTCATTTGTTTAACAGTCCAGCTATGACATTTAGCACAACTATCTACATTGTATACCAATTTTGTTCCTCAGCTTGCACATCTGTTTATTTCAATTCTATTGAGCATTAGACTTAGAACTCTGTGTACAGAACAAAGGTTTTAATATTAATGCACAAAATGCATAGCATCAGTCATGCATTCTACCAGACGTACCAGGCCAATTCAGTGCAGATGCCTGGCAATTTTTGAATCACTGCCCAGACTCATGGAGGTTGTATCTGTCTCTGGTGCTGAAATACGGAAACCCGTCCTTCCTTCCCAATTTCGCGTTACCACTCGAAACCCCATTTTCAGAAACAGATCGTTAGTTCCTTCTACAGGTTATTATTCCAAAACAAAAACAAAAAGGAATTGGCAACAAGTTTCCGCATTAGACAACGAAAGCTAGCAAACGCCTATGTATACGTTCAGTACAAGAACCACCCTACGATACAAAACGCTACAAAGGAGTTTGAGCCTCAGCGTCCATCATGGTTAACGAAAATCATTACAATCAATATCCAGTACCTAGATCCCGAATCTTGCTGCAAATCTACCCCTAGCTCTTTAATGTCTCTCTTGGAACAAAACCCACAACGTACATTAATGTTCAGCGGCAAGACTGGGAAGCAGAGGAGCCGACAGCCCCATAGGCAAAAGCACAGCACCGTAAGGGAAGATTTCAAAGAGGGGTGGGTTCCCCCCAATAAGGTGTAACCTTCTTCTTTTCTTTTGTTCTCCAAAGGCAGGAGGGTGAGTGCGTGTGTGTATGGGGGGGTGCTTACACCTACACATACATGGGGGGTAACACCGGACCATACGCCAAGGGGATTAATTCGTATTAGCATCCTTGGGGCAGCGGGCAGCAGCATTTTGCGTCTGCGAGGATTAGCCCTATGGAGCCCAGACTTACCGTCCCTATCGCAGAGCTGAATCGCCTCCAGGCTGAGATTCTTGATCACATCCTCGCAGGGGCTGGTGGGGCTGCTCATGCCGCTGCGATCCAGACGCGGAACCTCCATTGTCCCTTTCTCCTTCTCCTTCCTTGGGTTCTGCGGGCGGCCGCACGCAGGGCAGCGGCTCTAGCTCCCGGCGGAGAGAGGCAGGCGGGCGGGCTGGCGCGGTGAGTGCGGAGCTGCGCGCTGTAGGGGGTGGAGGCAGGGCAGGAGGCAGCGGATTTGTCGCTGCAGCGGAGCGGGGAGGGGGCAGCAGAAGAGACGCGCACTTATCACACCCCAGGCTCGGCATTTAAAGGGGCCGCCGCCCGGGACTGCTGAGTCAAAGCCACAGCAGGACAAACACCTCGAAGGCCTCCCTCTCCCGCCCCCTGCCTATGCAACGGCTCCGGCGGCGAGGCACCGCCAGCTGCGTCGGGACCAAGCCCACCGCCCCATTCCCCGGGCGCCACCGCTCCGCGGGGGGAGGGGCCCTGCAGCCTGTCCCTAAGCCCCAGACCCAGCGCCGCGAGCAGCGGCTTCAGGCCGCGCTTACCGCGGAGCGCCGGGCTGGGAGGCCACTCCGGGCGCCATCTCCTGTGGGGTTCACGGACAGGCCCTGGCCGTGCCCAGCTCCCCAGGACCTGGCTCCCAGGCGAGGAAATCCACTCCCCCATCCTCATCCGTTCCTTCCCCCCGCACCGCTCAGCCCTCCCCAGCGCACCCCCCCTTCCACTCACCCCAACCCCTCACTCCTTCCCTCCTCACACCGATAGGCCCTCGCCTCGCCTTCAAGCAGGCACAGCCACCCCAAGCATTCCCCACTACACACCATGTGAGTGCGCCTCCCTCACGTGGCCAAGCCACTGCCACACATGGGTGTAATGTCCCAGCCTGACAGGGAAGCAAGGCAGAAATCCTAGGAAGGGCCAGGCCAGGCAGCAAACCAGCCTCTCTGGGTCATTGGAGTGCTACCCAGCCAGGACACTTGACCTACTCCTATACAGCTTGTCCCAGCTGCCTCTGCTCCCAGGGTCCCTGCTATGCCCCTGTCCTTGCAATCTGCCAGGCCTTTTGCTCCTGCTCTGGGCTCTGCATCTTGCACATGACTCTGTGTGCTGAGGGAAGTAGCTCTGGCCCCCCACAGCCTTCTAGGAGTATAGGAAGGGGCAGGAACAAAATAACCTCCCAAAATAATATGATCAAGCCCCATGAGAATCATGGTTGCGGTAGGAGTTAAATACCCATGCAGCACTGTTCAGAATTTTTCATTACTTGGATTCACTTTTATCTCCAGTTCCACCAAGAGTCTTAAAACGGCAGCCCATATGTACAATGGAGAGACACCTCAGGTCCCTTTCATGTGATGCTGCAGAGGTTACTAGGGATTAAAAGGACAGCTGCTGTGTTTGGGTATGTTGTCGCCACAAGCTTCATCTCCAACTCTAAGGTGAGGGTGGGTGCAATTTCCTCCATTTTAAATCGGTTAAGTGCAGTCCATGTAGCTGCTAGCCTCACTAGACAAGTTTAGGTAGCCCTACATGGACATGGGAAACTTCATTCTGGTTTTGGTTTGTATTTTTGGCCTCTTCCACATAGTGTGGTTTCTTATTTCAGGGTTACTCTCACACATTTATTTGTATTTATTTTCCATTGCTGAACAAACATATTACTAACACCACCCCAAAATTACACATAATTACAGTGAACTGCAGAAGCACTATACCAGTGGTGGGCCACTGGGAGCTGTGGACAGCTGTGCAAATGTAAACAAACAGTCTGATGTCCCGCCAGCGACTTACCCTGATGGGCCACGAGTGGCCTGTGGACCGCAGGTTGCCCACCACTGCACTATACACATTCAAGCCTGGTCTACATTACATGGTTTGGTCGACGGAAGGCTGCTTACCTCAACCTAGCTGTGGATGCAGTTACACTTAAATTTCACAACTGCCCTGCTACACTGACTTAATAACACCACCTCTCCGAGTGCCATAGCATCACGGTCAATGTAGTTAGGTTGATGCAATAACAGTGTAGACACTGTGTTACTTACATTAATGGTTACTGGCCTCTAGGAGCTGTTCCACAATGCCCAACAGTGACCATTCTGGTCACTGCTGTGAATTCTGCTACCCACGGGCCCGGTGGCCGCCCCTCATCTTTAAAGTCCCACAATTTTTTTAAATTCCTTGTTCTGGTTGCCTAGCTTGGCAAGCATATCTAGCAGCTCCCCACTTTTGTGTGCAACTGCCCAGCTGACAATGGCAGCTGCACACTGCGGACATGCTTCTGTCTGGAGTACAAAGGAGATGTTTGATCTTCTGAGTCTGTGGGGAGAAGAGGCTGTGCAGGCACAGCTATCATCCAGCCCTAGCAACATTGATATCTCTGAGCAGATTGCTCACAGAAGAAGGGCTACAAGAAAGACCAGCAGCAGTGCCACGTGAAAGCCAAGGAGCTGTGGCAGGCATACCAGAAGGCATGAGAGGCCAACAATCTATCTGGTGCAGAGATGCAGACTGGCTGCTTTTACAAAGAGCTGTGTGCCATTCTCAGCAGAGACCCCACCACTATCCGCAAGAGCCCTGTGGAAGCTTCGGAGGAGCCTGAATCACAGCCTCCGCCATGAACAGCAAGAAGGAAGAGGTGGACAAGTAAGAAGAGGAGAAGTATGGGGCACAGCTGATGGGGGGTGGGGGGAAGAGGGGATCCAGCCACGCAGAGAGCCAGGATATGTTTCTGACTACAGCGCAGTCCAGCCAGTCCTGACACTTGAGCGTGGATGAGTCTGATGCAGGGGAAGGAACCTCTGGTAAGTATGCTGTTTGTTTTGAAATTACAGGGATGGAATCCCCAAAGTATCAGGATATATCTGTTGATTTACTTTGTTTTTGTTTTTTTACTTGTGCTAGAAGAGGTAGTGAAACAACCAAGAGAGACAGAGTTACTACCTACTTTTCGTTCTCCTCGGAAGTTAGGCAGAGGGAGCTAAGCAGAGCAGTTTTTTTATGTGCATTGGGATGTCCTGTGAATCCTCCATAGAGATCTCAATGAAACTTTCATGGCAGTACTCTGCAATCCTCTGCCGAAGGTTGCTGGAGAGGGCTGCCTTATTTCTTCCACTGTGGTAGGAGATTTTCCCATCATTCAGCGATTACTTCAGCAAGCACCATTACAGTCCACAGGCTAGCAGCATACGGGCCCAGGCAGCATCAGGACACCATTAGCAGCTGTGGTTTTTTGGTCTTACCCTCAGGAGTGAGATATCAGCTGAAATCATCACCACCACCTGTGGAAAGCTGTGCTTGTATTCAGCCCCCTTGTCCTATAAACATATATTCATGCCTGTGGGCTAACCCCTCACACCTCTCCCCAGAGCCATACTCACCATGGCTGGTGCTGTGACTGGCACCATGCTGTATCAGTCCCAAGGAGAAGTCAGAATGCAGTGCTTACAACTTTCAGCTATCAAAGGGAATGAGTTCAGTATCCTAAGTTTTGATTTCTTTTGTGAATACACTGACAATGGTACCTCTGCAGTCTGGATTGTATCTGCAGCTGCTGCTACTGTAGCCTTGAGGGTTTCCCCCTCCACACCCGAAAGAAGGCCTGAACCAGATAAAGAGAAGAAAGAAAATAACTCAGGTTGACATGTTCCAGGAGATGCTGCAAGCCTGTGCTGCATCAGAGAATGAGACCAGGGCATAGAGGTTGACCCTTTCAGACAGCATGGGAAATGGAAAGAGTGGAGAGGAAAAAGGCTTGGGAATCCAAGCAAGAAAAGGAGAAGGAGCATCACTGGAATATAATGGGGCCCTTCAGGCAGCAAACAGAGATGCTGTGGTAGACCTGCAGGTCCAAGAATCCCATGCTCACCACTCTGTAACCCATAGACAACTCAGCATCAGGACGTCCCTACACCTCCCACCTCAACATTCCACTTGACATCAGGGGCCGCTGCATTACCCCTACCACTCCACCTCGGGGGGCATTAAAGACAAAAAGAGCTGACTTGTGAAAAAGACATGGTTGGTGTATGTGTACCTGAAATGGAAATGACTGTTCTTACCCGCTCATAAGTTGTGTTGCCTTAATTTATTAAGTTTTATGAAGTTCTAAATGTGTTTTAGTTGCCTGGTTCATGTTACAGAATTAAATTATATTTTTTGGAACATAATTCATCTTTATTATTTCACAACATATATTAGCTGGTGCGGAACAGATCTGACACCCCCAAATTTCCTGTTACTTCATTTTTGCCATAGAAAATAACATCATTCTCAGACAATATGAATAGATGCATTGGCAGTGTTATATTCTTATGCACACAGCACTCATTGCAGGATTCATATTGGGCTGCAAAAGAACAAGGTCTGGTAGAACACATTACAGAAACACATACTGCTCTGGCTCATTATTAATGTTCCTGAGCCATACAGCTCCATGTTGAGCTCTTTTTATAGCCCTTATATCTGGTCATTCAAATTCAGCAGACAGCCACACCACTGCCAACCTCCACTTCAGCAGAAACTCCCCCTCGCCCTTTGCTTCACAGATATTATGCAGGATACAGCAGGCACCAATAACCATTGAGATATTTTTTTCCCCCCTGAGGTCCAATTTCATAAACGGACAACACCAACGACCCTTCAGATAACAAAAGGCACATTCAACTGTCATTCTGCACCTACTGAGCCTGTAGTTGAAGTGCTTCTTGGTGCTGTTGAGGTGGCTGGTATATGGCTTCATGAGCCGCGAAGCAAAAGGTTTGCTAGGTCTTCCAAGATCACTATTGGTATTTCAACATTCCCAATGGTAATCCATTGGTTGTGAAAGAAAATCCCTGCTTGCAGCTTTCTGAACAGTCCTGTGTGTTGTCAGATGTGCGTGTCATGCACCTTCCCTGACCAGGCCACACTGATATCAGTCAAGCATCCCTCGTGATCCACCAGCGCTTGCATTACCATAGAAAAGTAGTCCTTTCTGTTCATGTACTCTGTGCCAAGGTGGTCTGGTGCTAAAAGAGGGATATGGGTGCCATTTATCATCCTACCACAGTTTGGGAACCCCAAATGGGAACCCCATTTCTGCAAAACCATTCACTACGGTCTGCACATTACCCAGAGACACAGTTCTGCATAGCAGGAGGTGATTAATGGCCCTGCACACTTGCATGACAATTGTGGTGAATTTCCTGACTCCAAATTGATTCCTGACTGTTTGCAAAACAGGTGTAGCGAGTTTCTACAGTGCAATCACCATTCACTGCTCAACCGTCAGCACGGCTCTCATTTTGCACTGGAAGGCTGGCGCAAGTTCGGCACACAGATCCAGGAATGTGGCCTTGTGCATCCAAAAGTTCTGTAGCCACTACTCATCATCCCAACCCTGCATTACAAAGTGTCCTATCAGTCAGAGCTTGTGTCTCGGGCCCAGAACCATCACTCCACCATCTGCAGCTACTCCATGAATGCCGCCAACACGTTTCTTTCCATGTTCCACAGCAATCTAGCCTCCACTAGCCTCCAAGAAATGTGTTCCCCATAGCTCTACAAATACTGCAGGATCAGTTGCCCTGTGTTTGCAATGCTCATGACTAAGGCTGTGAATCATTCACAGAGGTCACAGAAGTCATGGCTTCCGTAACTTTCCATGACCTCTGTGAATTCTGAAGTGCTGGTCCGTCTGACCCCAGGACCACCCCAGCACCTGGGAAAGCTGCACTAGCCGTTGCTCTGGTAGCCTCAGGCAGCTGGTCCCTGGCTCTGCTTTGGAGCAGCGGTCTGGGACCAGCGGCAGTGGTGGTGGAGTCCCAGGCTGCCCCCTGTCCAGACCAGTGGTGGCGGTCACGTGGCCCTGCACCGTCCTCTCCTGGACCAGTAGCGGCGGGGCTGCAGGCTGTCCCCAACTTGGACCAGCAGCAGTGGTGGGGTCCCAAACCGTCCCCTGCCCGGACTGGTGGCGGGGAGGGGCCAGGCCACCCCCCTCCCTGAGTGGCGGCAGTGGCAGGGCCACGGGCCACCCCGCACCCAGACCAGTGGTGGCGGCAAGAGGGCAGGCCCTGGCCTCTCCCCACCTGGAACATCAGTGGGGCCACCAGCTGCCTCCAGCCCGGGCTCCATGCACAGAGCGGCAGCGGGACCATGGGCCACCCACACCAGCAGCGGCAAGGGGCCCCAGGCCATACCCCGCTCCAGCAGGGCCCAGGGCTGCCCCCCACCCCCAGCAGAAGCATCGTCTTATGCTCCCCCTCTTCCTCGGCAGCAGTCTTCAGGAGCACCCCCCTCCCAGCTGGTAAGATTTAGTCACAGGTATTTTTAGTAAAAGTCATGGACAGGTCACAGGGCATGACTTTTTGTTTATTGCCCATGATCTGTCCAAGACTTTTATTAAAAATAACTGTGACTAAAACGTAGCCTTACTCATGACAATAGTGCAGAGCTGTGCAAGCTTCATGCTTCTGTCAGAGATGGCAGACTGCGAGGAGGGACACGTCAGTTTGCAGGCATTTTGAAAAGAGGCAGGAAATATTATGGGTTGCAGATGAAATTATGGGATGGAAAACACTGCATTATGGGTAGTTGAACCTATGCTACTAGTCGGTCATGCCTGCGCAATTGTTTCAGCCCCAAGAGACATCACAAAATCTTGTCAATACACCCCATGCTGGATGGTGATGAGTTGGACATTGGGTAAACTGCACTTCACTCTGCATTGATGCAAATGCTCACAATGAAGATGTGTGCCACCAACTCAAGTAGTATTGTGTGCACATGCACAAGTGATGCATGCAGCCGCCGCAACTTTGGTTGACATAATTTTGTTGTGTAGACGTGGCTCAGTTCTTATTCCTTTAATTATAGAGCAATTCAATAGAATTAATATTGTCCATACCCATCTTGGCAGGAGGGGAGAGCAGAGTGATTATTATAGATTACAGTGCAAGACACAAGGATGAGAAATTCATTTAAGCTATTCCTCATTGTAATCAGGTGGTTGTTTATCAAGCCAGGGGTTGCTTTGCAGATACTGGGCCCCTTTTGACAGGCCTCTGAACAGCTGCAAACAGGCTTTCAGGCAGGTAACAGTCCCTGCTTGGGGCTGTTTTCATAACAAAAGCCAGTTCTTAACAATACTCAGAGTCCCAAAATAAAGTCTATTACCATATAACTGTCCATACTTCACTCTGGCATCTTCTCTCCCAGCCACAACTCTTCTTCTGTCCCAGTCTGTTTTCACAAGCTATCCTCCTAGCTCTTCCTAGCTGGAGCTTAGCTTCCTGGCACTGGCTTCTAGGCCCCCAAACTTCTGGTCCCAAACTCCATCCATGTTTCTCCATAGGAGCCTCCTGCTCCCTGGGCTCCTCTCTGTCATAGCTCCCTTGGTTTTGGGATATTCCCTACAGTTTCCTGGGCTTCTCTCCTTCATTGTAGCCTCCTGACTTCTTTGTAGGGCAATCACCCTGATTTCTCCCAGATGTGACTCATTCTGTAATTACGGTTAGCTAGCTCCAGCCCCTAAGGGGCAAGCCAGCTTGTTAAGCTCATATACTACCTCCTTGCTTTGCTGAAATATGTTCTGGGGCTAATGAGAAAAATCCTGAGGTGTGCCAAAGCTAATTTTGTTGGAAATAAAGTTTCATATTCTCAGATGAGAATGTTCTCTGAGTTAGTCAATTAACAAGTTCAGGAATAAGCAGTACGATTGAAGGGAGTGGAAAATAGGGTCATAAAGCCACAGGAAAAGAAGTTTACTGACATTTAAACTTTTTACAACTGTTATCTTTTTACATTTACTGTTATCATTTTTGCTTAGAAAAATTCAGCTCCTTTCTGCCACAAAAGCTAATAAATGCAGATTAAAGAATAAAAATTCTGGAGTTCTAAATGTCTCTAATAATGGGATATAGAGCTTTTCACGTGTAGGTTGCTGGTTTAAGTTCAAAATCAGGTTGGCAGTGCCTGAATGTGATTACCTGCTGTCTGGTAGCCTTCCTGAAATGAGTTGATATCAGTCCATTTCCTAGTACATTGGAATTCACATCACAGTAACCACTTTTGGCACCTTTTTGATAGTTTCAGAAATCCTCTGAGTTGTAGTGATAGGTTTTGGAATACTGACATTTGTTCATTTGATATGGACTCAGACCATCAACTCATTTCACATAGGCCACCACATGGCATTCAGATCGTCATGTCTTTTGCCCACTACCAAACTCCTCTGGATATGAAATGGTGACTGGAAGTGAAAGGCTCCCTATCTACTTTATCAGTCTCCCAGTCCTTCCCCAAGGTTCACTGTAAACTGCATCCCTGTCAGCAAGCTCCTTACACAGATATGTACTTGCCACATGGGACTTGCTCTTCACTGGGTTCTGGGGTTACCCCATTCCTCCCAGCTGCTTCCAATACCCACAAGTTTAGGAGCAGTGGCTCTGGGGCTCCCTCCTCATAAAGCACTTTCAGTGGTGCTGTGAGAGGGTCCTCGCTTGCCATGGTGGCCTCTGGTACTCCCAATGCAGGATGTTGGGAAAAGGTTCTGCAGTGCTCCCCTGGTCCTATCCCTCCCTTCCACTCCCCCTCTCTCTTTCTCTCTCCTTCTCTTTTTCTTCCCCAAACCAAAAGTGAGGGATGTGTGGGATTCGGCAGCGACAGGAAGGAGAGTGTGTGAGGGGAAAAAGAGAGTGAAATGGGGAGTGAGCAGTAGAAGGGAAGCAGTATTGAACACATAATATGAAATTAATGCGAAGGGACAGCATGAGTCAATAGAGAAGGAGAGGAAAAAGTGAATAGACTGAATGAGGGTGAGGATAGAGAAAGAGGAGGAAGGAATGAGATTCTTGAAAAACTGCACTCACTGGTTATTAATTTCAGCTCCGGCAGGCATTTATTCCGTATACACAAACAAAATAGAGGGAACATTGCTCCATGCTATTGTAACTGTTAATATTGCACAAAACTCTCCTGATGTCAAGGCTGAGTTTTACTTACTTCTGTTTCATATAATTACTCCAGGTATTTCCTTCCTGCACCACCCTTTCATTCCTTGAAGCTGATGCTCTTTAGTCTCTCAATCTCTCCTCCATTAATTCATTTCCACAGTGATGAAAGACATTTATACAGCCCCCACAATCATATTACCTAGTTCCCAAACACAGTATTACAATTTACAGTTAATTTGAAGAAGAACCTGTTTTTCAATACCTGGAGAATTTCCATTTTTCCCTCACCTCATTACCCCTCCCACACAGGTTTTTTCCTTCCTTCTCTTGTTTTTGCTTTTTTCCCCCCATTTTCTGTTACCTAAGGAAAACTTCTGAGAAAAGATAGATTTTGTACTGAGCTCTGAGAACAGTCAGCCTTGAGTGTGTTCCAATTCCCCCAAGGCTATTTGCCTCCCAGCTGTTTTGTAGCAAACAGCCTCCAGTTTACCTATATCCATTTTTATACTCAAACTGTTATGCCTTTTTGAAGAAAAGAATGGTTAAGCACAAATACCGGTGGACCTCAGTGCACTATTAGGGCAGGCAAACTCTACCACAGCTCTGCTTTTCAGAAGCATGGAGCACACTCTCTGGATCTGGCTGTGGCAGCATTTTGAGGGGACTTCAAAAATACATGCTAGTGTACAGCCAACAGCCAGTCCCATAAAAAGAGGGACATCCAAGCATTTTTTTAAATCCAGGGGACAATTCCATCCCTAAGACCACTCCACTGACTTTAATGGAATCACATCATGGAATAATTTGCCCCAAAGTGTCTCAAAGCACACAGCACTTTCCTTAATATTTCTCTTACCTGAGAAAGTACTGTGCTGTGGTTATCTCCCTGATAAGGAGTAACACTCAAGCACATTTTGGTTTGTCAAAGAAGACAAAGTCTCATCATATAAGCAGAAAGTTTGTTCTATGACAGATTATCACAGACAGTGTTTAGCAAAAATGTCACATCTCACAAATATGGGTCAAAATTATGTAACGGAAAGGCTGACAGTGCCAGCACAATATTAGAGACAGTACAGCATTGTGTATCTAGGACTGCAAAAGCTTGCAGAGATTTTACCACATCAATCTAGCTAGTTTATACAGCTGAACAAAGGAGCATACCTGTTATGCACTGCAACTTTATGCAGTAGTGGAGGCATTTTGTAGCACATGTCATGCCTATCAGGGAAACGTGAGACATATCACACACTTCTTCTGGCTACGGTAAATCATCTCTACTGCTGTTTCATATCCTGGGGCCATGATTTTCAAGGTGGGTCACAATGATGTTGCTGCAGGGTTTCCAGTTAAAAGAGAAATTCACGCTGCCCTCCTGTTATCTGGGCACATGCCCCCTACACACATGCTTGCTAGCAGAAAAGCCAGTCCCATCCAAGGATTAGGAAGCATGGGAGAAATGGGATTGGGTACTCCTTCCTCTTCATTACTATGTTCTGCTTTTCGTATGCTAGGTTGCCACTATCAGTACTGTCAATCCCAAATGTTCAAAAATCATGAGTCAGGCTAACCAAAAATCATGAGATTGGCTTTAAAATCATGAAATTATGTAAAAATAATAGATTGGTGTTCTTTTTATTTACATTCTACTTTTTGAGCCTTTAGGATGCAATGGAGTCACATTTTGAAGATTTCTCCAGAGCCATGAGGGCTAGAAACTTACTTTTTCTTTAAGAATGAAGGTTGAAATCATCACACACCTATTTGATTACAGGAGCTGGGGCTTTAAGGAAAACAATAATTATCAAGAAACCCATGACAAAATCATGAGACTTGGCACCACTGTGAGTTCAGTAGGCTCAGAGGCTGAATAGGGCAGGGAGTTCTGTGAGGCAACTGAATTTTTGTGATTTAGATAATAATTCCTTTTCACATTTTCAGGTTTCATTTACAGTTGAAAAAAATATCCTTTTCCAGGCAATGGCATGACCCCAAGTTCCCAGGTCTTCCCTGCCTCCAGGTAAGAGAGGCATCTATTTATTACACAGTGGGCTGTGGAAGCAGAGAGTGCAGAAAAGCTACGTAGATGGCTTGCAGGGGAGTGGAGAAAAGGGATTTTATATTTGTTTATATTGGTATTTCCAGTTCATCAGGATAAAAAGAATTAAGTACAGAAATGAGGAAAGCATCAAAGGTAGGCTTCTGCATTTAGGATGGACCCTAACAGATATTAATCAAATGTTATATTTTATTTACCTGGAAATATATATTTGCTATCTTATAGTCATTCTTCATCTGTAGCAGCAGTTACATTGTAACAATGCGGTTTGTGGGATATCATTCCAAAGGATTGTGGGGGATGTAATCACAAAATACTTTGAGATTAGGGTAAAAGCCAGAGACTTTGACAGGTGATGGCATCACAAGAAGAAAATCTGAGACCTCTTAATATAAACCATGAGGGTACAATTAATTTATGGCATGAGACAGCCTAGAGACAGTCAAAATAGCATGGACACTAGGCACTCCAAGGCCCTAGACATGCTATGACATGAGGCTCCCTGTGTTTTTTACTCTCTTGCTTGGAATGGCCAGAAGCCCCTATTTCCACTCAAAGAGACAGGGGCAGTGGCATGAGTCCCCCTTCTTCTCCCACGAATGGCAACGAAGGACCCTTTCCCCTTAGGTGCAGCACTAGGAGTCCCATCTCCCTCCCTCAGAGGTAGCAGCACCACCCACCCGCCACCAGTACTTAGCCCAGCAGCCAGGGTATACCTACTTGGGTAGGTGGGCTGGCTGCATATAGAGTCCTCTGCTGAAGTGGTTGTTGGCAGGGCTCACAACTCCTAGGTGTAGTTAACTCTCCATTGAGATGCACACATCTTGAAGTATTATCTCAGGATGGGGGAGAGGGTCTAGTCACAAATCTATATAGTATGTATAACTTAATCTGTCCCTCTTATTCAACTGACGTACACTGAAACAAAATGCTGAACCCCTATTATGCAATCTGGATCTCCAATTTCCATCCCAGTGAGTGAACTGTAAGCAATTAAAAGAAAACTGTACCCATACTGCTCACCTCAGACATACAGGAAGAAACCAAATTATTTCCATATAATCTATTTATTGTCTTATGAACACAGAGTCCTCAAGAGATTGTGCTGCTGTTTAGAAATCTCATTCCTCAAATTTATTATTTTGCTTTTACACAAGTTAAACCTCATTTTATTAATCCTAGATCTTTAGAGAACCTCTAGATCCTTTTATAATTTTTCTATATCCCCTGTATTGTTTATCACTCTTCCTAGTTTAGTATCATTTGCAAATGTAATTAGTTCATTACCCTACAGATAGTTTATGAAGATGTTGAACAAAATAGACCATACCTTGATGTTTGTCGGACCCCACTAAAAGCTAATCCTTGACTATGTGGAATACCATTTATAATGAAGGCTAAGATTTTGTCATGGTTATTTTTAGTAAAAGTCATGCATAGGTCAGGAGGAATAAACAAAAGTTCACGGAAGTCGTGCCCTGTCTGACTTTTGCTGCTGTGCCACCATGGTTTTCCCCACCACCATGGTGGCTGGGAGCTGTGGGGTTCCCCATCCGCCCACAGCAGCTGGGAGCTGCAGGATGACCATATTTCCCAAAGAGGCGCTCACCCGAGGCGTCCCCCTCCCCCCACGTGAGGCTGTCGCCTGTTGCTGGAACCCTCAGGAAGGCCCCCTCAGGAGTTTGTCACCTGTCCCTGGAACTTTGCAGGGGGCCCCCTGTCACTGCTCTCGCCTGTCGCTGGAACCCTGCCAGGGCCCCACCAGCTGTCAGCTCCAGAGTGCTGCAGCCCCTGGGGCTGAAGCAGAGAATGTCAGAGAGGCAGAGCTGTCCCTTGAGTATGGCGAATCAGGGAGACCGCTCCAGGTCCCTCACTGTGGGGGTCCCCGCAGGAGATGGGCGGTAAGGTGAGGCGGGGCGAGCAGGAGCTCCCCTACCACAACATCCCTGTCCCCCCAGCACCTCCTGCCTGCTGGTGGGCCCCACCAATCAGCACCTCCTCCTCCCTCTCAGCATCTACCACAGATCAGATGTTTTGTGGTGTCAGGAGGTGCTGGGGGAGGACAAGAGGCAGGGTGGGGCCTTGGGGGAGGCGGTGGACTGGGAGAGCCAGGAAGCACCCCCAAGGAGATTAGAAACTTGGTGCTTACGTCCTGGACCCTGCACCCCACGAGGGACAGCCCTGCACGGAGGTCTCGGGAAGTCACGGATTCCATGACTTCCATGACCTCCATGACATAAACGTAGCCTTATTCACTGTCATTCAGTGATGAGCTTTTGATCCATTGAATCGTATTTCTGCCCAGGGCAACTGGATTCATTGTTTCCCTTCGACTATCATGTCGCACTGTACCAAATGCCTTACTGAAGTCCAAATGTAACTCTATATTCTGTACATCTTCTAGCTTTGTCTATGAAAAAAAAAACTACCAAAAAGGCTATCTAGTTTGTCTAACTTGATTTATTCTGTTATATCTGATTAAAGGTCTTGAGAACATGACCTGTGAAGGAAGGCTGAAAGAATTGGGTTTATTTAGTTTGGAAAAGAGAAGACTGAGAGGGGACATGATAGCAGTTTTCAGGTATCTAAAAGGGTGTCATCAGGAGGAGGGAGAAAACTTGTTCACCTTAGCCTCTAATGATAGAACAAGAAGCAATGGGCTTAAACTGCAGCAAGGGAGATTTAGGTTGGACATTAGGAAAAAGTTCTTAAGTGTCAGGGTAGTTAAACACTGGAATAAATTGTCTAGGGAGGTTGTGGAATCTCCATCTCTGGAGATATTTAAGAGTAGGTTAGATAAATGTCTATCAGGGATAGTCTAGACAGTATTTGGTCCTGCCATGAAGGCAGGGGACTGGACTCGATGACCTCTTGAGGTCCCTTCCAGTCCTAGAGTCTATGAATCTATGAATCTGGTCCCATGATGCTATTCACTTCTATGCACATTACTTTTTTTTTTTCCTTCAAATAGTTACTCCATTTCTTTCAGCCTGGAAGTTATGCTCATAGGACAGTGATTTCCAAAGTTACTCTTTATTCCATTTTTAAAGACCTGTGATATGCTCACACTCAACCAGTCCCCTGATACCTCTGCAATTCTCTGATTTTTAAAAAATAATTATTAGCTGTTTAGAAAATTCTATAGATACCCTAGGGTGCACTTCACAAGGGCCTGTTCAAGTGCTTATTTTTAATTAAGTAATTTTGAGTTCCTATTTTCTAGAAATTCACAATTATATCATGTATTTTTTAACCAAGTCATTATTCAAGGGTCTAATCCTGCTCTCATTAAAGTCAATGGCAAAAGTCCAATTCACTTTAGTAAGACTATGACCTGGCTCCAAATTTTATCTCCTTATTACCAAGTTTTCAATTAAAGTTTTTTTTGGTTAAACAACATTTTGTTGCATTGTCCCTTTAGGAGTTAAAAAGAGACTTAATATGTATCACCTTAACTCCTCTCTCCCCCTGGGCAAATATCATCATCTTGCTACCCTTGTTTTTTTCCTTCAGGACCCAGCTCCTGCCATATAAAAGCCTGTTTTGCTCTCTTCAGTTTTTCTTTTCTATTGCAATTCATTTTTATGGTTACTTTTGTGAATAGCCCACAGTGGTCAATTGTCTTCAATTTTCCTCATTTTCACTGAAGCATAGTAAATTCCTGCTGAGTTTCCCCTGTAGTACCTTCTAGAACCTCTCTTTTCCCTCTTTTCCTCCTTCCATAAAGATATTTTTAAAGTTTTAGTCTGCCACTAATAATTCTGTGCATCAAGTTTCTCACTTCACCAGGTAGGTCACGCTGGTGTAGAGTTTCCTGCTGCCCAGAAAGACCTGCTGAACACGAGGTCAAGCATGCCATGGTTCTGGGACAGTAGATCAGCGGGACAGCTGCCGAAAGGCTCAGCAACGTGCCAAATCAGTGCTGGCAAGGCCATGTGGGGGCTACCAAGATAATCTTTGCTCTGTCTTGCTTGACTTTCACAAGGACCCTGTGAATCAATGGCACTGGCAGGAAGGCATACATCAGCGCTCCTGACCGTGGAACTACTTAACACTAACTACTAAAGAATTAACTATATACAAGGCCCTAAGGCACAAAGTCCAAAGATGAAAACCGCTAGCCCTTGCTAAGCAAGGAAAAGTGCTCTGACTAACCACCATCGGTGGTAAGAAAGAACTGAGAGGGCAGCACATGAGCACAGCACTCAAGAGGATGCCACAGCCAGCCCAATGGTTACTACTAAGGCAAAAATCTCCGACAACCCCGCACGTGGGCGCACACACACCTAGAGTGGAATCGACATGAGCAAGCATTGAAAGAAGAATCAGTGCAGGAGTTATTTATTTATGAGCAGAACAATTGACCCACAGGGAACTGGCAAGATCATGAATAAGCTAAAGATTGGCAACTACTATATAATCAGAAAGAAATAAACAGATACAGATCAATTCAGTCAAATTAAATCTGTTATGAAAACTTACACAGATGAAGATGTCAATGTAATAAATAATGTAAAAGACGCAATTTATATGGTATTTATAGTAGATACTGAGAATAAAAACAGAGGAGGAGAATGCGCAGGCTGTTTACATTTAACTAATGAGCTATCTCCTGAGAATGATGACACATTGCTAGAGAGTTTTGTTCATAGACAGTACTACAGAACATATTGCTTGCATTTATTTTTCCTTTGAAAGACTTTGAGTATGATAGATTGAATATCTATATCTAATAAAAATTTCTGAGAATCAAAGGGCATCTGGGTGGCCTGATCTACACTACCAAGTTAGGTCACTGGAAGTCGCCTTGTATCAATTTAGTTGTGCATGTGTTTACACTTAAATTTGGCACCCATAAATGTAAGCTTTCCATTACACTGATATAGAAACCACCTTCCAAGCAGTGTTGAGCCATGGTTGGTCAATGTCGACCTTGATAGTCCTCCAGCAGCTGTCCCACAATGCCCAACACTGACCAGTCGGGTCACAATTGTGAACTTTACTGCCCAGCAGTCATGGAGACTGGAAGCCTCTCTCCCTTCCTTTTAAAGCCCTAGAAATTTTTGAAATTCCTTTTCCTGATTGCCCGGTTTGGTGAGCACACCTGCCAGTTCTCCATTGTTGTGAGCAACTGCCCAGCTGACCACACCAGATACACAAAAGCTCTGAAGTACATAGGAGATATTGGATCTCCTGGGCATGTGGGGAGAAAAGGCTGTCCATGCACAGCTATGGACCAACCATAGAAATGTGGACAGGGATGAGCAAATTGTATGTAGGATGCAGGAGAAGAGGTATTACAGGGATCAGCAGCAGTGCTCTGCGAAAGAGAAGGAACTGAGGAAGGCATATCAGAAGGGAGGCCAACAGTCGATCCAATACTGAGCCGCAGACCTGCCACTTTTACAATGAGCTGCTTGCCATATTTGGTGGAGACTCCACCACCCTGCAAGAACACTGTGGCTACCTCTGAGGAGCCTGAGTCACAGACCCCTGCCATGAACAGTGAGGAAGAGGAAGAGGAGGAGGACAGGGGACATGTGACTGAGGGGTCCTGCTATGCCACAAGTCAGGATATATTTGAGACTCCACAATCTAGTCAGTCCTGGCAGCTGAGCATGGATCAGCCCAATGCAAGGGAAGGAGTTTCAGGTAAGTGTGTAAATGTATTTTCCATTACAATGATAAAACCTTCAACTTAGCAGGACACGGCTATAGACTTTTCATGAAATTTTTTGTACCACTACCTGTTCTAGTATGAGTAAAGAGAAGCAGAGTTATCAGCTTTTCATTCCCTTATAGAGTTAGGCGGGGGCTGAGTAAGGGGGGAGATTGGCAGAGCAGTTTGTTTATGAACAAAGTGAGATCTCGATAAAGCTTCCATGGAGGCACTCTGCAATCCTCTCCTGAAGGCTCCTAGGAATGGCAGCCTTATTTCTTCCTCTGTGGTAAGACACTTTCCCACACCAGTTGGTGATAACTTCAGCAGGCACCACTGCAGTACACAGGCTATCATTATATGGGCCATGGTGACTTTGGGGTGCCAGCAACAGCTGTGCTCTCTGTGCCTTTGTGACCCTCAGGAGTGAGACACCAGCTAAAATCACCCTCAGCCTGTGGAAAATGCCAGTGTTCAAGGTCATCACCCTATACTCAATAGCTGTTCTTGTGGACCTACGGGTCCAACAATCCTGGACTTGCCTCCCTTTGAAGTCCATGGAGAACTCCATTTTAGCACCTCCCTACACTCCGCCCACACCAATGTTCCACATAGCAGCAGGAACCACATTTCTACCCTTACTACTCCACACTGGGGTACATTAAGGACAACCACATCTTCACATATAGTGATCTGTGAGACCCAGAGTTAATGTATATGTAGCTAAAATGGAAAAGAATGTTCCTTCCCCTTCTTTAAGCTCAATTCCATAAATTGAATAAAGTTTTAATGTACTTGCTTTTAACTTGCACAAAATGTTGTTAAAAGTGTTTGTTACTCAAAAAATCTCTATTGTTTGGAAGATGACTTATCTTTATTAGTGCCCAACATATCCTGCAGAATGGCTGGCAGTATTGAAAGCACTCACGTAACTTGTGATTGTACACTTTGACACAACTCATAGGATCAGTGACCAACAATGTAATAATCATAAATGTACAGCAAACATGGCAAAAGTAATAGGTGCACTGGCATGGTTACAGTCTTAGATGTGCGCTAAGCATCACTCGGTTCCTAACAGGCCTTCAAACTGCAGAGCTCAATAAAGCAGAGTACACCACAATGCATTGCTGGGGCTCACTGTTAAAGTCCTCTTTCAAAGCCTATTTGAGCTGCATAGCTCTACATTAAGCTCTTCTGATAACCCTTGTATCTAGCTGTTGAAATTCAGCAGACAGCCGCTCTACCTCCACCCAGGTGGCAACTTTTCCCATTTGCTTCACAGACATTATGCAGTACATAGCAGTCAGCTATAAACATTTGGATATTTTTCTCACTGGGATCCAAGCTTGTGAGTAAACCTGCCAGCATCCCTTCATTTAACAGTCATTCTGTATCTGCTGAGCCAGTAATTGAATCTTTCCTTGGTGCTGTTGAGATAGGCTGGTATATGGCTTCATGAGCAAGGGGAGCAAGGGGTAGGCTAGATTCCTCAGGATCACTATTGGCATTTCAGTACCACCACTGGTAATCTGCCTGTTGGGAAAGAAAATCCCTGCTTCTAGAGTGACATTGTGAATATAATGTAACTGAAATATGCTTTATGCAGAAGGTCTCTTATAAGGTATCATTACAAAGTTTATAATCTACTGAGTGTGTTCATCCTATTTGTATGTATGTATCATTCTTGTATCTAAAACTAGAAATATGAAGTATTACTCTAAAGTCCTGTTGTAACTATGCAAAGTGTGGGCCATTAATGGTGGCTTGGAATCTTGATGGCTCCCATTAACTAAGACAATTGGTTGTAAACGGCTCTGTTTACTTGTAAGCCTTCCTGTATACATGTGTGTGCCAGCCAGCGAGTCATGAAGTCTCACAGGACATGTGAACATATCACATGATACTGGAATACATCTTAAACCTGGTGCTTTTCCATTTACAAGGAAGGGTGGGAACCCAGAGAGACACAAAGGATTCCTGCCTTGTGCCAAAGATATAAAAGGGGGTGAACAGAACAAAGGGGGTTGCCAGTCATGAGAAATTCCTTAGTTACCACCTGAGCTAGAACTAACAAGAACTGTACCAGGGGAAAGGATTGGGCCCAGACTAGGAAGGCGTCTAGTCTGTGAAAGAAGCGTATTGGAACATCTCTGAGGGTGAGATTTACCTGTATTCAGTTTCTTAAATGTATTAGGCTTACACTTGCGTGTTTTGTTTTATTTTGATTGGTAACTTACTTTGATCTGTCTGTTATTACTTGAAACCACTCAAATCCTACTTTTGATACTTAATAAAATCACTTTTGTTTATTAATTAACTAAGAGCAAGTGGTTAATACTTGGGGAGCAAACAGCTGTGCATCTCTCTCGATCAGTGTTACAGAGGGTGGACAATTCATGAGTTTACCCTGTATAAGCTTTATACAGAGTAAAACAGATGTATTGGGGGGGAGGGGGTTTGGATCCCTTTGGGAGCTGGGTGTCTGGGTGCTGGAGATAGGTGACTTGCTGAGCGGTTTTGGTTAAAGTCTGCAGCCTTGGGGGCATGGACCAGACATGGGTCTGTGCTGCAGCAGACTAGCATGTCTGGCTCAACAAGGCAGGGCTCTGGAGTCCCAAGCTGGCAGTGGAAAACAGGCTTAGAGGTAATTCCAGCACGTCAGGTGACAGTCCCAAGAGGGTCTCTGTGATGGAACCCGTCACATGTAGGTTTCTGAACACTTCTGTGCTCTTAAAGATGCTAGTTTCATGCACCTTCCCTGTCCAGACAATACTGATGTGGGTGAAGCATCCCCAGAGATCCACCAGCACTTTGTGAAACCTAAAAAATAGCCTTTTCTATTGACGTACTCTGTGGTAAGGAAGACTGGTGCCAAAATAGAGGCATGCGTGCCATCTATCGCTCCACTGCAGTTCAGGAGCCCCATTGCTGCAAATCCATCATGTCTTGCACACTGCCAAGGCTCACAGTCCTGCATAGCAGGAAATGATTAATGGTCCTGCATGCTTGCATGACAATGACCCCCACAGCTGGATTTTCCAACTCCAAAATTATTTCCCACTGATCCGTAGCAATCTGGCACTGCAAGTCCACTGCTTGCTTCTCCACTGTCAGTGCAACTCTTATTTTGGTGTGTCTGTACTGGAAGGCTGGGGCAAGCTCTGCACACACACCCATGAATGTCACCTAGCGCAGACAACAGTTCTGCAGCCACTGCTCATCATTCCAAGCCTGCATTACAATGCAATCTCACCAGTTAGCGTTTTTCAGGCCCACAAATGGCACTCCACCATTTGCAGCTGCTCAGAGAATGCCACCAACAATCCTGAATTGCTTCTCACTATGTCCCCAGCAATCTGACTCCAGGAAACTGTCATGTTTCCTGTGGCTCTTCTTACAACTCTACAGATTCCAGAGGATCTTTGCATTCTTGCCCGCAGTGCTTTTGGCAATAATGTAGAACTGCTCAACTTCCATGTTTCTGTCAGAGGTGGCAGACAGCAATACATCCTACATGGATCCTTAGGATTTTCAAAATAGGCGCAAACATTTATGGGATAGAGATGGCATTATGGGGTAAATATGCTGCATAATGGGAACTTGACCCTGGAGTCCCAGTCACCCGCGCATGATTCAATTCTTCCCCGCCATGCATTGCCAAAACTTCCCAAAAGACAGTGTGCTGGACGGTGAGAAGTTGCAAACTGGGATACCTACCCATGGTGCATGCACTGTGCAACAAGAACACATAGTGATACACCATGTGATACACATGGTGCATGCACCATACAAGGAACAAAGTATGCACATGCACAAGTGATATACTAATTGCGTTAGCAAAAGTTTGTAGTGTAGACATGCCCAGAGAAGAGTTTCACCTTTAGAGAAGCTCCACAGATAAAAACTACCTTCCTCAAATGAACACAACATATGGCTCACCAGAAACTATTTTACTTGATGGGCAAGCCTCTGAATGCAGTCACTGAAGGGGGTCAATACGCATTTGAAAGGCAGGTATTAAAAGCCACTATATACTCAAGGGATCATCTTTTAGGTATTGGCTAGACAAAGAAGAAAATGAAAAATCTTGATGGTATGGTAGGTAATAAGGGAAAACCTGTTTGGAGAATGGGGATGGCTGCCCTAGATGATGAGTGACTGCTGTCTGGAAAGGAAAGAGACCCAGAGTAAGGGAGGGACAGGAGAAAAAGAGAGAACTCTGAACTTTGTGACAGAGGAGAACCTCTCTTTAGGGACTGCTAGAAGTCCAACACTGAGGCCAGAGCCACAGATTCATTTTTGGAATGTGCAAGCAGTTGCATTTCTTTTCTAGCAACTAAAACTGCCTTGCCTAGTTTTGTTTAGGTGAAGTGTAAATCTAGGTATGTTACTCTAACAATTTCTTGTTTTTACTCCATTTTCTGTTTTCAGTTAACCTTATTATTCAGAAATCTGCTGTTGTGGGGGAGACATTTTTCTCAGTGCATCCTCAAGACAAAAAGGCACCCTGCATCCTCAAATAAGAGGGTACAGGAGGCTAGAATGGTTCTGGAGTCTAATCCTTTACCCCTCCACTCTCATCTCTGTAAACAAGTTATGGGCAAAAGCAGCAGGCAAACACCTTGGGAGATCCTAACAAGACCAAGGAAAAGATGAGAACTGATGGTGGGGTTAAATTACAACAGGGCTCAAGATTCTCAGTGCTCCTTAAAATTAGGAACATAGTATATCTAGAAGGAAGCATTATGCAAGTTTTCCACAGAGCTGTGAATGCAACTCAGTGGAAAATCCCATTAAAAACAAATTAACAACTGTATTGTGGTTTTGACTGTGATTAAAGCCAAGGTCACCATGTCAGAAAATGGACTTTTCCCTTACTCTTTAGGTCCAACTCTACACTCCCTAGTCACACAAAAAAAACTCTTAGTGACTTCAGCAGGAGCTTTGCCTCAGGAAAGGGTACCTTATTATTAATTATTATTATTATTATATTATTGCCCTTATATAAATCCAACATCTCGAATACTGTATACGATGTGGTCTCCTCACCTCAAAAAAGATATTCTAGCACTAGAAAAGGTTCAGAAAAGGGCAACTAAAATGATTAGGGGTTTGGAGAGGGTGCCATATGAGGAAAGATTAAAGAGGCTAGACCTCTTCAGCTTGGAAAAGAGGAGACTAAGAGGGGATATGGATAAGGTATAATAAAATCATGAGAGATGTGGAGAAAGTGGATAAGGAAAAGTATTTACTAATTCCCAACAATACAAAGAACTAGGGGTCACCAAAATGAAAAATGAATAGGTAGGCAGGTTTAAAACCAATAAAAGGAAGTTCTTACTTCAACACAGCGCACAGTCAAACTTGTGGATCCTTACCTGAAGAGACGTGAAGCTGAGACCTATAACAATGTTTAAAAGGGAACTGGATAAATTCATGGTGGTTAAGTCCATAAATGGCTATTAGCCAGGAAGGGTAAAGAATGGTGTCCCTAGCCTCTGTTCATCAGAGGATGGAGATGGATGGCTGGAGAGAGATCACTTCATCATTGCCTGTTAGCTTCACTCCCTCTGGGGCACCTGGCATTGGCCACTGTCAGTAGACAGATACTGAGCTAGATGGACCTTTGGTCTGACCCGGTACGGCCGTGCTTATGTTCTTATTAGGCCTATTCCCATGGAGTTTCATGCTGTGATTTTTCCCCCCCTCAGGATTTATAGGATTGGCTACGTCAGCGCTGGTCATTGAAACAAGTCAGGTTTTCTGAGCAGAGCAGCCTTCTCCTTAAGCCTTTGTACTATGTCCTAGTCCAAAGACCCTGGAAGTCTTTCTACAATGACAAATCCACATATCAATGTTCAGTCATCATAAAATTGTGGCTTTGTATTTTTCCCACTTTTTCCAGCTGCAGAGTTCTCCTACTATTTGATCTATCTGAACCCTATGGCAAAACTGTCAACACTGGGCATGCTCCAGCAGAGAGATTTTCCTATGAACTATAAAACCATGCTTTTCAAATATTACATCAATTTCCCCTTGCCTCAGGCTGTTTTCCTGAATGCTTATTCATCTTGAAATGGTGATACGCTATGAAGTCATTTAGCTCTTTCAATTTTATACTCAATCTCATACCCCAGTTTCTCAAGGAGAATGAGCAAGAGCTAGCAAAATTAAAAAACAAACAAAAGCCCCATGTCACAAAATTTCCATTACACCATTGCCTCTAAGTGAAAAGATTACTTCTAGATAGATAAAACATGTTTTATAAGCTCAGGTAATAACTAATGCAGCCCATCATTCCTGTTTTCAAAAGACGATTATGGCACAGAAATAATTTCTGTAGCATAATCCCTATTTGTGCAGTGGTCAAGGCAAGCGGAGAGAGGGTACATGCAGAGAATGTACCATTAGATGGTGTCCCACAGCCATGTGTCATTTTTTTCACAGAATCAGAGTGGGAAGTGGGGTTGGGGGAGGTTATGCAGACCCTCTCCTGCCATTCCAGGACTGGGAGCTATCACAACATTTACTAAGGCATATTTTTTGACAAATATAATACAATTCTCAAAGAGAAATATCTTTAACAAAATAAGATAGATCCCATCAACAACTATGGTGACCTTTGCGGTATAGTCTTGTATTTCAGTAACACCACAACTTCACTAAACACTGTACTTCCAGGAGGCCTAAGAAATACATTTGGGGTGGGCAGAGGGAACCTGTGCACTAATCATAGCTATAAACAGAGTAGCTGCACTATGGGGCGAGAGGCCTGCACAGGTGAGATGGCTAAGTAGAAGCCACGTGTCCCATTTTGCTTATTAAGTGGAGATACAGACAAAATGCCCTAGGAGTGCAAGGGAGCTGGGGCAAGCATGATCTCACAGTGCTTACTACTTTTTTTTAAAGTGGTAAAACCAGCCGTTCCCTTTCTCTACACCTGCTGGCTAGTGTCAGATGCCAGTAGGTGACCAGCAATGTGGATTCAAGGCACTGACTATGATTCCAACTCAGGTAGACACTGTTTGGGGCTTAGTGTGTTACAAGAGGTTCTAGCCAACCCCTCCTTGTACACAAGGAGCGCTAACACTCTGAGTCCTGTACAAATTCAGAGGCTCTCTATCCTGTCCCCCTTTCCTGTGCACATGCAGGAAGAGCCAAATTTTGGTCAAGACTTGACCCTTGAACCATAGCAGGTAGTTGTCTTCTACTAGACACAGCTGTTAAAACAGTCAGAGCAGTGAGCTCTTCTTTTTCAATAGACTAGCAAGAACCATGGATCAGGTTCAAGACACAGAAGACACTTTGTACTCTGGAACCTTTCAGAAGCTTGCTGCCTCTTTTCTCCCCTCCCACAGCAGAGAACAACAGCTGAAAGAGGGAGGCTGCAGAGAGCTCCCTCTGATCTCTGCCTCTCTTGGTACCTTCAAAAAAAAAAAAAAAAAAAAAAAAAAAAAAAGGACTTTGCTCTCCCCTTGGGTTTCTTTGTTCTCTCTCACTCACCATTGCTTTTCCTGGGGAAACAGGGAGGAACATCAGGGAAAATGCTGCACTAGTCAGAGAACTTAGTTCCTCAATTGTACATGGATTGTAATGCCTCTCACAGAGGCAAGTCACAATGTAGGCTACAATGAAACACAAGTGTCAATGTCACAATGGCCAAACCCTACAATCCTCATTCAATGAGCAGCACATACATCCATTGATTTCAATGTAGCACTCATGCAAGTGATCCTTTCTTACCACAAGAGCACAGAAAAGGCCTCAAATGAGCAATAACAAAAAATAGACTGCAAATGGTTATGTAGTTTAGATGTAATATACTGACTATTTAAGGAATTGTCTGTCTCATTTGATTCTATTTTCAGAGATGTTTTAAGACATTTGACAAAAATCTACCATTTCTCCTCAAAATGTTACTCATGAATCACAAGCAAACATAATCAGTTTCCAGCACATACATGCCCCCCTTCTAGCCCCAGGCTTTTGATAACGATTCACCAATTGTAGCTACAGTATAACATGGTTAATGATTACATAAATTACAGTTCTCCATTATGTAATCTATATTATATAACAAGGAAAAGGAATGTGTAAAGTGCAAAGTTTGAACTGCAAAACAGCGAGGGATTGATGCCTCAGTACAGCTTGGATAGTATCTTCCCCAACGTCTTTTCTGCTGTGCATCCAAAGTTAATAAATCCATAAATAAAATAAAAATGACCCATCTCCTTACCTATATATAGAGAGGCAATTAAATAAGAATTGTTTCTTGCCACAGATTCCCTTAGTACAGATACAGATAATCCACAGCCTGGTTTTTAGTTAACCAAATCTGATTCATTGGAAATTATAATGTACATCCTAAATTTAAAAAAAAAAAAAAGTCTGTATGCTGGAAATTGAAAAGGGTTGTTTTAGGATTGGATTCTGGTGGGAAGAGGATTAAGGAGAAATGTCCCTCCTGCTCAACTCTAATGGTACACTCTGACAGTTCCTTAGCATGCTGGTTGATAAAGTCATGCCATAGGTACTAAGTCCATAGGGCTTCACATGTGCTGAATCAGCATCTCATACTGCAAGCTTCTGACTGTTTGCTACCAAGAAGCAGCATTGCATCCAGGACTGCTCATTCACCCTCGTTCAGGCTCAAAGGAAAAATGAGGGCAGAGTGAGTGACTTCAAAATAAGTTAAACATCTTAGTGGAGGAGAGGAGAGGAGGGGGAGGACACCACGAAATAAGTGAAATGGAAAAATGGAATGAAGAGACTATCAGAGAAGGGATTAGAGGAACAAAGGAAAAATGATGAGAAATCCTCTCTCCCTTCTCTTCCATATTTATCAGTTTCCCACTCTAGTCCTTTCTTTCCTTATCTTTCTTCCCACTCTCCTTTGTCACTATAGGCAATGGCTGGCTGGCGTGCAGATAAACTGGCAACAAACCAGTACATGTGTAGCTGCTGAACAGCTCAGAGATTAAGCAGTACTCAGGAACGGAGTGGTAGATAGTGATTTGAGGAGAATTGTTTTTCCAGGAGGAAGATACAGAAGAAAAACAATGATCTTAATATTTTGTAAGCTTCAGACATGTAGCATGAATCAGAACCATAAAGAAATCTTCCTCATGATGACTGTTATTACTAGGCATAAAGTTGGACTTTTAACCTTGTTTGCAAAAGTCAGTTTAAGATGACTACGACGAGTGTTTCCATTGATTTCAATGGACTTTGGATTAGGTTTTTATAGAGATGAGCAAATACTGCAACAAAAATTAAATTGATTTTTGTGAATTAGCTTCAGCTGTTGTGACAAAGGTCCTCCTCTACCTTGGTGGGTCCTGCGCTTCTTGGCAGATTTGTTCACCTCAGTGATCTTCCCCACAGTCTGAGTCAACTCCTCCTGTGTCTGATCAGGAGTTGGGAGGTTTGGGGGGAACCAGGCCCGCCTCTACCCCGGTTCCAGCCCCAGGCCTGTGCATTGCAGCTGTCTATAGTACCAGAATCCTATAACAGGCTCATAGCCTCAAGATTATCAGGTCAAGAAGGCACTCAAAATGATCATCTAGTTGACCTCCGCCTGCACAAGCAGGCACAGAACCCAGCCAGCCACTTTTATACACACACCTCATAACCCATGACTAATAGTCACTTGAAGGGTCCTCAAAATGGGTTTGAAAGACCTTAAGCTGCAAGAATCCAACCAGCAAGCGACCCATGCCCAGCTGCAAGAGGAAGGCGAAAAACCTCCAGGCGCCTACGCCAATCCGGCTGAGAAAGGATAAATTTCCCTTCCCGACCCCAAATCATGGCGATCAGCTAAACCCTGAGCATGTGCAAGAACTCACCCAGGCCAGCACACCAGAAAGAATTCTCCTGCAGTATACTCAAAGGATCGCCCATCCCATCCAACATTCCCCTCACAAGAACCATGAGGCAGAACTTATTCGTGCTGATAATTCCAAGATCTAATTGCCGCATTAAAGCATATATCTGTAACCACGTCCACTATATCAACTCTCCTGTCCCGTAGACTCTATCAACTTAGTCTTAAAGCCAGATTAAGTCTCTTTTTTCCCCCACTTGACTATCCCTTGAAGGGCGTGTCGTGTCCAGCGGAACGTTCATCACTCCCCAATGGTTTAGAAACGCTTCGTTACTAATTTAAAGTCCTAAACTTCCTATATCGCATGTGTAACCCATTCATCTCCTTGGCCTAACATGATACTAAACTTAAATAATTCCTCTCCCTCCCAACGTTAATCTCCCCCTATATATTTAATGAGAGCAGCATATCCCACCGGAGCCTTCTTTTGCGACAGGTCTAAACAGTACCAACGCTCTTTGAGTTCCTTTCATAAACTACAAACTCACGGGCCTACTTCCTCCATGGCCTCCTCCAAGACACCTTCTTTATCCTCAGCCAGTCAGGCGATGTTTCCTCCTGATGTCTGATAAAGCTTGTCTTCCTAATATCCCACAGTTACACTCCCTCCACTCTCAGCTCCTTACCTTTCTTGCTCCCAGATCCTCACTCGCACTCCTTCTCCTCTGGCTCCTCCCTGCCTAACTGGAGTGGCTCCTTTTAAAACCCCAGGTGCCTGTTTGCCTGCAGGTGTCTAATTAAAGTAGCTATCTCCCCTGCCTTCAGAAAGGTCTCTTAATTGGCCAGGTGCCCTTGATTAACCTGGAGCAACTGCCATTTGGTTACCATGGTCCTAGGGATTTGTTTAGCCTGGGGCTAACATACCTGTTTCTCAGTGCTTTACTGTAGCCATCTGGCCTTGCCCCATCACACTATGTTCAGGCCCCATTTTGAATTTGCACTTCATATACATTCTAGTCAAGTTTGCTGGCAAGAATGTTTGCAGAAACAGAAGGCATTAAGCAAATTATTCTCTGAATAATGGGCAGGTTAAGACAGAAGATTCCCAAAGGTAAATGTAACCCTTCTGCCAGGCAGAGTTGACAGCAACAAGGGCCAGATTCAGTACATAGGGCAGGGTTTCTCAAACAGGGGTTGCCGCTTGTGTAGGAAAAGCCCCTGGAGGGCCAGGCCAGTGTGTTTACCTGCCCTGTCCACAGGTCTGGCCCATCACAGCCACTTCCAGCAGCTCCCATTGGCCCAGAGCAGCGATCCACAGCCAGTGGGAGCCATGATCGGTTGGACCTGTGGATGGGGCACATAAAGACATTGGCCCGGCTCGCCAGGGGCTTTCCCTACACAAGCGGGAGTCCAGCAACCCAAAAGTCACCCCCCTCACAGTTTCTGTCCTTGGTCAGTGCAGCGCCAGAGTTCAGAAGTTGATCTGCAGAGTTTACCTCCCAGCACAGGTGGAAGGGGGTGAGATATGGGGGCATCTTACACGCTCTGCTGCTCAGGTCAACTATAGGAGAAGCTCCCAAACTCAGCTACATTTCAAAGTTACTCAAATCCACATATCATAATTCTACAAATATGCTCTCTATCCTCTCAGATTAACTCTGAAGATTTGAAGAATGGCCAAAGAGGAAGAGAAGAAATTAAGATGAGAGAGTGTAAAAATGGATAAACCTCTAGAAATTTTTCCTTGTTCTTATCTCACAGATGAAAAATAAACTAGCTATGAGCTGTACTGATGACCAAAGCAGAATCAGTCAATTAAGAAATATAAATGCTAATTTGGCACATTTGCCATTGTACCGATTATCCAATGTGATCACATAGTCTATGATAGTGACTGATCAAATTATCATTAGTATTATTGGCTCATGCAATACGAATTTCCTATTCTGCCCTCACATGTCTAGTAAGAACACAGAATGCAGAGCAAACCTGATCGCAAGGTTCCATGGTGCCATGTGTAAAAAGTGCAAGAGAATCCAACATGATTTATTTAAAAAGTGTAAAACAAGGCTTACAAAAGAGTAAGCCACCACATAGAAATGTGACTGTCTATTCTAATCTTCTTCCTAATACAAATATTTTTTGTTTATGTTCCTGACAAATAGATGTCTTTTAGAAAATCTCTAGACTTTCAAGCATTTCTTCTCAAATGTGACATTGAACAGGATAAAATGAAGAGACATGAACAACATTAGCAAGCTAGCTTTATGCTCAAAAAAGACTTTCTTATTAAAAATTACTCTTAAACCATACTATTCTTACTGAGAATATAACTTCAGAGTTCTATTTCCACTTACTGAATTGTTTTCCTTCATAAGCAATAAGTTGGCTGTCCAGATATTTTTATTCTTTGTGACATTCAGGTACTTAAGCCTAAGGCGCCAATATCCTTAGAAAGGTTAGAGAGTGGTAATGCTTCAGATCTGAAAAGCTGCACCGAGGCACTGAATCCTGGACCTCAATTATTTCAAGACCTATGCTGACAATTGGCAATATCGTTGGGTCCCCCACATCCTTCCTTCTAGCTGCATGACCTTGTTATCCAAATATTTCCTTTGGCTGAAAATGCAGCTTGGCTGAGGAAATAACTGAATTTATGTGAATGGGAGCTCTTATTTATGATGGTTCTGTTTGCTAGATGATTCATGCCTCCAATAAGAATATTTGAATGTGTTGAGCTATTTGTATTGAAGGCACCATCTGTAGAGCAATATCATTTGGCGGTCACTGGATGGCTGATTTTGTTTGGTACTCCTCAGTATATGCCTATGTAGACGTTATTACCTTGTTAAGAATCAAAGATGCTGCTTTGCTGGACACTGCTTTTCTTCTTTTTGCTTTTTTTCTGCTTTTTTAAACTCTCACTTTTCATTCCACACCAGTGAATCATAGTCTCTCGCTCTCCATTGTTTGGCGGAGGTTGTTTCCTTTATTTTTTTCTTCATTTAACAGAATGTAAAACTTGATAAATGATTTCTGGGAAGACATACATACTGCAACAAAAAGTAAAAGAACATATATTTGAAAAAATGGCAGGAGGGATACACAGGGCCAAATTCTGCTCTGTCTTACTAAAGTGTTCATCTGGAGTAAGTCAGTTGACTTCGTTTGATTTACACAGTTGAAACTCAGAAGAATTTGGCCCATATGACATTCTTGTAAGCAAAGTTGGGAAAATGTGGTTTAGAGGAAACGTACTATAAGGTGGGTACACAACTAGTTGAAAGACTGTACTCAAAAGGAATAGTTATCAAGGGTTCGTGGTTAAACTGGGGGGGTGTATCTAGCGGGGTCCATCAGGCATCGGTCCTGGGTTCAATATTTTCATTAACGACTTGGATTATGCTTAAAAAATCTGTAGATGACACCAAGCTGGGAGAGGTTGCAAACACGTTGGAGGACAGGATCAAAATTCAAAAGGACCTTGACAAATTAGAGAATTAGTCTGTAATAACAAGATGAAATTCAATAAAGATAGGTGAAGTATTTTGCACTTAGGAAGGGAAAAATCAAATGCACAACTACAAAATGGGGAACTGGCTAGGCGGTCGTACTGCTGAAAAAGATCTGGGGGTTATAGTAGGTCAAAAACTGAATATGAGTTAACAGGAGTGTTGTATGTAAGCCATGACAGGTAATGCTCCCGCTGTACTCAGCACTGTGAGGATTCAACTGGAGTATTGTGTCCAATTCAGGGTGCCACAGTTTAGAAACATGTGGACAAATTGGAGAGAATCCAAAGGAGAAAAAAAAAGTGATAAAAAGGTTTAGAAAACCTGACTTGTGAGGAAAGATAAAAAAACCTTTCCTATGAAGGTTCTGGAATCCCCATCTGTCAAGGTATGATTCCCTTAGCGTCCAAAAGATGGGGTACCTGCATGAACCCCCCTAAGCTTAATTATTAGCTTAGAAATGATAGAGCTGCCACCACCCAAAAATATAGTGTTTTGGGGCACTTTCTGGCTCCCAAACCCTTCCCTGGGGACCCCAAGACCCAAACCCCTTGGATCTCAAAACAAAGGGAAATAAACCATTCCCCCCCTCCTTTCTTCCTCCCAGATTCTCCCCTCCCTGGGTAACACTGGGAGATTCCTGTGATTCAACTCCTTGAATCTTAAAACAAAGAAGAAATTCACCTTCCCCCCCTTCTCTCCCTCTCCCAGGCTCTCCCTGAGAGAGAGACAGTAATCCTAACACAGAGAGAAATCAGGCTTTTCCTTTCTTCCACCAATTCCCTGGTGAGTGCAGACTCCCTCCCCTTGGGTCTCACATAAGAATAAAAAAACAATCAGGTTCTTAAAAAGGAAAACTTCTAATAAAGAAAAAAGTAAAAATTGTCTCTGTAAAATCAAGATGGAAAATGTTACAGGGTCTTTCAGCTTATAGACACTAGAGAGAATCCTCCTCCCAGCACAAATACAAGTTGCAGCAACAGAGATACCATCCTTCNAGAAAAAACCCAAAAAGCGCAGACAAAATCTCCACCAAGATTTGAAAGTATCTTGTCTCCTGATTGGTCCTCTGGTCAGGTGTTCCAGGTTTACTGAGCTAGTTAACCCTTTACAGGTAAAAGAGACATTAACCCTTAACCATCTGTTTATGACACCACCCCTGAAGGTTTTTACAAACATGCTGAACAGGGATGGTCTAGGTTTACTTGGTCCTGCCTCAGTACTAGGGGTAAGACTTGTAGCAGGCCTGCACAACTCATAAAGCGGCAAGGGCCATATAATTCCAAAGAAGACAGCTGAGGGCTGAACCCCCCCACACCCAGTGCTGCCGAAACATCGCCCTCCCCGGCCCTCCGAAACACAACACCCCTCTCCCCTGCACATCAGTTCATTGAGGGGCAAATCCCAATGAGCCTTTATAGACCCCAGGGGCCATCCTGCCCAGGGGCCATGCGTGCCCAGGGGCTGCTCCCCATACCAGGTTCCCCTCTGCCCCTGAACTCCCCTGGAGGGTGCACAGCCCCCCCATGAGCCCTCCCCACCCCATCCTGGCAGCCCCCGCCCCGAGTCCACTCACTGGCTTTGCCAGGCTTGGGCCACTGCAGCAGCTCAGCAGGGAGGAGCTGGCTTCTGGAGGCAACAGAGAGCCAGAACCATGGAGGAGTCGGCGCGGTGCATGGGGGCAGCAGACCTGCAAAGGCGGCAGCGCCACTAGCGGGGAGCAGCCATGCCCCCCGCTCCTCCTGCCCAGGCTGCAGCCTGGTACCCCTCCCGGGGGATTCCGGCAAGCTGCAGCAGATGCATGCGGGCGCTGGCCCCCCATGCTCCCCCTGGCTGCCCCCTTGCCACGCTCAGGCTCCGTGGCTCCCAGGAGCGTGAGCCACCACTGCTGCTGCCCCTCCCAGAGCAGTCTCAGGGCCCCATTCCTCGGTGGCTCACATGCCCAGGAGCCGCAAAGCCCAAGAGTGCCAAAGGGGAGACGGGGGGCGGACAGGGGCTGCCAACTGAATGCATCTGCTGCAGCCTGTAGGAGCCCCCAGGGGGGAGTGCGTCAGGCCACAGGCTGGGCAGGAGGGGCGGGGGACACGGCTGCTCCCCGCTAGCAGTGCGGCCGTCTTTGCATGGCTGCTGCCCCCCTGTGCCGCGCAGGCTCCTCCATGGCTGGGGCTCACCACCCCGCAAGCTGATGCTCTGGCTCTCTGATGCCTCCGGAAGGCAGCTTCTCCCTGCCAAGCCAGGGCACCACTTTTTTAGGGTTACCATATTTCTATGATCAAAAAAGAGGAAGGGGGGAGAGCCCCACCCGAGCCCCAACCCCATCCACTCCCTCCCACTTCCCACCCCCTCAGAGACCCCAAGCCCCCCTGCTCCTTGTCCCCTGACTGCCCTCCTCCTGAGACCTCCCATCCTAACTGCCCCCTTAGAACCCTACCCCTACCTCTCCCCTGGCTGCCCCAACCCTTATCCACATCCCTGCCTCCAGACAGACCCCTGGGACTCCCACATCCCATCCAACCACTCGCCACCCCGACAGACCCCCCCAGAACTATTGACCCATCCAAATCCAACCCTCCCCATGCTTTCTGTCCCCTGACTGCTCCGATCCCTCTCCACACCCCTGCCCTGACAGCCCCCCCGAGAACTCGGGACCCATCCAACCCACCCCCCGCCCTCTGACAGCTCCCCCCAGAACTCCCGACCCTCCAACCCTCCTCCTGCTCCCTCTCCCCCGACTGCTCTGATCTCTCTCCACACTCCCACCCTGACAGCTCCCCCCCAGAACTCCTGACCCATCCAACCCTCCTCCTGCTTCCTGACAGCCCCCCAGGATTCCCCTTACCACTATGCTGCTCCTAGTGGAGCTAAACCAAACAAGCTGCCCAGCACACAGCCACTCCCCTGCAGAGCGCTGCGACGTGACACTGAGGCAGAGGGAGGGGGGAAGCAGGGGATGGACTCTGCCTGCTGGAGGCCAATGGGAGCAGCTAAATCAGGCCCAGGCACCCAATCAGCTGCATTGCACTCTGTGTGAGGGGAAGGGAGTGGAGGGAGGAAAAATCCCGGATGCCCCCAACCACTTGGCACCCTAGGTGACCATCTAGTTTGCCAGCCCTAGTGGTTGCACTGGCCCTGGGCGAACCCGACAGCCCCACCCCACCGCTTGCCTGTGGGCCGAACAGTGAGCCCACGTAGGCTGCAAGTTGTGCAGGCCTGACTTGAAGACTTCTTGAGGTCTCTCACAGCCCTATGTTTCTATGATTGCATTGTTACATTTTGCAGGATTGCATGAAACAATGTTGGCACAAAGTAAAGCATTTGAAAAACAAGAAGCCCTATATTGATGCCTGTACTTTGAAGACACTATATTTGAAAGTTGATTAGAATAATTAATT
The DNA here is from genome assembly GCF_003597395.2 of Chelonoidis abingdonii. Taxonomy (NCBI): domain Eukaryota; kingdom Metazoa; phylum Chordata; order Testudines; family Testudinidae; genus Chelonoidis; species Chelonoidis abingdonii. Next base: position 16,312,039 of record NC_133783.1, on the reverse strand, counting down.
TATACTTGTTAAAACATTAACTCTATACTGATTTAAACATAGTATACAATGAAAATGTAAACACAAGAAATTTGACAACACATTGCATGAATGTTTTATACAAAAAGACCAGAATAAAATGAAAGAAAAAATAAAAATCACCAGAGACTATGACTGCTAGAAGAACCCTAACTTCCAGAAATGCACATTTGGATGCCTGCTTCTAGACTTTGGTCCTATTATATTCAAACTTATCCATGAAATCTTATTACACCAAAAGAGCCAGATAACTGTTCTGAGTATGTCCCAAGTTACAAGTGTATCTATTACTTCCATTAAAGAAGGTATAGAACTTACAAATTCTTAGCAAATGAACTATGTTGTTCAACTTTGAGTACATATACAAAAATGCCAAAATGGTTATACATGGCCTACTCCTTTTTCATGCCAAGAATAGATGTCCACATTTAGGAATACTACACATGGAATCTGCTGCACAGCTACAGAGTTACACTGCCACCACAAAGCATTCTAAAGAAAACTGGAACAGAATTATAACCCTAAAATTTGGCAGTGTTCAAAATCTGGAAAAGATATCAGTTCCAAATGTGGGTGTCTTGGAGAAATTGACATTTATCAACTTGGACATACTTTGGAATTATCATCCATTGTCCTCTAACAATGTTGTGAGTATGTCTAGGGATTGTGATGGATCCAAATTAAAAGAAAAAAGTATTTTTTAAAAAACTGTATTTTGACCAACAGTGACATTATAGCATGGTCTTCATGTGCCCTATATTAATGTCAAATGCCAGGGATGTAACTATGCATTCATGTCATACAAGGGTAAATGCCCAACACCAAATTCCACCCTTCTTCATACTAATGCAATTCCATTCTTTAATTCCATTCAAACTAATGCTCTAGGCATCCCTGCCATAAATTTAAAAACAAAATTTAACTCCCTTCTTTTCTCCTCCATTTTTGATATTCCTCAGATGTCACTTCCTCACCAGCCCCCATAAATAAATGCCGTTTGCAGCATGCCCCGACGGTATGATTATTGGAGGGGTTCAACCCAGACCAGTAAGGAGTTGTGTCACCACCTGCCCTGCAACTCTGGGTGCCTTACATGCTACTTTGCTGTGCTCACAGCCCAGACAGCAACAGCCAACACACAAGCATGCAGGTCATACCCTGGCTTCCACTGTCCAGTTACTGTTTGCAGAGTAACCCCAACACTTCCCTAGTCCCAGATTTCCCTAAAACTGTCTCCCACCCTCCCTCCAGTGTCCAGGTCTTTCCTGGAACAGTCACAGAAGTTAAGTTCCCTGCTCCTTTAAAGAGACAGAAACAGCAGGTTGTTACCTTGACTGGACTTAAACAATCACTTTTATTCAGTTAAAGTACTCGGCTGGTTTAGATGAAAAGTAAAACAAGTTTATTTAACCAAAATATTAGTGAGTTCAAGTATAAGCGATACAGACAGAAAAGGTTACTAACAAAAGTAAAAATGGTTTTCTAATGGGGCTAAGACCAAATTTAACAAGCTACTGTCTTTGTTCAAGGTAGTTTCCTCACCAATCTTCCTTTTACAGCAATGGCTAAGTAGACCTTTAGTCAGTATCGCCACAGAGTTTAAGGCGCTGGGTTTCCTTGTCTTCTCAGGTGATGGAGAACTCAGCAGCCCTCTGCTCCTCTCTTTATAGTCCAGTGAACCTCTGAAAATTCTCTCTGAAAGTTAATTGATCCTACTTCAAGATGCAGGAAGGATTCCTGAGGCAACAGTCTTCATTCCCCTCTGAGATTCTTAAGTGATCATTTTCTCCCTACTTGCTGCCCTGATGGCTTTGTTTGCTTGGCATGTATTTGTGATTTTCTTTGGTCACACCTTCAAGCAGGCGGAAACACATTCCTCTCTCTAGAAAAAAACTGACATGCCTGGTTTAAACACATTTTAGTTATAATACTAGCACCCCTGTATAATCCTTTGTGGGCTGACTGTACACAAGTCATGCAAGAATATTCTGATCAGTGAGTTATTAGTTTTCCAATGACATATTACATGTCACCTTTTGGGAATATATTGTGACAACAGTATGTTAGATGTAGTGAGTAGGCCAGCCCTGACAAGAGTTGCTGACAGAGTAGTGAACAACCAATGAGCATCTGTTTCATGAATGGTCAATAGACTTAGGCCATTTTGGACCAGGGAGGAAGCTAGTTTCAGAGTTGAGGGGCTACCACAGACAGAGAACACTATCCCTTTCTCATCCAGGGGAATGCAACTCCAGTGACTGCTGATTGCAGTGTGGTAGTATGGCTTCAAGAGATAGGTGGTGTCTCAAGTTGGTCTTAAGCCATTTTGATCTTTATAGATCACATCCAACACATTAAATTCAGTCCACAAACTGAAGCAGATCTTGGAGCATAGATGGTATGTGCTGTCATTGAGAAGCACAATTTCACAGGGAGGCTGCTACATTCTGCACCAGCTTAAATTTCCAGAGTGGTCCAAAGTGTACCCTCAAGACTGGGTTTCTGCAAAGAGTACATGGGCAGTTATGGGATTGCATGGATATAACTAAAGAAAGACATTCCCTCCATTCCCCAATGCAGTTGTACCTGTGCAGCAAAGCAAAAAATCTACTACGAATGAAGAGGGGAAAATGCTAAAAAGAAACCAGGAATTTCCAAGAGTTTTGAGTTCTTTCCCAGCTCAGCCACAGACATTCCTGTGTCTCAAGCAAGTCACTTAGGGCCTGATCTGCTCCTACTATAGTCAAAGACAAAACTCCCATTGACTTCAGTAGTGCAGGATCAAGCCCTTAGTTGAATTCTGCAGCAGTTTCCCATAATTTTAGTAGTAATTCCCTATCTCACAGTGTTGGTGTAGCAAGCATAACTCCATTAATGTTGTGAAGTGTTCAGAGACTAGAGTGATGAGAACCATAAAAAGCCTTTAAAAATAAAAAGGGTGTAAATTACCTCAATCCTACAAACTAGTTAATGGAAGAACAAGTTTTAGGAAAAATATAAGCAAGGTGAGAGACTCAATTTACCATGACTGGATATTTTAATTAAGATTAAACTACCCCAATGTTTGTGTTCATAATATTTGAGAATATTTTTAGCGACCATTTCATGCTTGTTTTAAATCTGAAAATCCTGACTTACTTGATTTAAGTCTATTTTAACAATACCTTTTATCTTTGTCTTATTAAGAAGCCAGCTCATGTCAAGTATTAGTACTTGAGGGTTAAGTGAATTAAAATGATAATTGCGGATGTAAGGAACAACAAAGGTGCCACTAGAGTATATCTGTGGGCAGCTGCTATGGCAGATTTTGCCAATATTAGTGTTAATGTGGGAATACAGCAATATGGTAGCTGCTAACATTTCACTCAATAAATCTCAGTCCATTTTCTAAATATGGCTAGCCTTTTGGAGAACCATGCTCAGTATTTCATTGTGCCGACGGCAAGATTTTATGTGAATCCCACTCAAATGGCAAAAGGCATTCATATGAGTTTTTAAATTTTTTTTCCTCTCAAAATCTAGCACACAGCAAAAGATAATTCATGCACAAAATATTCACAGCAAAATGGTGCAATGCTCGCTATGGTGGTTTTTCTCAGATGGTTTAAGCCCTCATGGAAAACATGCCTGTGCTGTCAAATTCATTTGACAATGTTTTGTTAATATTATATTTAGTTTGTATGTAATTTTTTTTTGAAATTGAGCTCTAAAGTTGCTTAGTACATTTTCTTTTTAAAGAACACTAGACATTAAAAGTAAGAACCACATAAATGTTCACAGTAACTGCTTATATGAGTCAGAAGTTATCAATTCCACACAGATCTGATACTTTTCACAACTTACAAAGTTATCCAACACAATTTTCTAGATAGAAAATTACAAAAAATGCAATTAGAATGTGTTTCTAAAAACTACTTCTTGCAATGAGCTTGCCTAGAGGTGGGTCCTTAGGTAACATGTTTTGGACCAAGAACTCTCTGTTCTGATCAATATCTCTTTGAGAACTTTGTCTATCCGTCTAAGATAGTTCCTCCTCCATCTACTTCAGACACTTTTCCCTGTTTCTGTGACTATCCTCCAGTGCTTAATTTGTAATGAAAGAGGTGCTGGGGCTCAATCAATTAGGAGCTCAGGCAATTTTTTTTTTAACATTCATAACTGATTAAGCAAGCTCAGAAGTGCCAGGGCTATGAACTGCCAAGCCTAAAGGTGCTGGGGGTCAGCCCTAGCACAGATTAAGCCCTGCTATCCTTTCCACTCCCACACACTGTCATTCCTTCCCCTAAAGAGTTTTCTTCTGGTAATGCTACCTCTCATGTTTCCACCTGATGCTTACCCAACTCTATACCCAGGCTACTGATGGTCACCCAGTGACAAGTACACTCTCATAAATTCAATGTTATTATGAGAATCTATGACAGCACGAACAACTACAACATCATCATTTTTGAAGGGCCAAGCACTATTAACACTTTAAAGGGATCCTGGTCAGGGAATAAAAAATCTTTGACAAGATGCACAGACAGCAGCAAATTGCAACATTCACAGGACTTGAGTGCAAAACATACAGGATAGAGCTGGCTTAATCCTTGGGTCCATTTTGTTTTATGGAAAATGGCCACACTGCAAATATTAAGATGATGCAATAGTAGATATTTATTATCAGTGGGGATTGGAAGGCTTAGATTTTATTGGTAAATGTTGGTAAACATCAATTTCACCACACATATAAAAAACAATGAAAAAATATTTGCATCGATGACAATCAACATTTACAGATAGGCAATGTTAGAAAAATGCTATTTGAGAACATATTAGTGTTAATTTAAGGATATTTACTTGGTACATTTTGGCTTGTGATTTTGTAATGGTTACAAATTTGTTTTGTAATGGTTATAAAGGTTTAATATTTTTAATCTCTGAGTCTAGTGTCATTAAATAATTATTGTCTGCCCCGCCTTGTCTGACACCCCCTCTCCGTAATTGCCCACTACTTTGAAAATTGATATCAGTATAACTTAGGGAAAAATTAAAAATCCATCTTTTTCCACAGCCATGAAAATTAAAAAGGATAAAATCTGGAAAAAATGCTTTAAAATAATCATTATTACCTGTCAAAATTATTAACCAAAAAAAATTGAATCCCACTAAGTCTAATCATCAGTGCATATGAAAAAGTCCTGACTTAGAAAAATAAGAAAAGTGAACTTTCTTACTGTGCTACCCACTAATTTTGGACCTTGATTCCCCTATGCCCCAGAAGTATGGCATTTGAATGTTTAACACAGAGAAAAGTTAAAACTAAAATGCACTGAAAAATTCACCATTAATCCACAGCTAATCGTCAGCACCAGCTAAACTACAAACATGCGTTGAGAGGTTGAATTCAAAACCTCCAGTTGCATAAATACAGGCTACTATTTAGTGAACTGAAGAGGAATTTCCATTAACACTAAGTAGTAATGTTGCTTATCTGCTTGTTAGCCTAACCACCAGAATAAGGGTTCACAATTTTACTCTACTTGCCACCAAAATTTTATTTCTGTGACTACTAAACTAGTCAATTTCTTTCTTCCATGGCTTTATATCTGCAACTCCTTTTGTGAACTTATGACAGAAATCTTAATATTGCTTCAGTAAAAGAAAACCCACAAAACTAAAAAATGTCTATGCTATATTATGGACAAAGTAAGTATTTATATTTGTATTCATACGAATGTGATAATTTCACACTTAAAATATCAAAACCTTTAATTTATACATTTTTATTGAAAATTTAATGACTTGCATATTTCCTAGTGAAATATAGTTAAGACTAATTAATGGGCTAATTAACGTAGCTACTTACATTCAGGGCCAGCTCCAGGCACCAGCTTATCAAGCAGGTGCCTGAGGCGGCCACTCCGGAACGGGGCGGCACTTTCAGGTATTCAGCAGCAATTCAGTGGAGGGTATCTCACTCCCGCTCAAAGTGAAGGACCTCTCGCTGAATTGTCGCAGATCGTGATGTCGCCGTTTTTGGGGTTTTTTTTGCTGCTTGGGGCAGCAAAACCCTTGGAGCCAGCCCTGCTTACATTAGAATGTTAGTGTCACAAACATAAAGGAGAGAAACGTTCCTCCCCACCCACTGAAAACAGCAAATGGCTGGTCTCTAGAAAACTGTTGAGGCCAGGACAACAGATTCTCAACCCACATTTGGGTCATAACCCCAGGCTTCAAAAATATTGCTCCGGAAAATGAGACTACTGTATCCCAAAGACGTGAGTCAGATGGTTTCTATTAAAGATAGAGAAATATTAAGTATGAACAAAAGCATGTTTACAGTTAGCTATTCATGAAACATTCAAACTCTGTCAAAAAACCTGTTTAGGTAGCGTTAAAAAAGTCAGAATCCATTCCTATGGTTCCCCTAGTTACAAAGATTTTGACTCACTTAACACTCACAATATCTAAAATACTATGGTGAAGGCTTCATTAGAAATATTAAATATACACATAATTATGGACCTCAAATGTTTTTCTTTTTCAGATTACTCAATTATACGACTTTATGCTGATTTAGGGCCTTTGTATTTAGTCATTATATGTTCACAACTCTCACTTCATTAAAAACTCTGTGCATATTGGAACTCCAGAGCAAGGCCTTAAAATATCATTTTATTGGTTCCAGAAGCCGTGACATGAATTCCAAGCACCAAAATGAATTCCGGAAACAACATAGCTGAACAAATGCAGTAAAATAAGATTTGAAATACAAAGTATCTTGTATATAGGATATTTTTTAATAAGTTTGAGGCCAATCACTTTCTCAAACAGTAAATATTATCAAAATAAGGACACAATATCATACATATATAGCATTCGAATATTAATTTAAATACAAAAACAAACAGCATATGCACTCACAGTGACCTATGTCAGATTAAGATGTTTGTTATTGCAGTATATATGTGAATTAGACATACTGAAAATAAAAATAAAATGTGTTTGAAGTAATAATATATATGAATATATTACTGCAGTACTACTTCAGGTGTACTATTTAATTTATATTTTGCAGTGCTTCAGTGGTCACCAAGAACTTTACGATGATAAAGAGGCATAAGATTTAAGTACAAGCATCAAACTCTCAAGTTAAGGGTCACATGAGTAGGTCTGACATACCATCCAGTGGTACACCCAGTTTTACGTAAACACTAACCAGTATGATACAAGGGCCAGTTAGAAAAACCACGTGTCCTTGAGCACCTGGACTTCCCTAGAGTTTAACTCCTGGGGTTTGGTGTCAGTTATACAAATAAGAAAATATTATTCAGTCATAGCAGTGTTTGGGCTTATGACATAAATTTGAGAGCAAGAGTGGCCTTCCATCCAGAAGAGGGCACCATCTCAGTCTTTCCCCTGCCATCATACATACACATACAATTAAATAAACAATTAAAATAAAATCAGTAAAACTTACTTATTCCACAGAAACAGCCACATATCTATGAACAGATGGGTAACTTGAACTGATATGCAGCAAATTGCTCTCCTGTTGATTTAAAGAAAACATTTGCCTTTGAATGTTGCTTTTAGGAAAGTTTCCAACCTATTTCCATTACTTTGAGCATGGATGGAGATGTGGGTGCAATTTTATTATAAATTAACTTGAGAGTTTCCCAGACAAAACCTGCCTACATTGACAGTGGGAAAAGCCTAAGAAAAATGCACATAAAAATTGCATATGCAAATTCTGAAGTTCTGAAGTTGGCACCCTCCACATCCCTCAATTATCCCTACACAAATACATCAATCCACCCCTTCCCACTATCAGTTCTTCCCCACTCCTCCTCCATCAATTATTTTCCCCCATCAATTTGATTTTGCCTAATATCCATCAGTCCCCTTCTTCCATTTCTCTCATTTTGGTTCCCCTGGTCTATTCATCATCTTCCCCTTGTAGTCCCTCAGTTTCCCATTTCCCTAGCCTTCCTTTCCTCTTCTCCCTTCAGTTTTCCCTTCTCCCGAAGCTTCACCCCAATAACTAATACTCAGGCAGGGCTGGCTGACCTCTTTGCTTAGCAGCTGCAGTTGCTCTGCTCACTGGTATTGGTAGGCATTTCTCCCTCCCTTTTTTCCTTCTCTTGCTGACTGTGCTCAGCTCTTCCAGTCCTGGGCTCCTCCCTTAGCTTTCTCTGAGACTATCCTTAAAGAACAGGGGAGTTGCTGAAGCCAGGAATGCAGCCTGACTGGCTGACAGGGAAAATCATCACCAGCTCCACCCACCTTCGCAACTAGCCAAAAGCCAGACAAACCTGCTTGGGGGGGCAGAAAACAAACTGAAAAGCCATTGTTTCCAGCAAAAAACTAGGCAGATCTGTGTCTGGGATTTGTATTATTAAGATAATGTGCACCCCTGACTCTTCATAGAACCCAGTGCTTCTGATTTCCTTCCCTTCTGCAGAGGGTCTCAAAATATCCCTACCACCAATCATGGTAGGCTATGGGTGGAGGAGGAGGTCTCTCTGCTACCCAGACTACACACTGTGTACCCAAACTGCACACTTTCCAGCTGTCATGATCTTCTCATGACATAGAAATTATTTGTTGGCCTTTGTTATGACCCTTTGGCACATGCCCAGCTGACTCCCTGTGTCATTGCACACACTGTGCTGCTGGAATGTAAGCATTGACTTGTCCAGGGCTTTACTATAATTCTGAAGGAAATCCATGGCCATTCAGTATTGAAGAGGATGGGGCATGCCAATTTCAATGAGCCAGCAATTCTCCTTGTCTTTATTCTTTAGCTTCCGTAGGACCATGGAAGTCCTTTAAGTTCAGAAACGGAGGTACAATTGGATTTTGTGTGTTTGGGGCACATTTTCTAACTTGGTTCTCAATTCTACTATGGGACTGAGCCACTGAAGTCAATGGGAGTGGAGGGTGCTTAGCATCTCAATGGATCATGTCCTTGCCCTGGCATTGTGGGGCAGGATAAGCTGGGAGAAAAAGGAAGGACTAGAGAAAAGAGGAAGAGGAGAGAGAGAAAAAAATTCAGGCAATGGAGTTAAAATAAATATGTGGGGGAATGAAAATTAAAAGAGTAGCATAAAATCACATACATAAAAGTGTTGGAAAGTGCCATAGAAATGAAAAACTAAGAAGAAAAGGGAGATAGTCACAGGAGACAAATATAATAGAAAGCAGATGAGACAAACAGAGCAAAGAAAGTAAATAGCAAATTCTAAATAGGTTTTAGAAAATATGATAGGAAAATATATAGAAGAAAAGAAAAAGGCAGGGGAAAAGAGGGAACTGAAAAGGACACATGGTAAATTATTCTATTGAATTTAAGTGGTTGGATTTTTTTAAGTCAACATAATTAAAGTAAAAATATCCCAGGGGAACCAGTCCTGCCTTTTAATGATCAGTACTGCACACAATATAGGAATGATGGGCAAAAAAAATAATTAAAGCATCTAAATGCCTTCAGAGCCTACCCCCCATTCACACAATTCACAAGTGCCTCACCTGCAAATGACCAAAGTCCACCACAAACTGAAAGATGTAATTAACCACAGCAGCCAGGGAAGTAAGCAGGTTAAGTGCACTGCAGTAGTGATTCATTTTTGCACATGCAGTTATCTGCACAAGTTAACTATTATTTGCTCATGCATATCAAGCAAGTTAGCAACATAACCATCAGACCTCTTTGCACAAACATCATTTGTACTCTTAAATGGAGGGACACAAGCCCCTCTGAAAACACAGCCTGTCAGCTGTAACCACTGCACATTTTATTTTTACATGCAAAAATCCATTATTGGAAAGTCAGAGTCTTGCACTGCATACTTTTTAACAACACTTTCCAGACTCTGAGCACAAGACTTGCAGATGCCTTTTGGGTGAGCTTTATTTGGCAGTGAGCAAAATCACCTGAGGCTATGCAATTTCTTCCCATTTCCACTCTCTCAAAACAGAGGTCCTACCAAAACACATTTCTTCCAGAGAAGAGGGATGGACTTCATTCTCTCCAGACCCAATTACTGCTGCTCCTTCATTTGTTTAGAAGGGTTCACTGGAGAGAAATTCAGAGTCTTCCCCTCTCCCTCAGGGGCCTAATGCTCTGTTTCCTCACCTGCTATCTGGGCAGATTGATGATGCCACAGCAGCAGTTGCATCCCCTGAAACTAGAGCTATAATGCTTCAGGGGCTATGTTGCCAGGGGAAAAGCAAACTCATACATCAAGGTCTTGAGACATTTTAAAACTATCTCTTACTGGCACCGAACAATCACCTAGACAGAAGGGTTAGCACAATTGGTGTGATTTTTCTGAATTTCACATGTGTGTATCAGACTCAGATTTGTGAATGATACATGGTTTGAAGGTGATAGCCAGACAAAGGAATTTTATTCCCAGGAATTTTCACAAATAGATTAAAGCTACAGAAGTTCCAGTTAGTAGGCTCACATGATTGTTCTTGATGCAGTACATTCTGGTTACCTATTTCTTTTCAGTGACAAATGAGTACGATACCTTGTGGCTTCCTATATTTTGTTCTCTTTTGTCACTTAGATTTCATGGTGTTTGTATGTCCTTTTCCCTGACAGACCCAAGAAGAGGGTCATGCACTAAGACCTTGGCCTTAGTGAGCCAAGCATTTGTCAATACAGTACCCTCAATTATTATAGTGGCTCTGGGCTTTGTAACTGCCCAATCAACTTGTAAGTTGTACTTCCATATAAGGTTACCTGGATGTGGTTTTTACTGCACATGCATAAACATGTCAGGCCGTTGTGGTAGATTTTCATCCTATATGGTGAATTTACACAAGTAGATCATAGTATTTTACACAACATTCTTCCACATAAGATCATGAAACATTTTTAGAACAGAGAACAGCCATTTGGCCCAATACACCTATTCTCAATTGGCTGATCATAACCTCTTCTTTCTGTGTATTCACCTTACAGCATTTCCTCCTCCAGAAACAAATCTACTGTACATTTCTCTTGAAAGCAAAAATACATTGTTTAATTTATTCCATATGTGAATTACTCTCTCTGAGAGATAACAAGAACATAAGAATGGCCATAGTGGGTCAGACATACAGTCCATCTAGCCCAGTATCTTGTCTCTGGCAGTCGCCCATACCAGACCTTCAGTGAGAGTATACAGAACGGGCAGTTGGAGTGATCTACCATTGTCTTCTCCTCCTACCTTCTGGCAGTCAGAGATTTAGAGCTGTCCTAAATTTAGACTGAGATCACTATTTATTATTGTTTCCTAATTTTTGAATTATGATCCCTTAATTTTTAATCTTGCAGTAGTGAGAATGTTTCTATTTTAAATCAATATAAAAGGCCAAACAATCCTCTTCTGTACAAATGTTCCTAAAGGGAAAATTACATCTACATTCCCATGGCTCAGAAACCACTGATGTCAAACTCCCCTTAGCCAGAAGGATGAGTGTAAGCACGGAAAGGATAAAAACAAGGTCTCATCCACGCAGAAAGACTAAATCTCCACTGCCTTGCACCTGGTGTAGCCATCAACACATTGTACTCACCTTACACAGCATTAAGTGACTATGCAAGATGCAAGGAAGTGGAGAATCATGCCCAGGCAATCGGAAGAAATACAAGGGATAACTATCACCAACCTTGAAGATCTCTGGACTGGTCAAAAAGAACGAGGAGTACTTGTGGCACCTTAGACACTAACAAATATAACGTGCTACAAGTACTCCTCCTTCTTTTTGCTGATACAGACTAACACAGCTACCACTCTGGACTGGTCAGGAAGTTCTTCACAGTTTTGAAAATTTTCTGCTCTTAGCTACATGGACTAGAAACCTTCCTTGGCTTTCCTTTCTACTGCCTGGCTTTGTGACCACACTGCTATTGGTTCCCCCTTCTGCACATGCTCTCCATCACACTTCCATGGGGGTTCACAGACCATAGAGCAGAAATGAATGTTGCTTCCATGGCACTCACTGGAGAAAATCCACTCGTTTTAGAGGGAAACTTTGGCTTATTCCATTTCTGGCCTGACATATCCACTGGTATCCCACAAAATCACAACTGTATTGTCCTCGTTGAAGGCCTTGCACGAGTATAGATGTCATTTACATGTTGTACATGACACTCACACATTCTGCAATTTAATCAGAGTGGATAAAAATCAATGTGTTTTTTTAATTAAAATTGATTTTTTGAAAAATTAAATTAAATACGTTTATTTTTTTAAAAATTATTTAAAATTAAATTTGAAATTGACAAGTTATGTTAAGGCCTAAACTTATGATGATCTAGTTAAATAATTTAAATGAAATTCAAGAAAATATTAATCAGTACATGTTTGCTGTCATGTTTTAAAGAAAGTCATACTACTGAACTGGTGAAAGTCATCTGGAACCAGAGTTTGTTGAAGTGCTAAACCAGCTTTTGACAGCATTAGCCTCTGCTGCAGGTGCAGATAAATATCTTCTTTGTTTCAGTATATTCAACTAATTCATCCAAGTTAAGAAAGCAACTGGAAGTTGAAAAAGCAGCAAAACTTGTTTTCCTCTTCCAATCTAGTAATAAAAACTAGGTGTGAGTGGATGAGATCTGCTAGTTCTAAAATTCTAAAGGATGTGGTGACCAGAATCGTTTCAATTAACTGTAAATAACAATTGCTTTGTTTAATAAATCAATTTTAAAGGCAAAACATATTTTGGTAAACTTTTTTTTCTTATGCATCCAATACATTTAAGGTAGTTTTATGTAATAAAAAATTTAAAATGGTGTTTGTGCATTTTTAATTGAATTTCCATCCAAATAGACAATCAGATGTAAAACATTGATCATCTAGGTGCAGATTTTTAAAGGTATTTAGACATCGCTTGTGCTCAGCAAAGCAATGCCTATATTATTTAGGAGTCCAAATATCCTTTTCAAAAAGAAATGTAGGCACTTGGGAGTCTAAAAAGTCCATCAACTTTAAAATTTAAACTCCTAAGTAACTACATTCCTTTTGAAAATGACGTTTGGACTCCTAAATCACATAGGCATTGCAATGTACAGCATCACAATGCCTAAATATCTTTTAAAATCTGGGCTCTCCATTTTCTAACATTAAGAAGGTAAACATTAAGAATCTGAAGAAATATAAGTTGTGCTATATAATTGCTTAAATGTGTGTAGATCTAGTGTATTCTCCCGGTTAGAAAAAAGTATTGTAAAGGCTATATTTAGCTGCAAATCATCATGTTTTAACGTATCTCATTCTGTGAGAATAAACCTTGCTTTAATTCCCTAAAAAGTACAAATGCAAAACATTAACATTTATTTAAATCAAAGGTCCTGCTTGCTGATTTAAATCATAATTAAAACTGGTGATTAAAATCTCTTTGATTTAAATCAATCCACCCAGGATATAATGCAATTATCTGGAGCAAGCGCCATTTCTTTCCAGTCCTTGGTGCAAATGGAGTGAAACATAGGGTTAAGTATACTGTGGGCCATTTTTTTCAAAATGAACTCTACAACTGCACCAGTAGTTTTGTGAATACACTTACACTTGTGGGCCAAATAACAGGATTCCAATTTCTAACATCCTGATCATAAGAGTGCTCAGTCAAACGTTTCAGGATAGATCTGCCGCTGGTATAAAGTGTTACAGCTTCGTTAGCTTCAATAATGCCATAATCATTTACACCAGCTGTGGATCTGTCCCCTCAAAATTTACACTCGTAAAAACTGCAAATACAAATTTAGAGTCTAAGTTGAGACCTCTCTGAAACTTTGACTTATAGCCTTACGGCCCTGCACAAATCTAAAACCTGTGGCAGCTTTTAGGAAAAAGACAGCTTATTACATTTGCTTTAGTTACTCACTCCATGAAGTTATCATGGGTTGGGGACAAGTCAAACTTTTCAGATTTCTTTCCCCCACCCCCCAGCATTCAATTTGTAATAATGCATTAAAAATGTTCTCTCAAAGACTACATTTCCTTTTCAATTACTCAAACATTAAAACCTAACTCCTGTCTTAAAGATATACTGCTCTAAGGAACAGAAATGTCTGCATAAATCTTTTTGATAATAGTGCTCTTCTTTCCAAACATTTCCTTGATGTAGAATACAAACTGAGCTCCAGTGTTAAGTCAACTAGGATTTCAGCTTGGCCTTTGTACGTTGGCATTAATTAATTCAGTCCAAGAAGTTCAGACAAAGACACAAACAAAAAGTTCTCTAAATATATTACATTAGGCATTCACAATATTTTGATTCATTCCTCTCCAGGAGCCCAGCAGAGTCAAAGAATAGTGTACAAAGCATATTTATTCACTATAAAAAGCACTAGAAAGTGTAAGAATAGTTTAAAAAAACATTTATTTAAAGGCTTGCATTTTGAGGGCCATTGTGAAGTATTTCCTAATTAATTTACGCTTCAGAGTTCTAAACAACTGCAAGCTTAATGAAGTGTAGATTTCTTCACGTTAGGAAACAGGACAAAGGGTTTCCTATTAACAATGAGGAAAAGAAAGCAGAAGATAGAAGACCTCATCCAAAAATTACTAGAGCTTTACAGCATTTTAAATATTAAACACCAAGTCAGCAATTCCTGCCTGGGTTCCACTATTTGCACCAGCTAGGAAATAAAAAAATAAAATAAAATAAAATTAAAAAAAACAATCTGAGAAACCCATCTTTCTCTCTCCCTAACAACATGTGCAATCAGTGTAAAGCCAAGTACAATACAACATAGTATGTAATACAATGACAAACCCAGGCTACCACGGAAAGCTCATAAATCCTTCACCAAAAAGTTTATCACCACATTTATATAGATATTGCAAGGAAACTAAAACAAATGCTGGGAATTGGCCCAGTGCACAGTCAACATAAAAACATACTTCAAGCCAACTAATGTACATTGTATTTTGCTTAGGAATAAGAGTATATCATATAAAAGTCTACTTTTTTATCAGGGGCTTGTGCTGGAATTTAAATTTGACCACTTTTGCAGGGGCACATTCTGTGCCCCCGCCACAGCCCCAAGGCTGGAGGAGCTCGCTCTCCCCATGGCAGTCCCGGGACTGAAGGAATTCTGTGCCCCTGCCAATTAAGGGGATGGGGGCTGTGTCTCTGTTGGCCCCTTTCCGCCTTGTGCATGCCCCATCAGATAAAACCAAGAATTTTCTTTTGAACAAGTCACTTAAACCTATAAGTATAAAAACATGGGCGGGGGGGGAACTTACCCCAAAATGTTTTCGCCTTCCACTGAGACAAAAGGGATGAGGTAAGATCTTTTATTTCAGTGGTTCTCAACCAGGGGTACATGTACCCCTGGGAGTACTCACAGGTCTTTCAGAGGTTACATAACTCATCTAGATAATTTGCCTAGTTTTACAACAGGCTACATAAAAAGCACTAGCAAAGTCAGTAGAAACTAAAATTGCATACAGACAAAGACTTCTTTATACTGCTCTATATGCTATACACTGAAATGTAAGTAAAATATTTATATTCCAATTGATTTAGCTTATAATTATATGGTAAAAATGTTCAGTAAGAGGGTGCTGTGACACTTTGGTATTTTTATATCTGATTTTGTAAGCAAATAGTTTTTAAGTAAGGTGAAACTTGAGAGTACACAAGACAAATCAGACGCCTGAAAGATGCAGTAGTCTGTAAACTTTGAGAGCCACCATTTAACTGAGCCAACTCCAGTCTTTTGAGCTTACACAGAGCTCTTCTTCAGGACTGTGAAATGTACTCAAATATCACAGCTAAATACAAGGTGTAACAGATTGTTTAACAGAAGTACTTAACATATCTTTCAAAGGACCCTTCAAGATGAAGTGGCCAGTTAACACTTCTCCCATCACAGGTGAGAAAGGTGAGGAAAAAAGCAGTGGGGGAGGAGGTTAGAGATTGTTGTAATAAACTATAAATCCAGTGTCTCTATTCAGTCCATGATTTGTAGTATCTAGCAAAGTTATGAATTTAAGCTGATCATTTGAAGGCATTATGCAGGTTTCTTTTGAGGATGAGGACTGAATGGTCAGATATAGAATGATTGCTTCATGAAAAGTGTTCACCCACAGGTGACAGAAAAATGATAAAAGCCAAAAACACCCTATGGGAGTTCAGTCCTAACCAAGAAAAGACCTATTATTTCATTCTCTCTCCAAAGAGAAGTCTCACTTCCCCCAATCAATCTCCAGTCATCCCCATGCTCTGGGTGTCCTTAAACTTCTGATTGAGAGAAGTTGGGACTGGACAACAGGGGATGGGTCACTCTATAATTGCCCTGTGCTGTTCATTGCCTCTCAAGCAGCTGGCACCGGTCCTGTTGGAAGACAGAACACTGGGCTAGATGGACCATGGGACTGACCCAGAATGGCCAATCTTGTGTTCTAAATTCAAAAGAGATTTTGATATAAACTTGGGAGTGGTAGGAGATTGAACAAACTGAGTGTCAAAGAAACAAGTTCCATGCAAATATTGACTGCAATGTACAACTGGATATTGGGACAGAAAAAGGAAATCAAGCCATATGTCCAGGAAAAGACACATTCCTTAGTGACATCTGTGTTTAGGTTCCTGTGTGAATAGAACCTCTGAATTCCAGTCTGTATAATACCACAAATAATCACCTTTACCTCAGAGATATTGAGGGATACATCATGAGTAGTGTCTCCAACAAGGGTGGTTGCTTCCTCGGCTTATACCAGTGCAGGGAAGGTTTCCATGGCAGTGTTCTTCTGTATCACAGTTATTTTTAAGACAAAGTTCCTTTCTGCTCCCTAAATTATGTGGGGATGTTGTTGGAGATGATATCAGTGCCATAAACTGTGGAACCATGTGCTAAATTGTAGTGCTATATGATAAATGCATTTATTATGCACCTTTGAGCACATCACCTGTTTTCTAGCAACTGACCCATCTGCCCAGGGACTTATTTTACCATTTCATACCAGTGAGTAGCTTCAGGCAGCTCACATTTCTGCCCTCCTTTTTCTCTCTAAATGTAGAGCTTCCCTCATAAAGTTACCCTACCCCAAAGCTCAACACAGGCTGTATTCAATCTTGGGCCAGTAATAGTTTTTCTAGACCTAAAAATGTTACAACTTTAAAACACAATATCTTGCTGCACTCCAGGGCTAGAAATGGATGTTTAATACCATGAGAAAGGGGGGAGTCCTGAGATACAGGACTTTAAAATCATGCCATTTTAAGGTTTATGAAAACTATTTTTGGTAATTTTAAAGATTTTTACATCTTCCTCTGGGCTTCCTGTAATTAGACTTTTGGGCAGGAATTTTCAAAGAGGCCTATGGGAATTAGGCACCCAGCTAAATGAATTTCAGTGGCATTTGGGCAACTACCTCTCTAAGGGCATGGCTACACTTGCAGATGTAGAGTGCTGTGAGTTAAACTCGCCTTCGAAGAGCGCAGTAGGGAAAGCGCTGCAGTCTGTCCACACTGACAGCTGCTTGTGCACTGGCATGGCCACATTTGCCGCACTTGCAACTGCATTGGGAGCGGTGCATTATGGGCAGCGATCCCAGCATGCAAGTGTCATATAGCATAAGTCCCAATTCTGAACCTTAGCGTCCAAAATGTGGGCGCCTGCATGAAACCTCCAAGCTTAATTACCAGCTTAGATCTGATAGCGCTGCCGACAGCCCAGAAATTCCAGTGTCTGGCTCACTCTGGTCTCCCCAAAACCTTCCCTGGGGACCCCAAGACTCAGATCCCTGAGTCTCACAACAAAGGGAAATAACCCACTTCCCTCCCCTTTTACCTCCTCCCAGATCTTCCCGCCCTGGGTACTCTAGGAGATTACCCTGCTTCAATTCTTGAAACACAAACACAGAGAGATCAGGTTTCTCTACCCTCACTCAGAGTCCCTGCAAATGCAAGCTTTGTAACTCTAACACAAAGAGATTTTCCCCTCCTTGTTCTTAGCCTTAACCAGAGAAAAAAATCAAACAGGTCTTAAAAAGAAAGCTTTATATAAAAAGAAAGAAAAAGCCATAAAAATGGTCTCTGTATCAAGGTGACAATATACAGGGTCATTGGCTTAAAAGAAAACAAAATGAATAAACAGCCTTATCCAAAAAGAAATACAATTTAAACATTCCAGCAAACTACACACATGTAAATACAAAAAACAATATAAGCCTAATGTCTTCTACCTTTGTACTTACACTTGGAAACAGAAGATTAGAAAGCCTGGAGATAGAGAGATCACTCTCAGAGCCGAGAGAGCAACAGAGACGAGACAAAAAGACACACCCAAAACTTCCCCCCCCTTGAGATTTGAAAAATCTTGTTTCCTGATTGGTCCTCTGGTCAGGTGTTTGGTTCCCTTTGTTAACCCTTTACAGGTAAAAGAAACATTAACCCTTAGCTATCTGTTTATGACAGCAAGTGACTGCAACGTGCTTTCCAAATGGGGGGTGGGGGTGGGATGGAGTGTGATAGAGAGTGTGTTGTGTGTATGTGGGTGGAGAGAGACAGTGGGTTTTTGGGGAGATGAGAGCATGTCAGCACCCTGTCTTGTAAGTTCAGACAGTAGCAGACCCCCTCTCTCCTCCACTCCCTCTCTCTCTCACACAGAGCATTCCACACTAATCTGTCTCGGAGCAAACTTATCTGTCTCGGAGCAGATAAGTAGCCGACTGTCAGAAACAGAGCTTTCAAATGGCATATCCGCATTCCTACAGCGAGTTCAAAACAATGAGAAGAGTGGCCACTTGACTAAAGGGGATTATGGGACGTTTCAAGAGGCTGATCAGAGTGCAGTAATGCAACACCTCATCCACACTGGTGCCACGGTGCTCCAGCAGGGGTGCAGCAAATGTTATTCCACTCGCCGAGGTGGAGTACCAGCAATGCTGTACCCGTGGAGTCAGAGCGCTGTACGTGCCTTCCCAGTGTGGACGGGTAATGAGCTCGTGTTCCCGGGTCTCCTTTACTGCGCTGTAACTCACAAAGACTCCTTTTATTTTCCAACCTTAGCAATTAAGGCAGAAGGGTACTGCATGTGGAAGGATAAAAAACATAATCCAAATACATTTATTTTTAAACTCTCTAAAACATTCATAAAATATTTTTAAACATACATGGAATATACAGTGGTGCTGGGCTTTATAAAGATTTTATTGGCATTAGGAAGCATTTCTCAAATGAACTCCCTTCATGACTAGTGAGTGAATGAGTGAGTAACAGGACTTCTCACACTCATTCCAATCAAACCATTACATTGAAGCATGCCATCATGTTCTCCCTGGGTGTCTATGTGCATGCCCTTGAACGTATACACCATTTACATACAATAAAGTATCTCACTAGTTGTAGTCTGTTTAAGGAGCTTTTGTCTTAATCTATCTGAATTTCAAAGCCTAGATCTAATTGCAGGAGGATTATAATTGTCGACAAGAGCTGAGCTTGGCTAAATGCTCCTTAAGGATGCCTAAACTTTTGTGAGCAGCTGATGTTCATAATCAGTTTAAAATGAATTTTAATTTATAGACACAGAGTACTATATTAAAGAAACCAAAGCTTTTACAGTACCTGCTATTCAGATATACAGCACAGACAATCCACACTTATGAAAGGAAAAGAGGCCTATTGCTTTTTCAGTTCCTCTTCTTTCTAACTTTGGTCCATCAAGTTCTCAGAGAATAATCTGAAAACCATAAGATATTGCTTAAACAAAATCAAAGAGAACTTATAGAAAAAGATGTAATGAGAACAACATGAGTAGTCCACCTGGACTACAGGCAGGGATGGATGGATGGAAGGTCTAACCACGCTTCTCATTCATAAAGCATTGCTCCAGCCATCCTACAACCTGGAATGTAGAGGGGTAAACAACAAGACCTACATCTTACTTACTCTAGTGCAACTGATCCATTTCAAGCTCTGAATAATGCAATAACAAGACACCTCAGGGAGTGTGTCGTTTCCCCTCCCCCCCCATCCCCAAACATAGATCAATAAACTTACATTGTTGGAAAGCCATTCAGCACCTTACAAGATAGAGACTGTTGTGTCATGAAACAATCTTCTCTTTTATGATTTAATTATAAAAAAACCTTTAAAAATATGGCCGTGTGTCCAGTAGTAATAAATATGGCATTAAATTTGAATTAGAGCCTCATTCAGAATCTACATGAGCATAAAAATGGGATGCAGTATCTATGTCCTAACCATACATGGAAAGCTTCGAAGAGAAGGGCATTAGATACACGCTTTGCACAGTGCTATGGTATTAAGTAGTTCTCAGCATGGATGAACATGGGCTAAGCAGGGGTCCATGTGTCTGTAGTGCTGCAGTGTGTCTGTAGTGCTGCCCAGTTGTCACATCAGTTATGAAAGTAAAAAAAAATTGCTTGAGCCCCGGCACCTCTTTCATTACAAGTTAAGCACTGAGTGTACCAAGAACAGCAGATCCCCGCCCTGAGGGGCTGCCACCTGCAGGCACAGTAATCCACAACAGGGTGGCGGCGGTCTTGGGACCCTCAGCAGAAGATCTAGTGATGCCAAGTGTGATGATATTGGTACTATTTTTTTAAAGATGTAGCAGGAAGCCAGAGAAGAGTGGGCTGGGGAAAGTTCTAAGCGACAGTTCGCCAGTGAAGCAGAGAGACAGGAGAAGTCTTTCCTTTATTTTAATAAAATTCCTTGTTCAGCATTAGAAAAAAAAACTCTTTATATGATTCTTTACCACTGTTCTAAGCCATCAGGGAACACTGAAAGGAGATACTTTGTGGCAAATGCAGCATTCAAATTTGCACTTTTTGTTAAGTGAGGTTTTGTCTTCTAAAGAGCAGATATTTGTGTTGGCTTCTGGACTGACAACAGAGAACTATATCATTCCCCTATGATAAAAACTGGGGGAGGGAGACAGTTTCCCCTTGTTTCGCTTTCAAGCCTCATCTCACACTAATTCCTAAAGGAAGCTGGTCTTTGGGAAGCCATGGCAAGTAGGGTGACCAGACAGCAAGTGTGAAAAATCAGGACAAGGGGTGTGGGGTAAGAGGAGCCTATATAAGAAAAAGCCCCAAATATCGGGACTGTCCCTATAAAATCAGGACATCTGGTCACCCTAATGGCAAGTCCAGCCTCTGAGGATAAGTCTATACTGCAATAAAAGACCCACAGCAGCGAATCTCAGAGTCCATGTCAACAGATTAGGGCTTGTATGGCTCAGGCTGCAGGACTAAAAATAGCAGTGTAGACGCTCAGGCTTGGGCTGGACCTGGGAGGGAAGGGTCTCAGAGCCCAGGCTCAGTCCAAGCCCAAAATGTCTATAGTGCTATTTTTAGCCCCACTGCCTAAGTCACTTGACCTAGGCAGGCCATTTGTCTGGTTTTAAACTGGTCAGTCCTACTCTTGTAATGTTTCTCCCCCTTTTGGTACTGAGATAAATCTGGCCTTAGTTTTGTCTGGTATCAGATAGGGAACACCATAATGCAGCGGTTCTCAATCAGGGTCCAAGGCAGGTTTCAGGAGGGATGCCAGGCGGGGCCAGCATTAGACTTACTGGGGCCCAGGGCAGAAAGCCGAAGCCCTGCTGCATAGGGTTGAAGGCTCAGCCCTGAGCAGGGGCAGCTCTAGACTTTTTGCTGTCCCAAGCATGGCAGCATGCCATGGGGGGCACTCTGATGGTCACCAGTCCCGTGGCTCCGGTGGACTTCCCACAGGTGTTCCTGCGGAGGGTCCGCTGGTCCCGCGGCTCCACCGAAGCCATGGGACCAGCGGACCCTCTGCAGGCACGCCTGGGGGAGGTCCACCGGAGCCGCCTGCTGCGCTCCTGGCGACCGGTAGAGCGCCCCCCGCAGCATGCCGCGCCAAGCACACACTTGGCATGCTGGGGCCTGGAGCCGCCCCTGGCCCTGAGCCCCACCAGCTGAAGCTGAAGCCAAAGCCTGAGAAATGTAGCTTTGTAGGGCCTCCTGTGGCGTGGGGCCCCAGGCAATGCCCTGCTTGCTATACCCTAATGCCAGCCCTGGCTTTTGTATGCAGAAAACCTGCTACTATGACACAGGTGGGCCATGGAGTTTTTACAGCTCAGAAAGAAAAATGTGGAGAACCCCAGCCATAATGGACAGTGTGCTGCTCCACCACTACCAGCGTGTGTCACTCCAGCTGGGGCAGAGTGGTGAGCTCTTCAAAATTGCAGCCCTCCACCCCCACCCCGTGGCATGCCCTCAAAACTCACCATGTGTGCAAGGTCACACCAGTAGGGACTGGATCAAACCAGCCGGGCTGGGCCCATGCTGTTCCTAGAAGTACTGGAATGGCCAGTATTCCTGGAATGCGTGACTGGCCACTTAATTTGACCCAGACACTGAAACTTTCTGCTATGGATTTTTTATTGCAGTGTAGACATATCCTCAGGGTCTCTGGGATATGTGAGGAAAGGCAGCAGCAACCTAAGCCAGTGGTCTCAACCAGGGGTCCAGGGCTCCCTGGGGGGCTGTGAGCAGGTTTCAGGAGGCCCTCCAAGCAGGACCAGTGTTAGACTCACTGGAACCCAGGGAAGAAAGCCAAAACCCTGCCACATGGAGCTGAGATCTCGGGCCCTGAGTCCCACCACCTGGGGTTGAAACAGAAACCTGAGCAATTTAGCTACACAGTGCCCATTGTCGCGTGGGGCCCCAGGCAATGCCCTGCTTGCTACCCCTTCACACTGCCCTGGCTTTTATATGCAGAAAACCTGCTACTGTGACACAGGTGGGCCATGGAGTTTTTATAGCAGGTCTGGGGTGGGGGAGGGGGCTCAGAAATAGAAAGGCTGAGAACCAATGACCTAAGCAATAGGGGTACCAGATGAGAATAGGACATGGTTTGCTGCCTTTCTGTGGTGCTACAAAAACTGCCCTTTCTGTCCTTGGTCACAGTCTTACTTGTCTCTCTATATATCCCTAGGTGTAGTTATGGTGCTTGGCCCACCATTAATTCCCATGTGTAATCACACTGTTAAGAGGAGAATGTTTTAGGAGGATGATACCAGGGAGCCACTGTCTCTCCCCCCCCCCCCCCCACACCAACTCTGTCCTCATCTGGTATTTACTCTCTAAAAGTGCTCCTTAGAATTTTCTTTCCATTTTAAATAGAACTTGACCATTTTGTGAAGGAAATCCAAGTGGGCATGTTGATGCTGTTCATTACACATCAAACAGCAGATGTGTACTGTTGAGCAAAACACTGACCCCCCCCCAAAAGAGAATTTGTACTTTCTACTGCAGCCAGAGCTGTCTAATCACCAGCGCCAGCAAGCTTCTTCCTGCAGCTGGCGATGATCTTCTGTCTATTCCACAGTTGTCATTTTAAAATCATTTTTGAATATTTCATCTTTCAAAAACCATGGGAAGATAATCAAATAGAGGCCTGCTGTCAAAGGCAAAATAAAACTCAGTGTCAATATGCTTATGCTGATAAAGTGAGAAATGTTGGTTGTATTCCAAACCAAGAAAAACTGAGCATTTCCTATGCTCAATCCAAGCAAGTAGTCACAAATGAAAAGGAAATATTAATGTGCTGCAGAGGAAGACACAGAAAACACATCAGTGACACTTGGATATTATCTGCCAGTCATGAAATGCTGACAGGTAGCCTGGTTTTGAACTAGACTAGTTAACCTTACTTGAACAGCTTGCTGTCTTACTATTAATTTGTGGTCTGATTTTCAGATACCACAAAGTTTTAAGGAAGAAAGGATGGATGTGCTGAGCTCCGAAAATCAATGAGAGCTGCAAGTCTCAGCACCTTTGAAAACTAGTTCCACTGAAATGGGTACTGGGCCAGGGGAAATATTTACATTTAAAAAAAAAGAATTCTGACTATTACAGGAAGGTGGAGGTTGCTGTTATTTTAAGGTCAATTTTACTTCCTCTATGGGAATGTTAGTGACCTAAATCAGATTACAGCAGATTTAGCATGTTTTCATTAAAAATCTACAAACAACAAAAACCCACTTAGATGAAATGCAAAGTCACCACAATATTCCATCTGCTCATGTAGATCTTCCAACTACCATTTATGTTTTGCCTATTTGTTTCCTACAAATGAAAAGTGTGGCAACATGTGCTTTGTGAAACTTGCACTCTAAACACTGACACAATTCTATAGACATTTGTGAAATCCCATAGGATCCTACATATCACATGTCTGACTAATTAATTTTGTTATACACTACAGTGTAAGCTACACATAACAATATCTGCAGTCCATAACTCTCTCATCAACAGCTCATTTGCCCTTTTCAAGGGAACATACCATGCATTTCTAATCACTGTCAGCCAAGATCAATGGGAGTCTTTTCCTTCATTATGTCCAAAGGACCATATGATTTATAGATTTGTGTGTCAAATTTTGGCACATTTCTTTTTCTTCTTTGTAATCTGTTTCCTGAAGCAGTGAATCAGTGAGTCCAGCTGTCAGTCAGTGAAGGAGCTGGGTAATAAGGGGAGGATAAATTAGGCAACAACGAAAAATACTTGTCAAGTACACATTTATTTTTGAATGCGTTCTTTTCAAGTTTGCACCAATGTGAAAGTTCTCATTTAAACATAATGAGACAAGTTAATGCCATAGCAAAAACATTAAATCCAAATGTCCTTGCTTTTATGTGTTTAGCAGCAGAGGCCTTTATAGGACTTAGTCATGATGCAGTATCTCTAGGTATATAAAAATCATGAAATGAAAAAGTAAATGCATAATGGAGTTTTGCCAGCAGAGAATGTGGCCTGTTGATTTTCACTGGCTATTAGTTAATTTAAATTAATTATTAACTCTACAGGATGAATTAAGTTTAGATTTTTAACAATGGGGTGATGGTGGTGTCCCTGATGTCATGGGCCAAAGAGTTCCACAGAACAGAACAACAAAGATAAAAAATTACATTTTGGCAAATTTTATCATTTGACCTGAACTGGCAACCAATAGAACAAGAAGTTCCTAAGTGCCCGTTGAAATCAATGAAAGATCTATTAACTTTATAGGGCACTGGATTGGGTCCTCAGCCCTTGATTTAGCAAAGCATTAAGCACGGGCCTAACTTCAACTATGTAAGTAGTTCCATTTACTGACTTACATGATTAAAGTTAGGGCTGGTCTACATTTAATAACACAGCAGTGGCACAGCTGTAGCGCTTCAGTCAAGATATTACCTATGCCAACAGGAGGGACTCTCCCTTCATCATAGGTACTCCACATCCCCAAGAGGCAGTAGCTGGAATTCACCTGTTGACACTGTTGAAAGTGGAACAGCTGACACTGGAATTAGAATTCTCCTGTTGGCAGTGCTGTCTGCACTGGGGGTAGGGTCAGTTTAACTATGTTGTTCAGGGGTGTGGATTTTTCACACCTGAGCAACATAGTTATACTGCCCTAATTTCCTAGTGAAGACCAGGCCTTAGGCAAGAGCTTAAATATCTTACTGAATCTATGCTGCTGTAGTGTTTCAGGGACAGTGCAGACATTTATTACAGCAACAGGAGGGGTTCTCCCATCACTGTAGGTAACCCACCTCCCCGAGAGAAGAATTCTTCCAACAGAAGAATTCTTCCATCAACCTACCACAAGGGGGTTAGGTGGGCTTAAATAAGTTTCCAAGAGGGTGGATTTTTCCATATCCTTCAGAGATGTAGCTATGCTGATGTAACTTTTCAGCGTAGACCAGCCCTAAATCAAGAGGGTAGCCAGATGCCCATTTGTCAAGGGCTGTATAAAACATATGCCTTATCTTATCCTAAAGCAGATTCATTAATATAGTGTTAAGAAGAAAGAGAAAGCCAACTGCCACAGTACTTTTCACAACTGCGCTTTCAACATCATCAGCCATTCATATTCCTGGCAGAGGTGAGTGAATGAAGAATATAGCAGAATTCCGTCTAGTCAGTAGGAAGGAAAAGCAGAGAGAATATCCATTGAGGCTATGTTTACACTACACCCTATGTTGGCAAAATGTATGTCACTTAGGGCTGGGAATATTCCACCCCTAGCGACACAGTTTCACTGACATAAGTGTTCATGTGCATGGCACTATGTACACAGGAGAGCTTATCCTCCCAACATAGCTTCTGCCATTCAATGAGGTAGTGGGTTTTTTATGCCAGCGGGAGAGCTGCAGGCAGTGCTGTATGTATACTTATGGCCTTAGCATTGGTAAAGGAATTAACCAAAGTGTGGTTTCCAACAACTATTGGCCAGATACTGGAGATACTTCACCAACTGGTGAAAGTACCTTTTCCGATGGATGGACTGAAGTCATTTGATCTATTCTGCCCATTAGTGAAACTGGAATTAGAAAGTATAGTCTGCAGCTTCACTAAATAAACTTAAAAGGAGGTCCTCTGTGACCAATCCAGAATTTGTTGAGTTAAGTTGAATCCATGCTTTTTTCACCTAAGAAATGAGGGCATAACTTGTCTTTTTGGTTTGCCCTTTAAAAGCTGTAATATCTCATCAAATGTGGACATCATTCTGAAAAAGGCATCCAAGGAGTTCTGGGCTATATTTAGGTCAAGGGAGAAGTAATCCATCAAAAATCTGTTTATAAAGTAAGCAAGCTATTAGGTTAGAATTCCTTATGCATTCATCCTAATATATAATAGGAAGGGCCCTACCAAATTCACAGTCCATTTTGGTCAATTTCATGGTTGGAGGATTTTAAACATAATGAAATTGACTATTTCTGAAATCTGAAATTTCATGGTTTTGTAATTATAAATATCCTGACCCAAAAAGGAGTGTATGTGTGTGTGGCGTGTCACAATGTTATTGTAGGGCGCATTGTGGTACTGCTACCCTTACTTCTGGCAACAGTGCTGCCTTCAGAGCTGGGCAGCTAGAGAGCGGTGGCTGTTGGCCAGGAGCCCAGCTCTGAAGGCAGAGCCACCAGCAGCAGCAGCGCAGAAGTGAGGATGGCATGGTATTATATTGCCACCCTTACTTCTGCACTGCTGCCTGAAGAGCTGGGCCCTCAGTCGGCAGCCACCACTCTCTGGCTGCCCAGCTCTGAAGGCAGCACAGTAGAAGTAAGGATAGCATAGTATGGTATTGCTACCCTTACTTCTGCGCTGCTGCCAGTGTGGCATTGCCTTCATAACTGGGTGCGTGGCCCAGAGCTGCCGCTCTCTGGCTGCCCAGCTCTGAAGGCAGCATAGAAGTAAGGGTGGCAATACCGTGATCCCCCTAAAATAACCCTGCGACCTCTGTATCCTGAGGGTCAGTCTTTTAATGGAATACCTGGCAGACATTATTACACAGTTTTCACAAGTCAAAATAAAATAGAAAAAATACTGGCAACAGAAAAGAAACTTATACAGAAAGTCATACATACTGAGATAATGGGGAAGGGAGTAGAAGCTTGAGAGAAAAGGCTCTTTTATTTGCCATCAGCTCTTTATCCAACCAGGACAGCATTTCTCTGTTGGTTTTGTTTCCCTAGACAACTATTGCAAAGCTGTAGCACTTTTTAAAAATAATGCAGCACAAATGCTCGTTTCCTTTTTGTATGCTTCTATTTGCTTCAGTAGTTCAAAAGTTCAACAGTTAAGAGTTCCAGCAGGGAAGGGAGAGGATAGCAGCCTGAAAAAACAGGCACTTACACTGAAAAACAGCACATGTCTGCTCGCATGCACACAAAATGCAGGCTGCAAAAATTATTCTAGGGAAAGAGTGCCTGACTGAGCAAAACAATGTTATGTACTCCCAAGCCATAAAGAGAGCGACATAACACATGATCTAGAATAATAGGTTTTCTATTCACCACTGAATAGTTATTTAGGACTTGGTAACATTTTAAACACAAACTAACAAAATCAATGAGGAAAAACAATTAGCCAAGGAAGCACACTTAAAATTGACTAAAACTTTGTACTGTTGGAGTGACATGACAAGAAAAGAAAGGACACACAATGACAGCTAAATAAAAGGAAAGGGATGAAAGCTGTTAGTGAAAAAAACACAACTATTTAAGGAAAGTCATAGAAGGTGACTGTGACAGTCTGTAACCCTAAGTTCACCATTTTTCAAAACTATGATAAATTTTGTATAAATTATGCCTTGTAAAGTATCATTTGAAAACTCTTAATTTTCTGATCATTATTGTCCTGGTAAAATATGTGTGACGACATTGTATGTAAAGTTATAAGACTCTACTGTATGATGTTACTAAGACATCTAATCTAAGGAAGCAGCCACACACCGGTTCCTAAGACCCTGTCTACACTGGCAAGTTTGTGCACAGTAAAGCAACTTTGAGCGAAGTAACCCCCGCCGTGTACACACTGCCAAGCCACTTAGTGTGCAGAAACTGCGCAGATGCATCACTCTAAAAAAAACCCCATCTTTACGAGAGGCATAGAACTTTCTGTGCCAGGGCTACAGCGCGGCGGAGACAGTGTAGACACTGGGGTGATTACAGTGCTGCAATTGGCCTCCGGAACATGTCCCACAACACCTGTTCTCACATCTCTGGCCATCGGTTTGAACTCCACTGCCCTGTCCTCAGGTAACCAACTATCAGCCCCACCCCATACATTCCTTTGCAGATTTGAAAGTCCCATTCCTGTTTGCTTGGTGCTGTGTGCAATAGTCTCAGTGCATCTTTCCAGGTGGCCATGCCTGCTTCATACACTAGGTGATCCCCCACTTGGAGCAATGCCAAGCTGCTAACTTCATCAGCATTTGGGGAGAGGAAGCAGTTCAGTCACAGCTGTGCTCCAGCCATCGGAATTATGATACCTATGGACTATGATACCTAGATTTCTAGATACATGATAGAAAGGAGCCATGACCAGGACACATTGCAGTGCAGGCTCAAAGGGTAGGAGCTGCAGAACGCCTGCCAGAAGGCATGGGAGGCAAACCGCCCCTCCGGTGCTGTGCCCATGACTGCTGGTTCTACAAAGAGCTGGATGCGATACTCGGTGGGGACCCCACTTCCACTGTGAAGGACCCTGTGGGTACTTTGTTGGCTTGCATGCCAGTCAAGAGTGGATCGAGCCAGGAGGATGCAATCTTGGATGAAGAGGGAGAGGGGGAACGAGAGGCAGAGTATGACTTGGAGGCCAGAGATGCATGCAGTCAGGAGTTTTTTTCTACCCCAGAGGAGCCTAGCCAGTCACAGCAATCAGAGCTTGGCGAAGCGCAAACAGGAGCGGAGTCCCCTGGTAAGTGGATCTGATTTTGGGAAATGCTGAAGCGAGTTGTTGGGGGCAAGAGGGTTGCAGAAAGCAGGCTTGTCTCTCACCTCATGCCTAGCCTGAGCAGCGGAACAAGCTGTTGATAAACTCCCTCATTTCATGGGAATCTCCCTCGGAGATCTCCAAGAAACTCTCGTGGAGATACTGGACAATCCAATCCCTCAGGTTCCTTGGCAGAGCTGCTTTGTTTCTTATCCCATTAACTGTAACTTTCCCGTGCCACTCTGCAGTCATGGGGGTGAGGGGGAGACAGGGACCATAGCTGCACACAGGCTAGCTGCATAGGGGCCAGGGCAGAAGCCACAGGCTTGGAAAGGACCCTCTCTTGATTCCCTGCTCACCCTCAGCAGTGAGATATCTTCCATAACGATCACCTCCTGTGGAAACTGTGGGGACAGGAATGATTATCAGGCCCATCCTGCTGGCTCTCCCCAAGTGCCCAAGAGCTGTGTGCCCAATGTATAGTAGGGTCCTGGAACAGTGATTTATCCTGCTCCTACGGCTACTCACCATTGTGGGGGTCTTGTGGCTCATGTGGTCTAGCCCTGAGTGAAGCTTTCACCCTTCCCTTCAAAATATTATAGCGCGGACAGCACATGGCTCTAGTGTCATCGGCCATGTCTAGCTTCCCATACAGGCATTGCCAGCAGGCTTTTAAACGGTCAAATGCACACTCCACAGTCATTTTTCACTTGCTCAGCCTGTTGTTGAACTGCTCCTTGCTGCTGTCAAGTTGCCCCATGTATGGCTTCATGAGTCACAGCATTAAGGGGTAGGCAGGGTCTCCCAGGATTACAGCGGGCATTTCAACTTCCCCTACGCTGATCTTCTGGTCAGGGAAGAAAGTCCTTGCTTGCAGCTTCTTGAACAGGCCAGTGTTCCAAAAGATGCATGTGTCATGCACCTTTCCAGACCAGCCTGCATTAATGTCCATGAAACACCCATGGTGATCCACAGCGCCTGGAGAACCATTGATAAATACCCCTTGTGATTTATGTACTCTTGTCTAGGTGGTCTGGTGCCAGAATTGGAATGTGTGTGCCATTGATCGTCCCTCCACAGTTAGGGAAGCCCATTTGTGCAAAACCATCCACAATGTCACGCACGTTGCCCAGAGTCACAGTCTTTCGGAGTAGGATGCGATTAATGGCCCTGCACACTTCCATCAACACGACTCCAACAGTCGACTTTCCCACTCTGAACTGTTTAGCAACCAATCAGTAGCTGTTTGGGGTAGGCAGCTTCCACAGTGCAATCGCCACATGCTTCTCCAATGGCAGGGCAGCTCTCATTCTCGTGTCCTTGCATCGCAGGGCTGGGGCCAGCTCATCACAGAGTCCCATGAATGTGTCTTTCCTCATCAGAAAGTTCTGCAGCCACTAATCATCATCCCAGACATGCATCATGATGTGATCCCACCATGCAGTGCTTGTTTCCCGAGCCCAAAGGTGGTGTTCCACTGTAGTCAATGAATGCCACAAGCAATCTTATTTCATAGCTACTATGTGCGGCGAGATCAATGTCGTACGTCTTTTGACTTTGTAGTTTAAGGAATAACTCCATTGCCACTCATGATGTGTTGGTCAGTGCAAGCAGGTTGGGATCAATTCCTGCAGCCTGAAAGAGGCAG
Source organism: Chelonoidis abingdonii (assembly GCF_003597395.2). Taxonomy (NCBI): domain Eukaryota; kingdom Metazoa; phylum Chordata; order Testudines; family Testudinidae; genus Chelonoidis; species Chelonoidis abingdonii. The sequence continues at coordinate 16,281,187 of NC_133783.1, read as the reverse complement.
GGCAGGGCAGGGCGTGAAAGATGGCACCAAATGTGGACGGAAGCACAGGGATTGCTGGGATGTGAAGCAATGCATCACGGGGCATTGGGACAGGACCCAGGATGCCCCTCGACCCCATCCACCTGCCCACAACACTTAGCGACAAAAGAGAAAAAGGTGCTCTGTGGAAGAGCTGCCCAGAGTGCACCACTTCAAATAGCACCAGAAGTGCCACAAGCGTGAACACACTATTGTGCAGGCAGCTGTCAGTGTGAACACACAACAGCGATTTTCCTTCACCTCTCTCTGAGAGGCGCCGTCACTTTGCAAGTGTAGATGTGCCCCTAGAGACAAAAGGCAAACTGATGCCTCTGCCAGGTGTCACTGATATCCAATAAACCATCACCTGGCTAAGTGGCCATTCTTTGTGTAAGGGGACTGTTGTCTCCATACTAACATTCAGTGGGGGTGTTTTGGTTGGCTAGCTCCCAGTATCAAAAGGGGAAGGGTTGATGGGAAATCAGGGCCCTGAGACTGACAGTCCCCAGGGGCGATGGGGAGAGGCCAACACTCCAGGTCAGCCTAATAGACAGATTGGGCAGGCTAATCAGGGAGTCAGGAGGCCAGGGGGCCCCATCCTCCATGTGACCTGGAATTGCCTGGGTCAGACAGAGTGGGGCCAAGCTAAGGAGAAAGGAGGGGCCTAAGCTGAGCTGGGGAGCAGAGCCGTGCCAGATCCAGAGGGGCCAGAACAGCAACCCAGGAAGCAGGTCAGTGCTGGGAGCAGAGTCACAGAAGCAGCCCACAGACAGTCCTGTCCTGTGGGGAGAGCTGCAGCCACAGAGCCAGAGACACAGCCCAGGGAGAGCAGATCCTGTGCTGGGAGCAGGGCTGCAGCCATAGAGACAGAGAAGCAGCCCAGGGGGCTGGAGGCAGAGTGGAGCTGGAGCTAGAACAGTGGAGCTGGGGCTGGAGCTGGAGCAGTCTGGAGCTGGGTGCAGTGAGCAACTGGGGCCAGCCAAGGGGGAATCCTGGCAAAGGGCCCAGTGCAGAAAGACACCCCCAGTCAAGGGTCCTTGCATGCCAGACTGGGAGGGGGATCTTAACCCGACAGACGGCTGACGCTGAGAAGAAGAGTCCCACCACCCAAAGCCCAGAGGTGTGTGGCCACCACCAGAGCAAGTGTCCAACCCGCAGCATCCCTGCAGCACAGCAAGGGCCTGAGGAGGAGGCCTGGGACCTACAAGAAACAGACTGTGAACTTTCCTGACGTTCCAGAGACACTGTTTGTGATTTCCCTGCCACAGAGCAGGGTGATGTGTTTTCCTTTAACCTTTCCCATTTTTCCTTATTCTTTTTTTAAATTAATTGCTGATTAAATAAATTATATTTGCTTTAAATTGTATGTAATGATCAGTGGGTCAGGGAAGTGTCCAGTGGAGAGAGAATACCCTGGAGTGGGGACACCCTAGCCCCTGTCTTAGGTGACCACAGCAGGGTTGGGGGTTGAGCCCCCAGGAATCCTGGGCCCAGCCTTGTTGGGGTTACAAGGACTCTGCCAGACAGCAGAATGGAAGGGGAGTCCTTGAGGGCAGGGAGGCCTCTGGGTAAAGGAAGTGGGAGCAAGGACTCAGATCCTTCCACTAGCCCACTTCACCAGGAGCCAGGAAAGTTCCTCACAATAGCAGGACCAATCCCCCGCTTACATTTGGCAGGAGAAAGGGTGAGAGTGAGAAATGTATATCTCGGCAAAGAAACAGCTAGAGGTTCTTGTCCTCACTACTGAAGATGATTATCAAAGACAAGGAAAAGTATAATAATGGGGTACAGATACCCCAAGTTCTCTCCCCCTTCATCTGTACTCAACAGTGACAACACCTGAAGAACAAAGAAGCATAATTGGACTGGGGGAGGGAATCTTGACTGAAAGATTCAGCCAGTAAGACTGCTAAAAACATGTCATGAGAGACACTTTTACTTTGAATCCACTTAGCTTGTTAATTTAGGTATTAGCTGAATTTTACTTGTTTTCTTGTAACCAATTCTGACTTCTATGCCTCATTACTTGTAATCACTTACAATCTTTCTTACTGTAGTTAATAAACTTGTTTTTATTTAAACCAGTGTGCTTGGATTGAAATGTTTGGGAAACTCCATTTGAGATAAATCTTTGTGCAAATCATTTTATATTAATAAAATGACAGTGTGACACTGCACCTTATATTCTTCATAGTGATATATGATTATGACAGTTATGATGTATTTTATGCAAGATAGATCATGTGAAATATCATTGAAAAGGTTGTGATTTGCTGAATATGATTTTCCTATTTATATGCATGTATAATTTTTGTATCTGAAGTTAGGAATATTGACTATGTATCTATATTTCAAATATGTTTACATATGGGGAACGCCCACTAGGCAAAAGGCATCCAGTCTAGATGACTGGCTGGGAAAGGCCCACTCAGGTTAAAGGGCCATTAGAGAAAACAATAGGCCTCAGAAGAAGCTTATCTCCCACCTAGAAAGCCTTCCTGAAAATGCTACAAACAGCCTCCGAGTAATGGCTGCTGTGACACTACAGGCATATGTGACCAGGTCACCTGATGCTGGACTCCATCTTGGGATATCAGTATTTTTCCACTGACTGCTTGAGAACCAAGCTTTGAAACAAAGGGTTTCTGCCCTATGCAAAAGCTATATAAGGCAGGAGAGTGACACCATGTTGTTTTCTTCACTGATTCCCCATCCAAAGAGACTCCTGGAAACACCCGAGGAACAAAGACTGAACTGGGCAAGTGATAGACCCAGGCTAAAGGGATTTTTAATGTATGAATGGAACACCTGGGGATTCTAAGCTGTAAGCAAGTGCAGCTTGCCCCTTACGAATCTGCACCCTGCTTGTATCATTAATAAACTTGTTTTTGCTTTGTCTAAAACCAAATCTGTAGGAGTCATAACTCATGGCAGAAAGCTGTTGTATATACCTCTTCATATTGAGGGAGGGGGCGAATTTCATGAGCTTATGCTGTACAGTTCCCTGTGCAGTGCAAGATGGTATAATTTGGGTTTACACTCCAGAGAGGGTGCATGCTTGAGTAGCTGAGAAGTTCCCTAGCTGGAGCCTTCCCATGCAGGGCTGACCACAGTGTCTGCATGCAACTGCAGCTGGGTGTGTCCCTGCCTCTATGGGTGCTGGTGAAAGTGCAGGCGGGAGCCTGGAGAGAGCTTGTCACAGCAGTACAGTGTAAAAAGGACCCCGGACTGGTGGGTCTGGGGGGCTCAGTGGCACCCCAGTGGCACCCCCAAAGTCTGTCACAGATAGACTTTACACGAGCTTGTGCTGTCCAAGAGAAGGCTGAGCAGTACAAGATGCACATTTCTGGGGGAAAGTCTGGGACTGGAAATTTGCTGATGTTGTTCTGCAGCGTAATTCAAGCATGGCTGGCCATAGCACTCAGACATTTTAGCTGAGAGTAATTTAAATGCTGGAGACTGTGTGCAGGTAGACAAGAAACGGTTGTTCTCCCAGCAAAGCAGTGTAAAAGGCAGGTTAGAGAATTGAGGGGACAAAGTTAACAGTTCCAGATTGTACCCTGGGTAATGTCACTGTGAGTCCAAAAGGAATTGTTCCATATCAAATTCCATGTTCAAAACAAAGATTAGGAAAAAGAAGGCGGCCCCGAGGAATGCTGTTAACATACTGGGGTTTCAGTTATTATGATTTGCCAATGTCAAGCAAAGATGATTTCACAAAAGATCAAGTAAAAACTAATCAGTTGCAGTATTCTTTAATGTAGATCCAGCAATGAATGCAGCAATGTTACTTTGATAGCTGTATTTACTTGAGAGCTATATCTACTTCATGAATAAAAGGCTCTCATTGACATTAGTGAGAGCATTACAGGAGCCACAAAGCAGGTGTATACTTGAAGGAAGATCAGAATTCACCTATATTAATCTCTGGTATTTATATAGCATCTTTTATCCAGTGGGATTAGAAACTTCCCTAGACTGCCCCATCTCTCATCTAAAAGTACCACCTTTATGGTTAGGAGGGTGGTTCAGTACCACCTGGGATGGCAAATTACATATCACTAAGAAGTCAATTGGGATCTATCTACAAGCTTCTCTAAAACATTTATCATTACAGATGGATTACAGAGGTCAGTAGGATCTACTGCCAGTCTTACTCTTGGGCATGACCACCATTTCATTTTACATAGAGCATGAAAACTTTCTGCCTCTATCCACCCAGAATGAATTCAAAAAAGTGCCTTAAAAGTGCAAATATCTGAATGCCTTTATCAGCCCTCTGAGCTACCTATTTAAAATCTCCTCTGTGTCCTGTTATGTTTTTCACATAATATGAATCAATGCAACTGATGAAAACAGATGTTGGTACAGAATAACGTGAGGTCAAGACATTTTACAAATTGTGGTTTTAAAAAATGTTGTTAGAGAATTCTGTGGTTTACATAAAGTGCTTGTAATGTTATTTTTTAAAGGAATACTACTCAAAAATATTCAAGTTGGGTGGTCAATATTTGTATTTGACTCTTAAGTAATCAGTGGAAAATAGGAGTGTACACAAGCCAAGATTTGGTTGAGTATCTGGCTGGCAGTCAACACAAAGTCTGTAAGTGGCGCAGTGATCCACAGGGAAGCTAAATGATAACTTGTTAAAGGATTCAAGCTGTACAATTAGATGAAGGCTGAGTTCCTCATCCTTACCTCATGAAGCCGAGGGCTGAAGCTCTCACTGGAAAATTCTTACATGAAAGAAGTTATTTCCATTTTATCTACCTTCAATAGTAGTGGCTAGAGCACTGGATTGGGACTCAGGAGACCAGGTTCTATTCATGGCTCTATCACTGATGTGCTGAGTGACCTTGGGCAAAGCACTTTACAGCTCTGTGCCTCAGTTTCCCCATCTGTAAAATGGAGTCAATGAAACTGACCTTGCTTTGTGATTTATGGCTAAGAGCTAATGTGATGGGGGCGCACTCACCCCGTACTGGATGGGGAAAGGTTAACCCTACATTGTGGGTTGAGGAAGCCACACCCCTTTAACGCTACTGAGCATGCTGCAAATGCACTTGTATAAAAGGGAGCAGCTCAGTTCAGTGGGCTGATCTCTGGAGAGGAAGGATGCATGCTGCAGGCAGGCTACAGCTGGAGATCAGCCAAAGCCTGAGATCATGGGAGCTAGAGATGATGCACCCAAGGCAGACACTAGGGCATCCATGGAGGCCCCACAGATTCTGGAGTCTCTGGGGACAGCCAGACTGGGCAACTCAGAGACAGCGGAGATGCCCAGACTGCAACAACGGTAACCATAGTAGGAAGCATCCCAGGAGAATTAGATAAAGTTCTGGTTCACTAACCAGGCCACTGAGTCAGTGCATTTTGGTTGGACCCCCCTTTTGACTCAGTGGCAAGCACTCTTGCCACTAGCAGGGCCCTGGTAGAGAAGGAGGGCTCAGGCTCGCAGGCCTGAGCTGCCACTCTCCCCCCCCTTGTTGTGCCTGGTGCCCCCCTTCCATGACTGAGACCACTAGGCATTACTGCCCCACTTACAGGGGCAGAGCAGTGCTTTTTTCCAGTAGGCCTTATGGCCCTGCTGACTGGGATGAAACAGTTGTCTGTGACCATTAGGCCCTACTGCCCAGCTAACAGGGGCAAAGCTATCGCCTTTGGCAACTGGACCTTACTGCCCTGCTGATGGGGGTGAATCCATGGACTTTGGCAACTAGGCCTGGTTACCCTGCTAACAGGGATGAGTATATTGACTTTGGCCACAGAGACATAAATGAAGGCTACGTACACCCCAAGTGAGATGAAGTGCACACTGCCCACACTGGATGGGGTTACCTCAAGCCTGTCACAGCTAGGTATTGCTATAGTGAAGGAGCCAGCTTCAAGCAATCACCATGGGAGAGAGCTATGAAAAGTCCATGGAGCCAGTGACAGCATTCTCACGTTTTCTAGGCAGTCACAAAAATACTACATATCACTTCAAGTGGTTTAATATTCATTGTGCATTATCAGCTCAAGTGATTTGGTTTGTGTTAGATTAGAATGAAGCCAGAATCTACTCTTGGCTCAAGTTTCCTATCTCTGCTTTTACACTGTCCAACTACCTGAGATACTACTGGTGAAGAGGTTTAAAAGTATGAAATGCCTGTGGCTTGATACTTCTATGCCCCCCAATCCAACACCTATATACACATGTATATGAAATGGGAACACCTGTATCAAATGGCCAGCTTTGGCTACTTTATCTGTATCAGCTTTCAGACCTTTATCTATATTACTACAGAATTTCAACTTAAAAACACTGAGAAAATGGACAAAACTGCAGTTATTTTAAATAGACCTAGTGGCTCTTAAATTAGATGAGGATATTTAGAACCAATATTGGAGCAGATGGATATAATGACCTAGAATGATGCTAACCACACAGATTTTACAAATGAATGAGTAACTTTTTTGCATCTTTTGCTACCGGCTTTCTCTCTTGCTTGTTTATCCAAAATGTACAGTAATTTGGGACTAATATCTTTGCACTGATCAGCAACGACTCTGTTCAGGCTTGATTTTCCTTTTATCACCATCATAAAAAGACATTAAAGCTTGCCCTCCAAAAATGCTTCACTTATTTTATAATTAAAGTTTGAGATCTTCAACAGCACCTTCTAAAGGCTTCATATTATTGTCATCAAGAAATGCAGGCAAGACGATCACTGGTAAGTGTTTGGTGGTGCAGCAAATCTGCTGCACAATATCTGTCATAAATTCAACCCTGGTGTTACTCTATTGAAATAAAAGAAGTCTGTCCCAGTGTCTGCAGTGCAGCATATCACACACTTGGGTGCAGGACATAAGAACATAAGAACAGCTGTACCGGGTCAGACCACAGGTCCATCTAGCCCAGTATCTGTCTACCGACAGTGGCCAATGCCAGGTACCCCAGAGAGAGTGAGCCTAACAGGCAATGATCAAGTGATCTCTCTCTACTGCCATCCTATCTCCATCCTCTGACAAACAGAGGCTAGGGACACCATTCCTTACCTATCCTGGCTAATAGTCATTTATGGACTTAACCACCATGAATTTATCCAGTTCTCTTTTAAACGCTGTTATAGTCCCAGCCTTCACAACCTCCTCAGGTAAGGAGTTCCACAAGTTGACTGTGCGCTGTGTGAAGAAGAACTTTCCTTTTATTTGTTTTAAACCTGCCTGCCTAATAATTTCATTTGGTGACCCCTAGTTCTTGTATTATGGGAATAAGTAAAAAACTTTTTCCTTATCCACCTTTTCCACATCACTCATGATTTTACATACCTCTGTCATTATCCCCCCTTAGTCTCCTCTTTTCCAAGCTGAAGAGTCCTAGCCTCTTTAATCTTTCCTCATATGGGACCCTCTCCAAACCACTAATCATTTTAGTTGCCCTTTTCTGAACCTTTTCTAGTGCCAGTATATCTTTTTTGAGGTGAGGAGACCACATCTGTACATAGTATTCAAGATTTGGGCGTACCGTGGATTTATATAAGGGCAATAATATATTCTCAGTCTTATTCTCTACTCCCTTTTTAATGATTCGTAACGTCCTGTTTGCTTTTTTGCACACTGCGTGGATATATTCACAGAACTGTCCACGATGACTCCAAGATCTTTTTCCTGATTAGTTGTAGCTAAATTAGCCCCCATCGTATTATATGTATAGTTGGGGTTATTTTGTGCAACAGAAGAACATCTCAATTGTTCTTACAATTATTTACTAATTGGCTGTGTGCTATAATGTTTTAATAATATATTTTCATCCCAAATTGTTGAGTCTAACACTGAGAACATAAAGAAGAGTGATATATAGTAGACTCCAGCAAATGGAGGTCTTATAATGCCCATCCTATATATCCTGACATTCTTCTATTCCACCTCTTGCCACTACAGCTTCATATGCACATTTTCCAGGAACACATACTGGATCAGAAAAATAGGTATAATATTTCCCTTTTGAATATAACATAACATCTTGAAAGTCTATTTAGTGGCTAGAACACTGGATTGGGCTTTACGAGACCTGGTTTCTTTCTCTGCTTTGCTTCTGAGTGACCTTAGGCAAGTTTCTTCACTTCTCCACATCTGTTTCCCATCCCACCCTTTGACTCTTTGCTGTATTTAGACTGTAAGCTTGTCAGGGCAGGGATTGTCTCTTTCTATATATTTGCATAGTGCCTACCTGTTAGGTTCTTGAGGCCCTGTTGCACGAATAAGTAATCATCCTCATCTGCTTCTGTCTACTGCTGCAGGTTGAGCAGATACTTTAATTGAGTTGTTCACAATAATGCATGAGCTTTTTTCCGGAATGATTATAATTCATTTAAAATCCATTAATGTAGATGAGAAGTTCAAATTGTTACTTGCAACATGCATTACATTGCACTTGTTTACATAACATCTGTGACTATGTTGTCCAGTTGCCTTGCCTTGTTAGGGTTTTCTGAAACTGTTTGTTAGGAATTATATTTAAACCTATCACCATGGGTAGCCTAGTTAACTGTAAAAGCAGCAGAGAATCCTGTGGCACCTTATAGACTAACAGAGGTTTTGGAGCATGAGCTTTCATGCGTGAATACCCACTTCATCAGATGCATGTAGTGGAAATTTCCAGGGGCAGGTATATATATGCTAGCAAGCAAGCTAGAGATAATGAGGTTAGTTCACTCAGGGAGGATGAGGCCCTGTTCTAGCAGCTGAGGCGAAAACCAAGGAGGAGGAACTGGTTCTGTAATTGGCAAGCCATTCACAGTCTTTGTCAATCCTGAACTGATGGTGTCAAATTTGCAGATGAACTGAAGCTCAGCAGTTCTCTTTGAAGTCTGGGCCTGAAGTTTTTTTGCTGCAGGATGGCCACCTTAAGGTCTGCTATAGTGTGGCCAGGGAGGTTGAAGTGCTCTCCTACAGGTTTTTGTATATTTCCATTCCTAATGTCTGAATTGTGTCCCTTAGCCTTTTCCGTAGAGACTGTCCAGTTTGGTGAGTACATTCCTAATGCCCCTTGCTATGTCCAAACTGGACAGTCCACGGAAAAGGATAAATGGACACAAATCAGACATTAGGAATGGCAATATACAAAACCTGTAGGAGAGCCACTTCAACCTCCTTGGCCAGACTATAGCAGACCTTAAGGTGGCCATCCTGCAGCAAAAAAACTTCAGGACCAGACTTCAAAGAGAAACTGCTGAGTTTCACTTCATCTGCAAATTTGACACCATCAGCTCAGGATTGAACAAAGACTGTGAATGGCTTGCCAACTACAGAACCAGTTTCTCCTCCCTTGGTTTTCGCACCTCAGCTGCTAGAACAGGGCCTCATCCTCCCTGAGTGAACTAACCTCATTATCTCTAGCTTGCTTATATATACACCTGCCCCTGGAAATTTCCACTACATGCATCTGATGAAGTGTGTGTTCATCCACGAAAGCTCATGCTCCAAAACCTCTGTTAGTCTATAAGGTGCCACAGGATTCTCTGCTGCTTTTACAGATCCAGACTAACATGGCTACCCCTCTGATACTAGTTAACTGTGTGAGTCATCTGCAGGCTTTGCCACCTTGTTGAATGCTTCCTTCTGAAGACGAGGTAATATCTTTTATTGAACGGACTTCTATTAGTGAGAGACAAGCTCTCTGTCATGCTTGGAGTACCTTTCCCAGACCTGAAGAAGCGCTCTGTGTAAACTCGCTCTCCTTGTATCTCTAACATCCTGGAACTAATATGGTACAGCTACACTGCATTCTTCTGAAGATGTCATGTGCTACTTACTGCTTCATTTTTACAACTGCATTGAACTTTGCTTGTTCCCCATTACCACCATTTTTCCTGTGCCGATTCCCCACATTCAAACTGATTGGCTAGAGGAAAAGTTAGTCAAATGTCAGAGTGCCTCCCACAATCCACCTTTAAGGAGACAGTAAATTAACATTAGAGGTATAATTCAATAACTCCAAACACAAAGGTCCAGGGCCCAATCCAACTCCTTCTGAAGTCAATGGGAGCTTGTGGACTTCAGTGGGAGCTAGATTAAGCCCTCCCTAACTCAGTTTAAAATTCAACACCTCTGAGGGGGAAGGAAATGCTAGTTTGATTTAAATGTTGATATTTAATCTCATACATAGGAGTTCCAATTTAGGAAAGTCCAATCTACTTGAACAGAATCCTCTCCTCTTGCTTTTTATGTTCTGTTGACATTACCCAATTTCCTTATTCCTCCTTTCTTTACATCTTCTCAGCCAACTCTTGTCTTCAGTTGTTTTTAACCATTTTTTCCTCCCAATGAAGCATATTCTCAGATAGTCTAGATGAGTGTAGCTCCACTGAGCCAGCAGAGGTATGTGGATATTTAACACCTATGGCCCTGGCCTATTATCTCCAACGTTTCATGTGCACATGACACTAATTTTACTCTCGAGTGCTTCATCTTCTTGTGATCTGGAAGGTTCCTTCTTTTCTAAACTATGCATTCCAAAATATGCAGGAGCCAGATAACCAGAAGTTACATCAATTTATGCCTGCCCTACAGTCTAACTTTTTGCCTCATAGTACTCTTCTAATAGACTTTAAGGTTAGAAGAGACCATCATGATCATATAGTCTGCACATTGCCACAGAACCTCACCCACCTACTCCTCTAATAGACACCTAATCTCTGGTTGAGTTACTGAAGTTCTCAAACCATGATTTAGAGACTTCAAGTTACAGAGAATTCACCATTTATACTAGTTTAAACTTCTAAGTGACCCATGCCCCATACTGCAGAGGAAGATGAATTTGTGAGCCTGTGTACACTAAGCCAAATTGTGGCAATGGCCTGAGTTAGGGGCAGTGCTGTTGAGCATTAATGTTTCACGAGGTGCTTGGGGAGGGACTGCAATAGTGGTTGGCTCTTGGGCAAGCTGTGCACACCTTGTGTCCTTTTCTCCCCCCTGCCTTCATGAAAGCACAGCCCACAATCTGATTCACCGTTTGGTCAGAGTCAGCTTGTTGTCCATACATGAAGTTGGCCCTCTGTTATTTTTCTTACATATTATTCATTCTTTATAGTATTTTATATATAGTTTGTAGATCAGAAATGAAAACTGTAGTTGCTAACACCCTCCAAAAGGGATGTTTTCTACCAGTGGTTCTCTCATGAGTCACAGACAATAGCCAGCTAGCATCATCTTTTAATCAACCAGCAATAACGCTTTACTTCTCAACTGCACTTCAAAGTAATTGGTCAACTACATTTGTTGCCAAGTGGATTATAAGCCATGGGGCCTCTGCATATAAAGAGAAAAGACTGAGGGATTTGGGTGTTGACTGAATAAATATGTCATAAGAAATTATGCATTATTATTGATTATGACTGATTTGTTTTTTTCAAACAAATCTTAAAATGTTTTTTAGATCTGCAGAACAGTAAGGACTTTCTAGTCTGATTCACGTAGAGTCCAGAAACATAACTAATAAGACTTGTCCAGATTGCATTTAAGAGCATTAACATGTCACATGAGACAGTGCAGTAGACCCCAGCATTTGGCTGGCAGCCAGGTATGTTCACAAATGTGTCTTTCACCAGAATGCTTAACTCTATTTAGCAGTCTTTCCTGCTTAGAATTATAAGGATTCAAGGAAGATTTAAAAGAAAAAAGATTCAGACTTCACTTTCTCAAATATTAAGTGTTTGGGGTTTTTTTTGTTTGTTTGTTTGTTTTTTTGGTTCAACCAGGTTTGCTAAGAAAATCCCTTTTACTGCTTTCCTGTTAGGGTATTCATACTGTTATAGGTACATAACAGTATGTTATAGGCTGCTTCATCTCCATAGATTGCATTCACAGTTAGTTTTCAAGAAAATGAAGGAAGATTCTATGTGAGAAGAGCAATAGAACTTTACCTTCATATATTTTATCCTAAGACTTGCTTGCATATCATTGGAGCCTAATGCTTATAAGCGTTGGTTCTCTGCACCCCTGCACACAACTATAGCTGTGTTTGTTTTCTAGTTGCTATAATACCTTAGATGCATCAGGCTCATAGTGACAATTGAAGGCATAGGCAGAAAATCCACAAACTGCAAATTCCCCACCCACCGCCTCTTGATTTTAGGCATTCTGATGTTTTCAAGTGTTTCCCATTATTTAGTGTTTTGAAAACAGGCTGACCCTCCAAGCATAAATCCTTGGCGCTATTACACCATCTCGGATTTTATACAATACACTGGTTGAAGCAAAAATGATCTAATCAAACTATTGTTCCAGATACAATTAGACTATATCCAATTTTTGGATTTTGTTTATTTTTGCCTCCAAATAGCAGAAATTTTGACTTTAATCCTAAGTAAATATTTGCCCTTGTGGAGGCTGAATTTAACTTTAGTCATATTCACAATCATACTGTTTGTTTCTTAGAGGAGCACAATGTTTATATATCAAATTAAATATATCATTTTGGTTACACAGTTATAACATTAACCTCTGGAGAGATTCTTTAGAGAGTCTATTCATTTAATTTGCTCATTTCCAATCATTTAACATCATTTAAACATCCAATGTCAGTCCAGTCATTTAAACGTCCAATCCAATGCTACATTTTAAAAATTGGATAATTTCACCTATCAAAGAGATTCTTTCAATTAAGCAGTCTGACTATTTCATGAGTGGACCAGACCTATTCTCTATCCCAATTTCTGCTGTTAGATATCTGCATGCAACTCACATTGATTTCAATGGGAATTGTAGGAGTTGGGTAGGGAGCAGATTTTGGCTCAAAATTTTGGATTGGATAAATAGTTGGCAAATTAATGTATGTCTGGTTTATATAAGAGGAAATTGTTTTTCTGAACAGAAACAAAAACCTTTTATTTGCCTCGAAATACAATTGCCAGTGCTACCCAGCCCTAACCTAAATGTGTGCTTCAATGAACATGAATTTCATATGGAACGAGATGATTTGAGGTAACAATATGGAGCCTTTCAACTCAACATTGCTGGTGTGAACCCAGCCCATGTTGGAGTTATTAAAGGTTGCTAGTGTCTGATGTCTGTTAGTGTTTTGCATTTTGCTCTTTACATGCCGTATGCAATATGAAGTCTGAGTGAGGCCCAAATAGTTGTTTACACAACTATATACACAACAGATTAGGCTTAGCTACTTATGTACACCACTGCTCCAGCAGGATTCTAGTGGCTTCTGAAACATCAAAAAACAGTAAGTACACAAGAGGATTCACAAACTACTTAGAGGGATACTGCCCAATTCCTATACACTGCAGGTGGCTTAAGTGAAATGAGTTGTTTCAGCCTAGGTCCTCAGGGACAGGTGTCCACATAAAAACACCTACCACAATTTGCATTAATTGTTAGTTTTGTTGACAGTCTCTGCAGTGTCAATGACTTAATGGACTGAGAAGACTAAATTACTCTCTCAATGATAGAGGTGGTCCCTGCAGGTTAGGGTAAAGATCTATTAGTATCTACTAGCTATTCTGAGAATACATGGAGAACCTGACTATCACTGCCTTTCAGCAGGCACCAATTCCAAAATAAAAGCAAGCAATGGATTTACAGTAAATATCTCACACTGTATGGTACACAGCAAGGGCTATTGGAGAGTCTCATAGCTACTGCAATTAAGTCCTACTGTTAGCATCAAAACTTTTCTGTGAGAATGTTTTCTGGAGTTTTGGAAAATAGCTTTTTTGACTAAATGAAAATGTTAATGAAAACTTTTCATGGTGAATTTTTGAGTTTGTCAAAAACCAGCAAATTTTCCAGGAATTTTAGAAGAAAACTAAAGTTTTTCATTTTGGCAGAAAAAATTCATAGCAAAAAAACGATTTCCTTACTACCGCAGCCTACTCAAGAGTTACGAAAATCTGCTGCAGAATTGAGCATCGTAATACAAAAACAGTGATGTTTCCAATGCTCTTCACTTGATGTAAAATGTGTCTGTCGTAACAGGATGTGATGATTAGCAGACAAGTTGCCAACAAATCCCTCATTTAATTAATTTGTGACTAACAGCCTTTCAGATTCCAATTTTCCTCCTAGTATTGTCTGGATTCTTGGAGATGTTTTAAACAAATCTTGGCAAGCAAAATAATCCAGCGAATCTTAGCACAAATTGCACCCTTTTGCATGACTAAAATTCTTGGTACTTTATACTGGAAAACAGAAAAGTAACTTATGTATAATGGTTTGAAAATTGTTAAATTACTGTAGAATTCAACTGCTCATTCAAGGGTGGAATTTATAGGTCTCACTTACAGAATAATCAGGTGTCATGTAGTTGAAGTGAGGATAAAATTCACCCCATAATTTGGGGGCAGAGTGTCTGGCTGCTGTGTTCCCCCTCCACAACTCCTATTTCAGTCTGTGGAGGAAAGCAATAGTTGCAGCCCCACTAGCAACCTCTGCAATGGGGTTCCCTACCTAGGGTCTGCATATTTAGTGATTTATTGTCAGACTGAGAGGATTTATACAGTGGGACCCCATAAGGGACAGTCCTAGGTATGTTACTAAATATTTTAATTAATAAAATGATTATTAATCCATTAAAAAAATAACTTGGAAAATGGAGTGGAAAGTACACCTATACAATTTGCAGATGATACCAAGCCGGGAAAGGACACAAGCACTTTGAACAACATGATTAGAATTCAAAGCCACCTTGAAAAATTGGAGAATTGGTCTTAAATCAACAAGGTGAAATTAAATAAAGACAAGTGTGAAATACTACACTTAGGAAGGAAAAGTCAAATACACAGTTACAAAATGGGGAATAAGGCTAGGTGGTAGTGCTGCTGAAAAGAATCTGGAGTTAAAGTGGATCATAAATCGAGTATAAGCCAACAATGTGATGCAGTTGCAAAAAAGGCTAATATAATTCTGGGCTGTATTAACAGGAGTGTCATCTAAAAGCCATGGGAGGTAATTGCCCAACTCTATTCGGCAGTGGTGAGGCCTCAGCTAGAGTACTATGTCCAGTTCTGGGCACCACACTTTAGGAAAGATGTGGATACATTGGAAAGAGTCCAGAGGAGAGCTACAAAAATGATGAAGGTTTAGAAAACCTGACCCATGAGGATAGTTTAAAATTGGGCATGTTTAGTCTTAAGAAAGTCTTCAAATATGTTAAGAATATCACTATAAAAAGAATCAGTTGAAGACAGGACAAGCAGTAATTGGCTTAATCTGCAGCAAGGGAGATTTAGGTTAGATAGTAGGAAAACTTTCTAACTATAGTTAAGAACTGGAAGAGGCATTCAAGGGTAGGTTGTGGAATCCACATCATTAGAGACTTTTAAGAACAGATTAGACAAACTCCTTTCAGGTGGTCTAGGTCCCCCTCAGTGCAGGGGGATGGACTAGATGGCCTTTCAAAGTCCCCTCCAGCCCTGTGTTTTCATGGTTCTATAGTACTGGATTCAATGGCACCTCACCCCTCCCCACACTGGCTTTTGTGGAACTCATAGGCAGTCCCACTCCACACAGGGAGTGCATGTGGTCTGTCCACAACTGTGACAATGTTTGCATACTGCCAGACTCCTTGCATTCCAGTTAATTTCCCCCTTATGATATCATGGCTAGGTACAGAACATTGCAATGGTCTTTTTTATGAGTGACTGACTCTAACAAACAGTTCACCAGAACTGTCTGTCTTTGTGGTTCTCTTACTGCACTGATCATAAAACTATCATTTGAACACAGTAAAAAGCATTTTGAAAAGTGAATTCTCTCTCTCACCAAAGCCATGGAGGACTGTATTGAAATACAGTCTATTACAGTAAGTACTACAGGAGAGAATAACCATCTTCAAAGGTCTAATATGGAAACTGCACAAATAACCACTCACTAAATGTAGCACAGAAAAGTTAAAGCAAAACAAAGGTTGAAGGAAGCAGGTCACTCAGATTATTTGTCCAGGAGTCTTAGGAAAATAAGATCAACTAGCAAAAAGTTTTATACACTTGTCAGCTGTCCCACTGTGGCCTAGACTGCCTGGTCCCAATCCCTGCAATAAGTCATGTTACATATATGGGGAAGGGTTGGCCAAATTCTCCATTCACCCCAAGATCACAGTCTCAAAGCTGAGGAGGAAAAAGGAAAGAGATGGGTGCATACTGTGGTGGAATGGGGAACCTAGGGACAGTCTAGGGGACATGACATTGCGAGGGATAAGAGGTCAGACAAACCCTCCCGACTGCCAGGAAACAGACAAGTGGGAAGGAAAGTCTGAAGGCCCCCTAATGGAGAGGGTGAGAGGAAATTTCCCACTGAAGACACCAGGGTGGGGGAACAAATATGCTTCTTTCTCAGAACATTTGAGAGAGGAGGTAACAGGTCCCCACAAAGCAGATGCAGGTGAGGGAAGCCTGTTGAGGACAGGAGGTTGTCCGAGGCTGGGGGTGCTCAAGGCCTCCCTAGGTCTAGATAAGCATCCACACTTTGAAGGCTTATCTGAACCCTGAACATTAAGGCCCTGATAAATAAGACCTTGATATTAAAAATAGCTTAACACTCAACAGAAGGGTGCATGTAACAACCCTTGGGATTCCTATAGCTGCCTACAGGGGCTTATTGATACTTTTCCACAGCATGACGTAATGCCAATTGCAGGGTCTTTGGTGCTAAAATAAGAAGGGGCATTTTTTATCAGAATCTAATGGCATGACATTGATTGGAAAAGGTCAATGCATAATTATATAACTCATTGAATTCTGCCTTGAGCATCAGCTGTTCCCTGAAAGCACTCCATTTCAACAGCTCAGCAAGAGAAAATACATTCTTTGTTCACAAGATTAGCTCCCCAGGAATTCAAACTATTACACATTCTTCAGGAAAGATTTAAAAAAAAAATAGCATTCCCACCTGCTTTGCACCATCAGGGGCTGATAGCAAGTCACTAGCCAATTATTTTCAAAATTCCAGGCTTGCTGCATATGCACTTCACCTCAGCCTCCCAGGAATATACTGCACATAGTGGCAATGAAGTGCACAGTGAAAATTGGTGAGCAGTTTGATGCATGGCAGGATGGCAAGCTGAACAAAGCACCCAAAATGCTGCTGTTTGAATAGGATTTATTTGACATAGCAAAAAAATGTACAAGAGCTCAGACTGAAAAGGGACCTTGAATAAGGCAGGTGGGAACGATTGTGTAGCAATGAGCTGGCACATGAAAAGCATGGTGAGATATGATAAGATGAGCAATACAAGAAGCGTGAACTGCAAAAAGCAAGTAATCATGGGACACTCAGTAAAATGAGAGATGTCAGGAAGGCTTCAAGAGAAGAATGGGTACAATCACACCCAGCCATGGGAACTTTAGTATTGCTGGATTTGGCAATATAAAAAGCAGAACCGCTATCCTAGAAAACATTTTAGGAGGGTAGATGATAAGGAAATGTTATTTTAGCTGCCGCACGCAGGAACCAGCATCTGAGCTGAGATAGAAAGGGTGATTGGTTGTGATGGCACAACTGCTGAATTCATTAAGAATCCTGATAAGAAAAGTAGTGACACCTTATGCAAGATTCATGAAAGTGTATGCAAGATATCCATTCCACTACCAAAGAAAGGCATATGAGAATTAAAATATTACTCAAAACTCACGCAAACCAAATACATGCATAAGAAAATAGAAGCTGAAGTGGTACCACAACAAGCATTCTAGAGATGAGATCAGAAAATGCATTATCAGACCTATAACCTAACAATGATAATGAATACACAGAATTCATCCAACTGCTATGTGCTTTCTCAAGTAAATCAAGCTTTCTACTCATGTATTTCATAGGAAATTACTTCTAATTGGTTCTTACACATATTCGTCAACCTACTGTGCTATCTGCATTTTATCTGGAAAGCAGCAATTAGAACAGCAAAAGGCACAATGGACATGTCAGACATATTGCAGAGAAATGAAAGAAAATCTGTGGCTTTGAGGAGGAAAATGCTGTAAAGGGCAAGTGCCGGAGAAGATGAATTCCCCAAATTCAAAAATTCAGTGCTGACAAACCTAGTTCCTCTGTTAAAATAATGGCTCCATCATGACTCTAGGAGCTGTCTGTTACAGCTATCCCCCTATTCCATTTTGTTTCTTACAGCTGTCCCCATACTCCATTTTGTTTTTGTTCTCCTGTGGCCTCCCCTCCCTGGCTGTTTA
>NC_133783.1:16154524-16261108 GCF_003597395.2 Chelonoidis abingdonii | reverse complement strand
ATTGTTAAATTCCCACCATTTCCTTTTTCCTTTAATAAAGAAATTAATTGGCACCCCACTTGTGTGGTAATTGCCCCCCAAGATCCCATATACCTGCTGGCAGGGACAGGAGCCAATACCAGCACTTTGTATTTGGTTTTCTTTTCTTTGTGTGGATGCTGTGATCAATAATTGGGATGAAGTTGTTGTGCTTTAATTAGCACTGTTTAATAAAGAGCACCAATTTTTTATACCTCCATGTACACTTCAGGTGATAGAAAACTCACTCTGCCCCAATGAATGACCTACAGACAGTTACGTTCTAGAACAGTAACTTACCCTGTATCATCTGAAGATCCTGCCACTCACTGCTAGAATGGCACCTCCTCCTGGACATTCTGGGGAATAGCTCACCAGGTCAACATCCCTGCCTACAATTGCACACTATCTCTCTGCCTCTCTCTCTGAGACTGCAGCCCCTCTCTTCTTTCCTGAGCTGGTGATGCTGCTGCCTCTTTGCGGCTATGACCTCCAGCCAGGTCACTATATGCATTTTCCCCTTTCTCGGTACCCAAGTCTCTTTTATTGCCAGCAGTCCTAGGCAGTTAGACCATTGATTGCCTTGTAGTGCCACTCCCTCAGTCACTAGCAAGGGAACCCAGGCCCACCCTCTACTCCAAGTTCTGGCTCAGGGATCCTCTAGCCCAGTGGTTCACAAATTAGGGCCGCCACTTGTTCAGGAAAAGCCCCTGGCGGGCTGGATCAGTTTGTTTACTTATGGCGTCTGCAGGTTTGGCCGATGGCAGCTCTCACTGGCCGCGGTTCACTGCTCCAGGCCAATGGGGGCTTCAGGACGCAGCGCAGGGCGAGGGACACACTGGCCGCCCTTCCTGCAGCCCCCATTGGCCTAGAGCAGTGAACTGTGGCCAGTGGGAGCCGCGATCAGCCAAACCTGTGGATGCAGCAGGTAAACAAACCGGCCCGGCGTGCCAGAGGCTTTCCCTGCACAAGTGGCAGCCCTAGTTTGAGAACCACTGCTCTAGCCAGCAGCCAAGGTTTGTTCCCTTCTAGACCTTACTGCCTTTTACTGAGCCCTATCCTACCTTTCTGGCTTTCCCCCTCTCTGTGTTTGCTAGAGCCAAAGGCACTTCCCTTATAGACGCCCAGCCTGCTCCTGCACAGGTGAGCTTCCCCTAATTAGGATTTTCCCTCTCAGCCTTCAGCCTAATAGGCCCATCAGGCCTTCATTAACCCCTTCAAGGCCAGTGTGGGGTGGACAATCCATCACAGATCCCATTATAAGTTTTGACTGTTGTAAAAACATTTCACCCATGCTCTTCAAATTGAACTAGATGCCTTCAATTAGGAGATGTCAAACTTAACAGCAAGTGCTTTGAATATTCACCCCCTCCAGGCTTATGCTGTCTGAAGTATCACCACTAGCAGACACTGCATGATTTCCTCCCACAATCCCCAGAGGTATCAGCCATGACACACAATAATGAACTCCAGGTTTCAAAATTGGTACCTGATAGACGGCATTCTAAAACAGTTCTCTACAGATACAATAGAAAAAGCAACACATGCTGTCATAACATACAGTAAAGGCTTTTGAATCAGCAATGTACAAATTTACCATGTCTGTCATTGATGTTCTCTAGGGACAATCTTTTATTAAGATGATTTCAAAGCACCACCAAAACAGACCTTTCAGTCCCAAGAATAAGATGCCTCCATTTTGAGGAAATATTGATCTTAGGAAGAGTGGCTTGATGATAAAGGCACTCAGGAGATCTGGCTTCAATTCCTAATCCTACCACAGACATCCTGCATTACCTTGACTAAAATGCATAATTTCTGGGTCTCAGTTCTCAATTTGTAAACTGAGACTACTACTACTTCCCTTGTCTTTGTTTGTTTAGATTATAAACTCATTATGGCTAGCATTGTTTATTACTATGTTTTTACAACACCTAGCAAAATTAGGCCCCAATCTCTTAATACAAATAAATAAATAAGGAAGAAGGAAAAGAACAGTGCAACCTAGATATTAAAAAAATCTTTTTTATTGCTTTTGGTTATGCTTGGTGATTGCCCTACCCCATCTGCTACTTCTCTCGTAATATCTAGTGTTCAACTTTGGTCTCCGTAATGCAACAGTGATGTAGGCATGTTGGGCTTTGATGGCTTTATTTTCTAAATCTTTGTCTTATCCTTATAGCATATGGAAGTAGCAGTTCTAGCTTTCTAGTCCCATTTGAATGATTACAAAGCTACCGTAAAGAAGTAACCACTCCTCAGAAACAACAACTTATTCTTGGGGGCACATGGTCTGTCAATAGCCTGTGAAGCAGAAAGCTAAGTAAGAAAAGTGAATGTAGCCAAACCCCCCATGCTCCAAATCTGTGCACAATGAGGTCTTTGTTAGAACAGGTAGTTATCAAAGATTTATTAAAGGTGAGGACATTCTAGCACGGCCACTAATTGGTCTAACTCCCCAGAATGTGTTGTTTGTGAAGGTTGAGACTTGCTAAGGAGTTCTCAGTTGAAATGTTTGCAGTATTCCACTCCTATCTTGTAGCATTCAAGCTCTGGCTATGAATTTAAGCATATAGTCTCTCTTCATGGGAGTTGCAACTGTCTTACATTTAGCAAGATGGAGATAATATAGCAGCTAAAAAAGGATGCATTGT
Organism: Chelonoidis abingdonii; assembly: GCF_003597395.2. Lineage (NCBI taxonomy): Eukaryota > Metazoa > Chordata > Testudines > Testudinidae > Chelonoidis > Chelonoidis abingdonii. The sequence goes on along the minus strand of NC_133783.1, from coordinate 16,258,436 downwards.
CATGTTGTTGGTGTGGAACAGTTTTAATGAATACCAATGAATTTACAGTATATTATGTTTCCATTGTGATTCTTCAATCATTACGTTTATATATTTTTGGGCCATATTTGTAGTCACTTAGCTGTTTAAGTACTTCAATATACCCTCAATACCTAAATGGTTCAAGTTACAAAAACAAAGCTGCTGGAGGACTGATTAAAGTCAGAGGGACAATCTGGCCTTTTATTTGGAGAACGTTATCAAGGATCTTTACTTGATGAAAATGTATTTTGAAACCTTTACTATAATTTCTGATGGAATATATGCTGGAAATTGGTACTCAGTGAAGTCAGACAGCAACTGGCATATTATATTTGTGATAACATTTTTAAAAATCATTTTTCTTTTAATTTGCTAATGCTTTTTGTTCATGCAGTAAATTCCAATTTACTCAGGCATTCTTTAATTTCACTCTGCAAATGCTGTTAAATATGGCACGCATAGATGTCACTCAAACTTCACAAAAACACATCAAAGTTCATGACAAAGGATTTTTAAAGGATTGACAGGCTCGGTCAGGTTTTTTTGTACTATTCATTTCTCAAAGGCAGGATATATTTTAGTATTGAGGAGGCAGATTTTGACTTAAATGTGAAATATAAAAATGTGTCTTTGGAAATGTATCTTTGAAACTACATTTGTACAAAAAGCCTAACAACATGAGAAATTAATTTATTTTAATTATTTCAGATCTAAACACTAGTGGAGATTTCAGAACTCAGGGAGATTTTCAAAAAGGCACAAATGGCAGGTTCATACCTATCCACCATTGGCTTTCAATGAGGGTTGGAGTTAATTACTTATCTTTTTTTTTGCCTTTGAAAATCTACCTTTCAAGCCCTCTCTTCTCCTCGCAGCAAGTCCAAACAGTTCAAAGATCATGCATAGATCTCAGTAGCTGAGATTCATCTGAGTCTACTAAAAACACCAACAGAACACACATTTCTTTTCTGAACTCCTTATCTATTGTATTTCACATACATTCAAGCCTATCGTAAACTTCAGTCTCACTATAAGCACATAGACACAAATCTACGACTAAATAAGGGCCACAGAAGGGCAGAAAACAAATATGTTTGTGTTGAGCGAGGAACAGGCAAGGATGCAAACAACTGCTCCAAGCCTGCAGATCCTCATATGCTGCAGAATACTGATATACTGGGTCTACATCTGCTCTAAAGTAGAATCGGCCACTTTACATATAAGGCCAGAGCCTTGGAGCCCCTGGTTACAGTTGCAACTATGGAGCAGTTTGTGGAGAAGGAACCCCTGCAGAACTCCCCTGTGGAAAATCTTTTTACTTGAGCATTGCACATGAGAAACTATGGGGACATAGAATTTCAGCTATGTGCTTTTGTTTCTGAATGATCATAGTCAAAAACGGTACTAACAGTACACTGCAGCACATCTCCTCGGCAACACAGGCTACTGGATGCACAGTAAACCTGTCCTCCACGTTCAGCACTGACTATCAAGTTAGGTCAAGGTTTTGGTCCTTATCTTCAAAGCGCTCAATGGCATGGGCACAAAACACTTAAAAGACAACCTTAAGCTCCGGGATAAAGACTATGGTCAACAACTCCATTCCTCAGGAACAGCGGAAGTCTCTACCATAAGGATAAAACTTGTCTGATTAGGAAACAGACCTTTCCTGGGTGCCAGCCCCAGACTGGAACAAACTCCTACAGAACTAAGGTCTATCACAAACCTCAACCCTTCTGTTCCAAGTGCAAGAAATATTTCTTCAACCTGACTTCTCTTACAAACTAAGAACAGACAAAAAGCCACATTACGCAACACATACAGTTCTCCTCCCAGAGGACGAAAAACAGAGAACAAACTACATGTGACAAATGTTTGTCATCATTTTATGTTCTACTGGAAGGCATGCAGGCACTATCAGGATGTGGTTGGTAAAAGAACCTATACAAAATAGAGTTGCTGGGTGAGCAGTGAGAGAAGTTATTCACAAACATTTCTCCAACTTCAGTTTGACAAAACATAACTTTGACCATGGCCCAGATTTTTAAAGGTATTTTGGCACTGTTGCACTCAGCATTGCGATCCCTAATTAGATTAGAAGCCTAAGTGTCTAAGTCCCTTTCAAAAAGGGACTTAAGACACTTAGGAACCAAAATCCCACTGACAGCCAAAAGAGATTTAGGCTTCTAAGTGCCTATTGAAAATGACACTTAGGCATTGCACCACTGAGCATGGCCGTTCCTAAATACCTTTAAACATCTGGGCCCATGCTTGCACCCAATCTTATTCAGCATTTACAGATATTCATACAAGCAAAGTTCTGGCTGTATGAATGCTCATAGTAAGAGAGTTTCACACCAAGAGCAAAGACTCAATCATAAAATAAAAATTCATTTTGAGTAGAAGCATAAAGTATTTTATAAAGGTCAGGCCATCCAATTAGGAACAGATATAATTACATTAGATTCAAGTGACTAATCACACAACTCAAAAATTGGAACCCTTGAATTTACATTGTTCCTAGACTGTCTGCAACACATCTATACACTGACACTTGTTCACCCAGAATATTCACTGAACAATTCTGAATAGAAAATACATTTCTAAAAAATCAGTCTATGGACATTCACAAAAAGGAAAAAGGATTATGTTTCCCTATATAGGTGCTGGAATTAGGGATGTGGCAGTTTGAAGTGGTTCCCATCATACACAGGGAATATAGTTTTGTTTAATGGTTTTCAGTATCCCCTCTATAAAAATTGTTTCAGCACCTATGTTTCCCTGAATACATTTTTTGATGTGGACTGTTTGCTTAGTTTTTGTTACTAATTAATGTTTGTGTGCATGCGTGTGTATTAAACCATAAGTCATTAACATTTTGTATAGATCAAATATTTTTTATTAAAACCTATACTAATTTAGGGCTGTCAACCTACCCACTCCATCACCATGTGTGTCCTTTCTAAGTGTGAGGCAGAGTGTCAGCCCCTAGCTTCAGGTGAGGACAAGGACTGCTCCCTTATTACTCCCCCAGGGACGCATGGTATCTCAGAGAAGGCTGGAAGGGGCAGAGACTGGGTGGAGCCACAGTGCTGGCTACCTAGGAGGGAGTATGCTGTACCCCTTATAAAGGTTTAGCAATGTACCCATTCCCCCTGCACAGTGGGGATCCCATAGAGGCAGAAAGGCCTCTGGTACTTCGCAATGGGTGAAAGGATGCCACACCATTTCTACATACAGGGCTGTGCCTACCTAGCACATTGTAGGATTTAATCAACAGATCCAATAAGATGGTTTTATTGTATTAACCTAGACATTGATCAAACAAGTGCATCTGTTCCCAAAGATAATATGACGCAATAAGAGAATAGACAGACCATCTCCCTAAGATTCAGGTGATAAGCTCATTACTAAAAACCTCTCTTTCACAAATGAAGATGCAGAAAATCAGGATGACCAATATGAAAATGAAATTAATCGAAACGACAGAGGAACAGCAATCTATCCTGGGTGAGCTCTGATTAATGGGAACGATGAACTAGTTAGCAGTATTTAGGAAATGATTGAGAGCATGGAAAGTGGCAGCAGGAAAAGAAAATGAATTTTTATTTCTAGACATAATACTCAGGCCTACTCTAGACTAGGAAAGGTTTGCCACTATAGCTACAATGGCAAACCCTTGTAGTGTAGACTCACCTTATATAAGCAAAAGCCCTCCTTTGCCAGTACAACTGCATCTACACTAGGGCTAATAGTGGTCTAAAATTGTCAATTAAAAAAAAAAATCACACTCTAAAGGGACATTACTATACCTGCAGAAGTTTTAAGTGTAGAAGTGGCCTTAGAAGGTCAGGAACAATTTACATGAAAATAATAATGTGTTTGATATAAAGACTGTAAATATTTTTTCAGAGCTGGGTAAAGGAGTGTTAGGATTAAAACAGAATTAAGAAATGTTGAGAGAAACATTGATGGTGATTTAAAAGAATTAACATGATGAATAAAAACGGTAGAGAGCAAAGTAACTACTTTACTGTTAATCTTCACAAAAATAAACATTTACATAGGGCTGGCGCAAATGAGCCAGGCAAGCGGGATTTGACAGTACAGGTCTACCTACAGCCACACAACCGCAGTATTACCACTGTAGCACTACAGTGTAGACACTCACTACAGCAGAGGTTCTCAAACTGGGGGTCATGACCCCCTCAGGGGGTTGTGAGATTATCTGGGGAGTCACGAGCTGTCAACTTCCACCCCAAACTCCACTTTACCTCCAGCATTTATAATAGCATTAAATATAAAAAAATGTGCTTTTAATTTATAAGGGGGGGGTGGGTCATACTCAGATAGGGTGACCAGACATCCCGATATTTAGGTATTTGTCCCACGTCTTGACCAATCTTTGGTCGGGATGAAATTTGTCCCGATATTTCGCTTTTTTCTTCTTTCTTTTTTTTTCGCTTCACCGGCAGCACTCGGCTTTTTTTTTTTTTTTTTCCTTTTTTGCTCCACCAGTGGACCCCCCGCCACCATGTGTCCTAATATTTTCTCCCTCTCATCTGGTCACCCTACACTCAGAGGCTTGCTGTGTGAAAGGGGCCACCACTACAAAAGTTTGAGAACCACTGTGCTACAGCCACAGAAGGGTTTTGTCAATTGCTATAGTAAATCCACCCCTGCAGAGGCGGTTGCTAGGTTGACAGAAGAATTTTTCTATTGACTTAATGGTGTCTACGCCTGGGTTGAGCTCAGCTAAACTGCATCTGTCACACCCCTGAGAGACACAACTAGGTCAACCTAAGTTTTAGGTGTGGACAAGACCTATATCAGTAAATATTGCTCTCTTCCTTGGACTGTTGATGTCTGTATCAGTAACGTACATTATAATGTACAATATCAACAACAGATTCTTTTCTCACCAGAAGTGCAAGGATACAGATGAGAGGCAGTATGTGCTAGTGCAGTAACCACTGGATGAAACTTCCAGTGTGACTTTGGGCAAGTCCCTTAGGCCCAGATTTTTAAAGGGTATTTAGCTGTTGCAGCACTCAGTGTTGCAATGTCTAGCTGATTTAGGAGTTTAATGCATTTTCAAAAGGGATTTAGACTCCTAAGTGCCTGAATCCTTTTAGAAAATAGGGGTGTAGTTTGACCTCTATATTGCAGGAGGGCAGCTCCAGTAAGGCCAATGGGGCAATGCATGGAGGGAGCAAATTCCATGCCTGTCTAAGGCTTGCAGTTTGGGGGGGAAACATCTCCTCAAGTGTCCCCAAACTATGCCCATGGTTAGGCTTCTAAATCAGTTAGATATTGTGGAGCTGAGTGCCATAATGCCTAAATACTTTTAAAAATCTGGGCCTTAACCTCTGTGCCTCAGTTCTCCACCTATTAAAAAAGAGTTGACACATCTCTAGCTCAGATGTGTGCTGTGAGCGTAAATACATTAAAGAAATACTATCTCAGGTGAAATCCTGGCCCCATTGAATTCAGCGGCAAAACTCCCAGTAATTTCAGTGGAGCCAGGATTTCACCCATCATCTCTATTGCTATTTTGCATGTTAATCTCTGTGACGCTGTACCCCATAATGCTTTATGGGAATATGACATAACTGGAATATGTTTTGTACTGCCTGTGCCATGTAATATATCTCTGTAAAAGTTATGGTCTACTATATCTATTCATCCTATTTGTATAGATATACCATTTTGTACTTGAGGTTAAGAATATTGGCTGTATTTGCTTGATTTCTAAGTAAGCTTTGTGAGGCATTTGGTCAGCTTCTTTAGGAAGGAATTCACAAGGTTAAGTACCTGATCAGGAAGCACTTGGGGAACATGCATTCTGGAATGCTCCGATCCACATAAGATGTCTTCCTGGAGACATACAAGATACCATGTGGACAATGGATTCTGTCTGCAAAGACTGTGAGTCATGCATGGACATGTGACTTGCCCAGAGGACTCCAAAACGCCATCATGGAGATGGACTTTGCATAGGAGTGAGGAGGGGGTCTCCACCCACAAGAGAGAATCTATTTAAACCCCTGGGAGACCCCTCCATTTGGTCTTCAGCTGGCTAAAGAGGGAACCTCTCCACCCCCCAGGATACTTGGAAGAACCTGGAACAAAAGGGTGTAAGTGATTGCTGAACCCAGGCTAAAAGGAGATTAGTCTGTAAAAGGGAGCATCCTGGAACTGGTAAGGATCTTATCTGTATTCAATTTGAAAAGACATAGATTTGCGCATTTTATTTTATTTTTCTTGGTGACTTACTGTCATAAACAGATAGTTAAGGTTTAATGTCTCTTTTACCTGTAAAGGGTTAAGAAGCTCAGTAAACCCGGCTGACATCTGACCAGAGGACCAACGGGGGGACAAGATACTTTCAAATCTTGGTGGAGGGAAGTCTTTGTTTGTGCTTTTTTTGTTTTGTTCATGGTTCGCTCTTGGGGCTAAGAGGGGCCAGACATGCAACCAGGTCTTTCTCCAATCTTTCTGAAACAGTCTCTCATGTTCAAAATAGTAAGTACTAGCTAGAAAAGGCAGATTAGTCTTATGGTTGTTTTCTTAACTTGCAAATGTGTATTTTGCTGGAAGAATTTTTACCTCTGTTTGCTGTAACTTGTATCTTAGGCTAAAGGGGAGGGAATCCCTCTAGCCTATATAAGCTGAAGCCCTGTAAACATTTTCCATCCTGGTTTTACAGAGATAATTTTTACTTTTTCTTTCTTTAATTAAAAGCTTTCTTTTTTTAAAACCTAATTGATTTTTTCCTTGTTTAAGACCCAAGGGGATTGGGTCTAAACTCACCAGGGGATTGGTGAAGGGAAAGGAAGTGGGGGGGGGAAGGATAATTCCTCTCTGTTTTAAGATCCAAGAAGTTTGGATCAGTGTAGCCTCTCAGGGTAACCTAGGGAAGGGAAAGTCTGGGAGGGGGAAGGAGGGGGAATGGTTTATTCCTCCTTGTTTTGAGACCCAAGGGGTTTGGGTCCTGGGCCCCTCAGGGAAGGTTTTGGGGGGACAGGAAGTGTACCAGACACTGGAATTTCTGGTTGGTGGCAGTGTTATTAGATCTAAGCTAGAAATTAAGCTTAGAAGGGTACATGCAGGTCCCCACTTTTTGGACGCTAAAGTTCAAAGTGGGAAAAATACCTCGACACTTACTTTGTTCTGTCTGTTACTACTTGGAACTGTTTAAATCCTACTTTTTGTATTTAATAAAATCACTTTTTACTTATTAACTCAGAGTTTGTATTTATACTTGGGGGAGCAAACAGCTGTGCATGTCTCTCTATTAGTCTTATAGAGGGCGAACAATCTATGAGTTTACCCTGCATAAGCTTTATACGGGGTAAAATGAATTTATTTGGGTTTAGACACCATTGGGAGTTGGGCATAAGTGTGCTAAAGACAAGCACACTTCTGTGAGCTGTTTTCAGGTCAACTTGCAGCTTTGGGGCAAGTAATTCAGACCCTGGGTCTTTGTTGGAGCAGACGGGAGTGTCTGGCTCAGCAAGACGGGGTGCTGGAGTCCTGAGCTGGCAGGGAAACAGGAGCAGAACTAGCCTTGGCACATCAGTTGGCAGCTCCAAGGGGGGTTTCTGTGACCCAACCCGTCACAACCTCACCCTCTGTTAAAGATAAGCCATGGTTAATAGTTATAATGTAACATATTATATTACAATCACTATAATACACTACACTAAGTGGATAGAGCACATTGTAGATAGGCTATAGTATACAACTGATTAAAAATAATCCATTACAAGGCCAGAATCTGACACCCTTATTCTGCAAGCCACCTCACTAAATCCAGGGGATACCGCTGGAGTAGATTCTGCTCAGCATGGGCAACAGTGGCAAGATCTGGCTCTGAATTACAGCAAGATACAAAAGACAGGGTGCTCTTTAGATAAACTAGAATACTGAGCTCACTATCAGCTTGGTTCTTATATTCCACATCCCCTTTCTGGTGACTCTGAAGAACTCTAGTTGTATGCTGGTAATTCTGCATATATTACAGATCTGAAGTGGCTGTCCTGTGCCAGTTCTTCAGAAGATAGCCATCACTGTGGGGAAACTAACAACTAATGATAATTTCTGAAAATATTGTTAATATTTGTATATACCAAGTAAGCATTGCTCTATGCAGAACAGAATGAGGGAAATTCTCTCCTTGCACCCAGCCAGAATAATTATACAAGGCACTAGGCATCTTAACTGGACTGGGAGGGAAGATAGAATTATTTCCCCACTACATCCCAGGCTGTAGACTGAGTACACAGAAGTTGCTTCAACTGAAAGGAGGCTGTCTCTACTCCTTAATGTCCCCCAATTTGCAGCTTTGGATGGAACCCCCATGGGGCTGGGCTCCAACTGTGCAGACAGGCATATCCCTTGTGTAGCATCTTTCTCTTTGTACAACAGAATTTGCATAAGTTCCACTGCCAGACGTCTCTCTGCTAGAACGGAAGATGGAGACAGGTTTTGCTTCCATATAAGCAGGGCCAAATAAATGGTTAATGAATGTCATGTCATGATCATGTGAATACACTGTAGCTACATGATTTGTCCACTGTAGCATTTAACATCAGATCACCTGCAAGTTAAATAATTTACTGTTCCATTTCCACACAGGTCACCATATAGTACAGAATACACAGCAACCTTCTGTAGTACATATAGTCTCATGGCTGATGGAAATCTAGCCATGTGACAGGCTTCTTGCATTGCATGAAAATGAATAAATCATTTCATGACCATGGGAATTTACTGTTGCTACATTACTTATCCACAGTAGCATTTAGTATCCTATCCCCTTTACAATAAATAATCTATCTTTCTGTTTCCATAAAAGATATCATATGGTAAAATATTAATAGGCTACTACATGTATAGAGCATATGGTTCCATAACTAATCTAAAACTAGCTGTGGGATAGTATTCTTGCCTTGCTTGCTGTTGCTACTGTATAACTGCTGAAAAACAAAACGTGCTATATTGATTAGTTTGCTTTTAGAAGAGCATTCTACAAACAGATCTATGCTCTGCCCAGTGACAGACTAGAATTTGCCAGTAATGTCCCTTACTTGAAATAAGCCTATTACATGAAAGACTGGCTTGGCTTCTAAAGGTGAAGCTTGGCTACACTATGTTTGACTATCAAAATCTCCTTACAGCACCTCACAGAAACCTTAGATTGCCACTCAGATCCCTATACAGTTATTAGAAAGGGTGCTTCTCTGTGAGATCAAGAACAGCTCAGCCCACTAAATGTTTCCACTAAATATTTGTATAATTATTTGTGGTCCTCCTACCTTAAGAGCATGCCAAGAGCTAGACAACTGAATAAGAGACAAACTTCCTCAAATATCATTAGAAATCAGGTAGTGATTTAGCAGGGACTCGTGCTTAGTGGTTATCTCAGCAGATTGAGATTTTAAGGATTTCTCTGTTCTATGCTGTGCTTTGCCACCAATTGCCTGACATTGGGCATGACAAGCACTCCATGCTTCAGCTTAGCTGTCTGTAACAGGGGGATAAGACTCCCTTAGTGCAAAGGGGAGCTGCAAGTCTTAATTCGGGTTTGTAGAGCAGCTTGAATGAGAGGCATTGTATAGTTGTGAATTATTATTAATACTTTGTTTTACATCTGATAGACAATGCATTTTTAATGTATCATTTTTATTGAACTGAATGAGAATTGATCATCTTCTGATATACTGTCTTATATGAGCAGTTTCGATCAAATCAATGGGATTACTCACATAAAAAAGTACTCCTCAGTTTTAGGAAGGATGACCAACTGGAGGCTAGGGGCCAGATCTTGGCAGCTTTTACTCACACTCCTTACTCCTCAAGTCATCCCACTGAAGTCAATGGGGCCACTAATGGAGTGAGGTGCTACACAACAGGAGTAAGGGTGACAGAATCTGCCCCGAATGAGCAGATTAATCCAATTTCTAATTTTTCTGAAGCACATTTTTTGTTATGTACAGAATACCACAACTTAGACAATTAAGATTATTAGTATCTACCCAGCTAAGGTACTTAATGTTTGCCATTTTGATGTGGCTCACATTAACTTTCATAGGACCTGTATACATCCACATACAGAACTTAGGCCAACTTGTGTGGCTTCCCACTGTGTCAATGTGTGGTCTTAAATAGGGCACTTTGATTGTGCATACAGTGGGACTGATTTTCCTCTTACACTGGTGTAATTCCACTGAATTCAGTGGAGCGGCTCCTAATTTCTGCTAGCATAAATAAGAGGAGAATTTGGCCCAGAATATTTCAACAATATTGAAATTGTAGCCCCTGCTGTGCATTGTAAAGTGCATATGCACCATATGCTAAGGAATAAGTTGCTCTCTCTCTTTCCCACACTGCTACAGGTCCAAATAAGAAACCCACTAAGAAAAATACAGCTGTTTGGAGACGTCAGTATTTCTAGTTCAGTTCCAGTCAGTAAAGTTGGTTTGTATATTGAAATGGACATTAATGTGGTTGCCAAGTTTATTTTATTGACATTTTATTATTTTTTACACAACTCTTAGGTCTCTAATGGCTTCTGACTGAGGCAGGTTCAGTTTTCATTAAATCCAGCAATACTAAACCTGCAAGCACTTCGGAAGAAATTTTGTAGACTGCATTGCTAGTACACGATAGGGTAACTATCAGAAGTTGCTGTTTAACAAGACAAATTACCATTAGAATACCTGTAGCCCGTGCATACTGAAATAGCACAGGGTTCTACAATTACTTACTCCACAAATTATCTGTGAAATTTAGGCATATACTAAGCAAAATGGATACAGTGCTAAAACTATCTGAAAGTATAGCAAGAGAAAGATGCTACTCCTTGAGCTAGACACACACATGCAAGTCAAAACCTTCTTTACACACTAAAGTAGGATGATATGCAGAGGTGAGTGGGTCCAGTGCACCTGCTTACTCCCCCAAGAGCAGATGAGCAGACAAAAGAGGAGGTGCTGCGAAATGGGCTAAGCCACTTTGTAAAGTGCAATGCAGACACTATGAGAGAGACTTTGCCTCAAAAAGTTCATAATCAGACAGACAACGCAGACAAAGACAGAGAGAAAGGAAATTCTTATTACACTCTTTTTGGATATAAGAAACTGAGGTTAAGTAACTTGCCCAAGGTCAAACAGGAAATCTGTGGCAGAGCTAGGTAATAACTACAGATCTCCTTACTCCCAGTCCAGCAATTTATCCAGAAGGCTTTCTTTAAATATGCTCCATACGTCAATGTTTGTAGCTAATTTTAGCTTGATACAACTTTATTTTCATGACAAATCATTTTCTAGTGTATTCGTTGTTATAATAAAAATTAAATACTTTACACATGATTACTCATTAAAAAAAACCCCACTAAGACTAACTGTAAACCATTTTGCTAAATGTTAGCATATTTTTTCATATGAGTAGGCTTTCTCTTCCAGGCCTTCAATAGTTCTCTTCAACTACTCCCTGTAAAAGTTCTTCTAAAAAGTCAAGGACAGAAAAGGAAGTGGCTTTAAAATGGTACAGTACCTGTGCTACGTTACAAAATAAGTGTGCATTGGCAATGCTCTTGTGGTTACCAAAAGTCACTCCGATATCTTGGATACAAGTTGAAATGCATGTAATAGAAGCTGGCCTTAATAACAACTCAGCATATTTCATATTCAAAGCACTTCACAAATATTTTCTAAATAAGCCTTTTAATATGCCTGTGAGATAAGTATGCCTGTGAGATAAGTATGTAGGTAGTGTTATTCCCATTTACAGCTGGAGAGAATAGGCAGACCGGTTAAATGACTTGCCAAAGAAAACAGAAAAAGTCAGTGGCAAAACTCGCTTCAGTTTTGGATTTTCCAATTCCCACAAACCAGGAGCATTTTTAAAAATCCCCATTTATAAAATATCTATCTCATAGACTCATAGACTCATAGGTCAGAAGGGACCAATATGATCATCTAGTCTGACCTCCTGCACAAGACAGGCCACAGAACCCTACCCATCCACTTTTATAACAACCCCTAACCCATGACTGAGTTATTGAAGTCCTCAAAATTATGGTTTGAAGACCTCAAAAGAAATGGTGGTAGGGACAACCTTGGTTCGAGTGATCATGAGCTGAATTCAGTTCAAACTAGATGGAAGGATAAACAAAGGTAGATCTGGGATTAGGGTTTTTGACTTCTCAAGGCTAATTTTTAAGAGTTAAGGAAATTAGTAAGGGAAGTGGATTGGACGGAGGAACTTGTGGATTTAAATGCGGAGGAGGCCTGGAATTACTTTAAAGCCGCAGCTGCGGAAACTGTCGGAAAGCCTGCATCCAAGAAAGGGAAAAAAAACCATGGGCAGGAGTTGTTAGGCCAAGCTGGATGAGCAAGCATCTCAGAGAGGGATTAGGAAAAAGCAGAAAGCTTACAGTGGAAGATGGAAGAAAGGCGGATTAGCAAGGGAAGCTACCTTAGTGAGTCAGAATTATGTAAGGATAAAGTGAGGAAGGCTAAAAGCCGTGTAGAAACTGGACCTTGCAAAGGAATTAAACCCATAGTAAAAGGTTCTACAGCCACATAAATAAGAAGAAAACAAGAAAGAAGAAGTGGGGCCGCTATACACTGAGGATGGAATGGAGGTTAAGGATAACCTAGGCATGCCCATAATCTAAATAAGTACTTTTGGGCCTCAGTCTTTAATAAGACTAGTGAGGAGTTTAGGATGATGAGGGATGATAGATGGAATGAGGATATGGAGGTGGATATTACCGCATCTGAGGTAGAGGCCAAACTTGAACAGCTTAATGGGAACAAAATCAGAGGGCCCAGACAATCTCCACCAAGGTATTAAAGGAACTGGTGGCGTGAAATTGCGAGCCGTTAGCGAGAATTTTAATCAATCGGTAAACTCGGGGGTTGTACCGTACGACTGGAGAAATGCTAACGTAGTTCCTATTTTAAGAAAGGGAAAAAAGGTGATCCGGGTAACTATAGGCCTGTTAGCTTGACGTCTGTAGTATGTAAGGTCTTGGAAAAATATTTAAAGGAGAAAGTAGTTAAGGGACATTGAGGATGGTATTGGACGAACTGCAACATGGATTTACTAAGGGTAGATCGTGCCAAACCAACCTGATCTCCTTCTTTGAGAAGGTGACGGAATTACTTAGACAAAGGAAATGCGGTAGATCTAATTTACCTCGATTTCAGTAAGCGTTTGACACGGTTCCGCATGGGGAACTGTTAGTTAAATGGAAAGGAATGATATATGAAAGTTGTAAGGTGGATAAGGAACTGGTTAAAGGGGAGACTCCAGCGGGTCGTACTGAAGGGTGAACTGTCAGGCTGGAAGGAGGTTACTAGTTGGAGCCCCTCAAGGATCGTTTTGGGACCGATCTTTTTAACCTTTTTAATTACTGACCTTGGCACAAGAGCGGGAATGTGCTAATAAAGTTTGTGGATGACACAAAGCTGGGGGTATTGCTAACACGGAGAAGGACCGGATACTATACAGGAAGATCTGGACACCTTGTAAACTGGAAGTAATAGTAATAGGATGAAATATAATAGTGAAAAGTGCAAGGTCATGCACTTAGGGATTAATAATAAGAATTTTAGATATACATTGGGACGCATCAGTTGGAAGCGACGGAGGAGGAGAAGGACCTTGGGTATTGGTTGATAGCAGGATGACTATGAGCCGCCAATGCGATAAGGCCGTTAAAAAAGCAAATGCAGTTTTAGGATGCATCAGGCGAGGTATTTCCAGCAAGGATAAGGAGTGTTAGTACTGTATATAAGGCACTGGTCAGACCCCACCTGGAATATTGTGTGCAGTTCTGGTGTCCATGTTTAAGAAGGATGAATTCAAACTGGAACAGGTTCAGAAACGGGCTACTAGATGATCTGAGGAATGGAAAACCTGCCTTATGAAAGGAGACTCAAAGAGCTTGGCTTGTTTAGCCAGCCAAAAGAAGCTCCGGGGGATATGCTTGCTCATATAAAAATATCAGGGGGATAACTTAAGGGAGGGAGAGGAATTATTTAAGTTAGTACTAATGTAGGCACAGGACAAATGGGTACAAACTGATATTAGGAAGTTTAGACTTGAAATTAGATGAAGGTTTCTAACCATAGGGAGTGAAGTTCTGGAACAGCCTTCCAAGGGAATAGTGGGGGCAAAAGACTTATCTGGCTTTAAGACTAAGCTTGATAAGTATATGGAGGGGATGATATGATGGGGATAGTTTAATTTGGGCAATTGATCTTGATATCAACAGATAAGTCTGCTCAATGGTCTGTGAGGATGTTGGATGGGATGGGAGCTGAGTTACTGCAGAGAATTCTTTTCTTGGGTGCTGGCTGTGAGTCTTGCCCACATGCTCAGGGTTAGCTGATCGCAATATTGGGGTCGGGAGGGAATTTTCCTCCAGGGCGGATTGGCAGAGGCCCTGGAGGTTTTTCGCCTTCCTCTGCAGCGTGGGCGTGGGTCGCTTGCTGGTGAGATTCCTGCAGGCAGACCTTCTACCACCAGCATCACCTGTTAGTCTAGTTTCTACTCCGCTTTTCCTCCTTGGGTCAATTCTTCGGTCCACAAGCGTATCCCCTCTCACTTTACTTCCCTCTCCAGGTTAAATTCCGGCGTGGAGATCTCCTGAACATCTCCCAACCATCTCCCTCATTGTTCTAGGCAGTTAACAAGAATTAAAACAGGACAATTAACAAGTTCAGCAAACACAAAAGTATTATCTGATCAGGATCATTCATCCAATGTATTATCATGCCAAAACAACCATATAAATAGTATCAATAGTAACCATCACCTACCGGATTCATCATTAGCTATTTTCACTCTGTTTCTCAGAGATGCTGAGTTAAATTCTCTAAATCTGGTTGTGACCCTAGGCACCCCATGTCCACACCCTGCACATGAGAGCAATAGTATTTGTACAATACATGCCTTGCAAGGCATTATTTGAAACTCATAACACACTGGTCAATAATGATGTTGCAAAATGTATGTGATAATGTGGTGGGTGTGGAATTATGGATACTCACTGATATTACTCTTTAAAGTCTGTGACTAAAACATGATTAAATCAGCCACGTCGGAGAGTTAATAAATAGGTTTTCTCCACACAAAGGAAAGAGGTTAACACCTCAAACATGTGGTCAAATTCAGTGAGCTATTCATCTGTTTTGGAATTCGCAGAAGAGAACATTTACATTGTAAAATTGCAGCAAGAAGCATCACATGAGAGCATACCAAATATACCTTAACCAAGATGGAGTCAGACTCCCGGAGGAAGACAGGAGACTGAACCCCAGGGCATAAATCTGACCCTGCAAACCAAGGCAAACTCTAAGATATAAAGACACACAGAACGATTATCCATCACTTGAGGAGATAAGGAACACTAGCACCTTGGACTCTGTGGGATCCTGGCTAAGAGTTAGGCAGCTATAACTGGAAAAGGAAAATTCCTTCTACTTGGAATAAAGTAACCTATGTCCATTGGTTAATCAACTTGTTTTATTTTTACTATGAACCAAGTTGGTGCTGCATTTGAAGGGAAGGACCTCAGTTAGGTTAATAAGCTCTAATGTACTGACTCTAAAAGAGCAGGGAACTTAATATCTTCTGTGAATGGACTTGGGTAAATGTTCATTTCAGAGACACATAGCTGAGAAGCTCGGGGGTTGGAGTTCACGGATTGTTACCTGCTAGGCAAGGTTAAGACTGATAGTGTCCTGCAGACATGGGCACCCGGTGACCCAGCTCTTGGGGGAGATAAGCCCCCGGCCCCTCCCCTTGTGCCCAAAGCCCCGCCCCTCCCTATCTGCCCCCCTTCCCTGCAGGAAGCTAAAGCACCCCCCCGCAGCCCCCAGCCCCAGAGCCAAGTGGCCAAGGGGCAAGACCCCAGCCCCAGTGCTCCTGACAGTGCAGCCAGCCCCTGTGCGCTGTGAGGCAGCGCTCCCGGCCCCAGTGCTCTGGGCGGCATGGCCAGCCCTGCTACGCTGTGAGGCAGCGCTCCCAGCCCCTGTGCTCCGGGTAGCCTGGTCCCAGCACCAGCTGCCCTGACTCCCTGTGTCTGGCAGGCCAGACAACCCTAGCCAGGCTGCCCCAGCCAAGGCAGAGCGCTGGGAACCACAGGAGGAGGCCTGCCCTGGGGGCGGGGCGTGTGCAGGGCCATGCTAGGCTATTTGGGAAGGCACAGCCTCCCCCTGGCTACAGTACTCGCTGCCCAGGCCTGGGGAGATTGCTGGTGAGGAAAAGAGACTGATGTGACAGGGTTCTGATACACAGTCTAATCTCCAGCAAAGCTTGCTCTTGCTGAGGCAAAGCAACACTAGGTTTAGGTGTTGCCGTTCATTTAAGGTTTCTGGTGCAGAGAAGGGTAGCTTTAGTTTGCCACCAAGGCTGCAAAGCTACCCTGATAGTAGTGACTGAGGATGGCCTGAGGATGTACTGAAAACACAAGTTTCCATAAAGTTTCCAACCAAAGCCATGTCCTGTTCCTGGCTTGTGTGGAGCAGTCTCCTGTTCCCATACGAAGCGAACTACATATTGGAGCCTAAAAGTCTGCCAACTGGTTCTGATCAGAAAAATTATAAACTCATTTCCAAAAAAACTTGGATGGTTTTGCACAGCTCTTATATCAATCCCTAGCTGTACATTCACAACTTTGATGAGGAAAATTAAAGTTAAGCCGCACCAGACCTTTATTATAAGGCACTTTTTTAAAAGTCTTGAATTATGCAATGCCTGCATCGAAGCCAAGATGCCTTTGGGAGTCAGAGGTTGGATAAAGACAATGTACTTGTAGGCAAAAGGGCTAGTCTTTGGAGAAGCAATTATTCTGCAGTGATGGATGCAAACTTCAAATTACAAGACTCAAAATATTGCACAATTTCCATCATAATTCCCTGGCAATTATAGCCTCTGAAGCTGAGACCCTCAAGGAGACAAACAAAAGGTTGGAGGAACTCTGCACATTTTCTCAAAATGCAAAATTATTCAACAATAATGGAAAACTGTTAGCAGCAACCCGGGCTCACAGAATTCTGAGGCAGGTACTACTGAATTCAGTGACACTGAAAAATTCTGAGGACAGTTTCCGTCTTCCTTTCTCCAAAAGGCAGTGACTTTCATATGAAAATGTAACAAATCAAACAAATATGAAAAGCTAGTACAAAAATAACCAGGGGTGGTACTAGGGGAAACTTGCAGGGGCTATAGCCATCCCAAAATGTGCCTGAGACACGCCCCCCTTAGCCATCCCTCCCAGAGCTGGGTGCCCAGCCAGCAGCTGGCACTCTCCGGCCACCCACAGCAGTCTCCCCTCCTTTGGGAAACTGATCCATGGCTGGCAAGGCACTGGGGGGAGCTTCCCTGATGCTAGAGGTGGCCATGCCCAAGTGGATCTCTACTGAGCTTGGGATGGTGGCAAGGGAGTCTGTCTCTGCTGGTGCCTCTGGCTGAGGCGTGGGAGCTGCAGCTGCTGCTGTACTGAACAAGTGTTCAGGATCCTGAGTGCTCAGCTTAAAGAGCCAGCATGCTAACCCAGGGTGCTGGAACCTTTGTAGAAGGGGGCGGGACACCAGCACCAGGAGGGCATGCCTGCTACTTTTTAACAAGGCCGTAGTTTGAGAGCAGGGGGGCAGCGTTGTTCCCCGAAACTTCAAGGCTTGGGCAGGAGCCAAGAGGTGCCAGTAGGGGCTGTATTTCACTGCGGAGCAGCTGATTACAGCCCTCTGCCCCGGTCCGGTGCAAGGATGTTTCGAGCTCTAGGCGAAACTTCCACCTTGTGCCCTCCCTTGTCCCTGAACCCCCGCCCTGAGCCCCCCGCCTCCACCCTGAGGCACCCGCCCTGTGGCAGCTCCCCGACCCCATCCTCTGCCCTGAGTCACCGGCCCCGCCCCAGATCACCCTTGCTCTGCCTCCACCCCCAGCATGCTGTGGCTGCTTCACTTCTCCTGCCTCCCAGGCTTGCGGCACCAATCAGCTTAGGTGCCACAAGCCTGGGAGGCGGGAGAAGTGAGGCAGCGACGGCGTGCTTGGGGAGGAGGCAAGGCAGGGGTGATCTGGGCCGGGGAGCTCCCCTGTATGCTGCCCCTCCCCCTTACTTGCTGCAGGCAGCCCTCCTTGCGCTCCCCTGCCTAGCTCTCTCCACCTAAATGCTGGTGGCGACGGGGTGGCCGAAGATCCGGCTGCGGCGCTCGCTGCCGAAGAAAATGCTGCCCCCCAAATCCTAGTGCCCTAGGCGACCGCCTAGGTTGCCTAAATGGTTGCACCGGCCCTGCCTCTGCCTCCACAGAGCAACTCAGGCACACACATTCACTCTCATACGCTCCCCCAAAACATACTCTGTCTGTCTCTCAGATACACTTGTATTATTATTGTAGTTGTTGTTGTTCTTGGTATTCCTTGTCGAAATGCGCAATACACAAACATTTTCTGTAATTTTATTCTTTCTAAATTTGTTAAGGATTACTAGTGCTGTTACTAGTTTTTTGACTGGTCTGTATATTTCATCATTTTATTTCTCTTCTGCTTAAATTTAATTCTTTGAGTAGTGAGTTCTAAAATGCCTAACCTGTCTTGGCTGGAGTAATTATCATTATTATTTTCACTACCATATTGTATTTTGTCATTCATTATTTATAGTGATACAATCAAATAATAATATTATTCAAGAACGTAAATTTAGCTTATCCTCATTTTAGCAGTGCCAGGTTCAACCACCACCCTCACCCCACCCCAAACATTAGATAAACACATAACTTTAGACACTGTGCATGAAGGTTGCGTATTTTCAAATTGTATTTTTAATTATATCTGTAAAATATCTTAAAATTCATACAAAAATAAATATGGTTGCAAATCTGATACTAATAGTAATGATGGAGTCAAATGTTAGTGAGTCACATACATGCCAAACATAAATGCCAAAATAATTAGAAAAGTTCATTTCCATTCTTAACAAAGGAGAAGAAAATGTAATCATGTATGTTAAATAAAGTGAATACATTTTCAGTGGGGTGAAAAACAACTGAGTAGATAATATCAGTAACACAAAGTGTGTCTGTAAGAGAAAGTAAGCAGATTTTATTTATCTCTACTAAAGATAGCATACAAAGTATCAAACTTGTGTTTCTGAAATCTGTGTTAAGGCTCCAAAACTGATATCTCAAGGTTTGAGATTGGGAATATCTTGCTGTATTTATCTCCTGATTATTCTGAATTTACATATAAACTTAAAATATGGCTTTAATTGGTGTTTGTGTATTTTTTTCTTTCTTTATAAAGGAATTAGATATAATGCTCCAGTCAGCTAATTTCCAAGTTATTATCTGCAAAAAAACCCCAAAACCCTAGAGTTTTCAGGTGCCCAAGTAGCCCCTAAAATCACAGTGAAAGTTGCCTCCTCCCTCCCCAACCACAATCTGAAATGGTGCCCCTGCTTCCTCCCCACCTGGTTCAGAGCACAGTCCCTACCATGTGCCTGCTGCAGCTGCACATGCTCTGGCCCAAACTGACAACACTTAGGTTAGGGTTGCCAGGTGTCCGGTTTTCAACCGGAATGCCCTGTCAAAAAGGGACCTTGGCGGCTCCAGTCAGGCAGTTAAGTCTGGTTGGCAGTGCAGCAGGGCTAAGGCAGTCTCCATGTCCTAGCTCTGCATGGCTCTCGGAAGCAGCCGGCATGTCCCTGTGGCCCCTAGGAGGAGGGGCAATCAGGGAAGCTCCATGCGCTGCCCCCACCCCCAGCACTGGCTCCGCAGCTCCCACTGGCTAGGAACCATGGCCAATGGGAGGTGCGAGGGTGGTGCCTACAGGTGCAGGCAGCACGCAGAGCCTCCTGGCCACTGTGCCTAGGAGCCAGACATGCCGGCCATTACTGGGAGCTGCATGGCGCTAGGGCAGGCAGGGATCCACCTGAGGTAAGCACCACCCGGCTGGAGTCCAAACTCCCACCAGCACCTCAACCCCCAGGTTGGAACCCTCCTTCACATCCTAACTCCCTCCCAGAGCCTGCACCCCAACCCTCTGCCCCAGCCCCCTCCTGCACCCCAAACCCCTTATCCTTGACCTCACCCCAGAACCCCCACCCCCAGTAAGAGCTCGCATCCCAACTCCCTGCCCGAGTCCACAGGCCCCTCATTTCTGGCCCCGCCCTGGAGCCCGCATCCCCAGCCAGAGCCCTCTCCCACACCCCAAACCACTTGCCCCAGCCCAGTGACAGCAAGTGAGGGTGGGGGAGAATGAGTAACTGAGGGAGCAGGGATGGTAATGGAGTGAGTGGTGACGGGGCCTTGGAGCAGGGGCAGGGCCACGGGGCAGGTTTTGTGCAGTTAGAAAGTTGGCTACCCTATCTTACGTTTGCAAACTTGGGCTCAGGAGCCACATCACCACAGCATCCATACCCCTTCCATCCACTGCCTCCTCCATCTGCTGCTAATGACGAAGGACAGAGGGAAGGTATCCAGGTAATGCCTCCTACAGCACCTGTGCTCACTTAACTCTCTCTAGTACTGAGGTGCTCCACGCTGACCACAGTGAGAGTTGTATAATGGCTCTGAGGCTTCAAATCCTCCAAATATTCTACTTTGCCATGTGCCAATGGCTAATTTTAAAATATAATACACTACATTCTCCAATTTAAAGTAATTCGCTATTAATATTATTTAACCGGTATTTTTTCCAGAAGTTTGCATTTGTTAATTGCTATTATTGTTAGTATTATTAGTTTAATTATTTCTTGGCTTCGTTTTTTCCCCATTAATTTTCGTGAATAAATGGTGCACTAATAAGCTGCCATAGATGAAGTTTAAAACTGATCTGTTTGTATATATTATCGTTCCCCTTTCGAGGATAACATAGATTAAAATACGTATTTAAATGCATATTGTTAAAAATAGAAATGTGTGCCCACAAAATGTATAGCGCAACCCCCCCACAATTTTTCTGTCTAGCCCACCTAAGCTCCCCCATTCAGGAAGAAGCTGGAGCTACCCCTGAAACTAACATTAGCAGAAAAATGAAAAATAAGGAAAAAAATCAATTAGAAATCCTGTAGGGACTCTTCAATTCCCCTGATGACAGTGTATGTGAGGAACAACATTAATAACTGCTCCTGGTCTCTGTGACACAGCATGATTGTTTTTTTCTCTCCTCACATAATCTGTCAAATGACTTGATTAAGTGTGATAGCCATTTTGAAGGGAAGGGAGAAAAGGAGCTTAAAAAAAACTTCTGACCTCAGAAATGAACTAGGACAAATCGTGAAATGCTCCTTTCTGCAGTGCAGTGGCAACACTGAATCCTAGTATTAAATCATGATCCTGCACACACTTATGGCCAGGTGTAACTTTATTCCCAGGCTGTCTCATTGAAGCTCAGGCGATTTCTCAAATGAGAAAAGCTACATCTGTGTATGAGTGTTGCCAGATCAAGACCTTAATTTGTCAAAAGTTAGTAACTCTAATGCAATGTATAGCATTTTATTTATTGAGTTCTATGTGTGAAACTCATATTATTCTGAACTAATTATTCTGAACAGGAAATGTTGTTAGAACTATCCTAGGTAAAAGGTGATAATATTCAGTTTCTTTTCTGTTTACAGTTGCAGTTTCTGTTTTCTATTAATACATTGTAATTTTTTTACCATTGTAAATCTGACTACATTATTCTTTCTAAAGTTTGATGTTAAATGTGCAATCTAATACACGTATTACCTCACACCTTCTAAATTGATTCAACATCTAAATGCAAAGAAATGGCATTATTTGGTTGTTTCATTGACAAAAATGATCTATATTTATAGTTCGATGTTCAGATCATTTTGTCTCATTCCTAAGAATATTTACAAAGTTAACTTTGCATAACAACTGGAGCATTACAACAGGAAAGGTGGCTCACGTCTATAGAAATAAGGGAATCGACTTTCAGGCCAATTGCTTGCCTAACACATTGATCAAACAGTATACATCTTTAGTGTCAATAAAAGAAACAAACACTTGCCAAGATACCAGCTGAAATCAGTAGATTTAAGATGAGGGGGAATCCTTGATCTTGCTTCTTAATTTAGAAACAGAAGGGCATGGATTCCCTGCTTTCTACAGATTCAGTTCTGATTACTGTATCTGTTTTAACAAACCAGATAGGGCTCAATAGTTTAAGACCTTAACTGGACCCTTAACATTACAAGTGCACAGTCTCTCTTTAAATCTGGAAATTGTTGTTCTGGAAATACATGCTCCTGACTAGGCTAGATGAACTATTAGTCATAAATGATTAATTTATGAGTACTCAGTGCAGTTGAGAAAGAGATGGGCAAAGGTAGTTTTAAACCACCTTTGTGACACTTGGACACTTCTAACAACGCTAACAACAATCCAATCTTTTTGTTGTCCTTAAGCAAAAGAGTAAATGTCATTTCAGGGAAGACAAGTGCCTCTCATAGATTATTAAAATAACAGTATATCAGAACTACAGCCACTAGGTCTGTTTACATTTCTTATAATTTCTCATGAGCTTTTTATTTAGATGACACTCTTCTTTCTTCTGAAACTACAAAGATGAGCAGTGAAAAAAAACTACCTCCTCCCATCATCAGCACTGATTTGTCATTTCCAAACATCCTTGATTAAAAATGTTCTTTTCAAAATGAGGATTTGGTTGAGTGACAAAGAATTGCTTTATTTTCCCTGCCACTTTTCTAATGCCATATAGAGAGCATACTTCTGTTAATTTATTTCAAATAAATATGCAGGCACTGGACTGGTTCTTATCTTAAAGCCTGGTTCATGTTGTGACAGCTACTTAAGGCACTAAGGTGACCTTCAGAGCTAAATAGAAGTAAAAGGTGTTAACCCCCATCTGCACTTGGGAAAAGGATATTGTTAGGCTGTTAGCTAACATGTTCCCTTGACCTCTTTTTCTAATTTATACAAACCCAATTTCAACAATTTGTCTAGAGATTGGGGAACATTTTGCTCCAATATGTCTGTTAGTCTATAAGGTGCCACAGGACTCTTTGTTGCTTTTACAGATCCAGACTAACATGGCTACCCCTCTGATATTTGAGAGGTCAGTCTCTCCTTGAGCTAATTAAGCATTGTTCTATCTGCAGTGGCCTTTATTGCACGCAGTGACTGATACAGCAGTGGAAGGAGAAATGGATCTACCCAAAAGTGACATTTCAGGGCCATACAGATGCCAGACACCACCAGCATGGCTTAAATTGTAAAGTCTTTGGGACAGGGAACATTTTTGAACAGTGCCTTGCACGATGGGATCCTGAGTGGGGATCACAGACTGAAATAAGTTCAGGTAAAATGTAGACAACACAACTACAGTACATTCATAAAAATCAAGATCTGTTTGCTGATCATTCCTGAACAGAAAAAAAGGGCTGAATTATTTGGAAAAACTGCACACTACAAATGGTTTACATAGCTCTAATACTTTACATACAATCTGTAAATAAGAAGGAAACTATTCACATTTCATGTGATTTTGACTGTCACTCATATTATCCCATTACTATTTATTTGTACTGTGGGAGTGTTCAGAGCTACCAGTAAAGGCGGGGTCCTATTGTTTTAGTAAAACACATGGAAACACACAATCTGTGTCCTAAAAATCTCACAGTCCAATTTACTGTGTATTTTCCTTTAGTTATACAGTACAAAAAAACGTAATCTGTAAATGACAAAGACAGCTTTGATGACAAAAGAAATTTAATTCAATTATTACTGTGAGCCTTGGCAACCGTGATAATAATAATTTGAGAGGTTACCTCTGAATACACACTTCTCCAAATATATTAAGCAATTTCTAGTCGGTGGCTAAAATACACTATTTCTGCTAATTTCCCTGGTAGTAAGTTATGAAAATTCAGTTTGATTTTTAAAAAACTTGAAATAATAGAAGAGAAGTCTTAATAAGAAATGCTGAAAATCAAGTTTAATTTAGAAAGTTATAAAAATGTAATAGAATGAAGGGAGCTTTTAAAACTTCCTGGAATGATTCTATAGCAATAAGAGCTTAAATAAAGATGATAGCAGACACATTATACATGAGAAACATAACTAAATGTGTCCTTCTTTCAATTATAAGTCCAAAGAATTCTGTATAACGTATAAAGTAGTAGTAGGTCCTGATCTGAAAAGATTTAACTGCAGGTATAACTTTGCTTAGCTGGGTAGTCTTATTGACTCCAATGGGACTACACAACGTGCAGAACAGGGGAGCTCAGACTGCAACAACCTAAGCCTAACTAGCTATGAAACTGCACCCTACTAAGCACTAACAGGTCTCCCTTATATCTGATATGAAACTGGAAACAGTTATCTTGGAATTTCTCCTGATATTTAGGGCGTTCTCAGAACTGCTTCCATTTCTTCTCTTATGGGCTGTAACTAGCATTAGTGTATTTGGCTTTGTTGCTTAAAAGCCTATTCTGAGCCCTTTTCTTTTCTAACACTGTCAATGACTACTCTGGAACAGCTTTGTTTCTTTTAAACCATTTACTAACTTGTCCCACCTTCTATCCCAGCTTTTTCTGATCTGCCTCCATTCACAAGTAACATGTACACTGGTTGTACTGGAGTATGCAAGAACACAGAAACAAATATCTTAATGAAGAAGGAAGGTATTCCTTAAAACACCTCACATTCTAGAAACAATAATGGTTACAAACAGTGTTTGGGGACAGATTGTTAAGGGGTTACTGTCAAATTAATTAACTTTTAAAACATGTTTACATTAAACTTCTTGTTGTTGTTGTTGGTATGGGGATTAAAGCCCTGAGAATCAGCAAGGTACTTAATTATGTGTAATCTTTAAACACATCAGTAATACACAATCAAAGAGATCACTCACATGCTTAAAGTAAAACACATGGTTAAATACCTTTCTGAATTGGAGCCTAATTTCCTGATTCCTCTTACAATACGAGTTTCAGTTATCCAATTGGGAATCAGAAATAATATCATATGACTTAACTGACTAACCCTATAGCATAAACAGTCAAAGAAAAAGTCAAAACAAATAATCCACAAACATCTAATAGGTTAGAATATGCTTGCATAAAGTGCTCATCAAGCAATTTTAAATCATGAAAGTTTCATTAAAATCACCAGTTCACAGATAATTCACAAACAGAGAAAAGGGGAAAAATTGTCTAGCAGATTGCTAACTATGAATCGTTTGCCCATTTCTAATCACAGTCTTAACAATCTTTACATATTTTCAGGTTCTGAAGGCTTTATATAACTCAATATTGGCAAGAAGGGTGACTGTCAGAGAGGATGTTGCATTTACTTTAACTGGCAGTCTTCAGAGTGGGAACTAAGGGTCATATCCTGTACCCACTAACTTCAATGGGAATTTTGCCAATGACTTCAAAGAATAACAGGATTTTTACCTTATGTGGCTCATAACAAATTGTAGGTGATAGAGAAGAAGACGACTTCTTAGTTCAGCTAGATCTATCCCCTGTCAGTAAAAGACTGTTCAATACTCTACAGCTTTATCAAGTCCAGTTTTAAATGACTCAAGTACTAGGGTTTCCACCGTTTTTTTTTTAAAGATGACTATTCCCTCTCTAGTCTGGGCACTGATGTTCATGGGAGTTTTTCCAAAGTGAACAATGCAAGATTTGGCTTTAATGGCCTGATTCAAAGCTCCCTGAAGTCACCGGGAGTCTTTCCATTGACTCCAAGGGGCTTTGGATTAAGCCATAAAAACATCTTAAGAAACCTATTTGTAAAGTTAAGACAAAGTTTTCAAAAGAACAGATTTTTTTCTTCTTTATATTTTGCCTAGTTCCTCCCACTGATACACATTAGCATGCACTATCTTGGCTTTGGGTAGCATATGAAGTATGTGCAGAATATGTTGGGTGTGTAGCACAGACTTTTTAGAAGAACAGAACTGGCGGGATCCCAGAGTTGACTTCTACATAGAAATGCACCATGTGATGGTTCAAAACAGAAGATAACGGGAGGAGAGCTTATGGGTATGTTTTCAAAATCATTGAGGCAAGGTGAGGGAGGTAATATCTTTTATTGGACCAACTTCTGTTGGTAGCAGAGATAAGCTTTTGCAAAATCACTGCACAGTTAACATAGTTCAACAACTACGAAAAACCCCAGTGTGTGTCTTTCTTTTCCACATACATCTCCTCTGCAGCGTTTTTAATTTCATAACATTTAGGAGGTGGGGGATGGAAATGCACGACAAAGGGAGAACAAGGCTTTGTCTGAAGGACCAAATGGTTTTCACCATATGGTAAAGGTTCTTTTTAGACACCCAACCTGCAGTCCCTCTGCAGGCAAAGCACATTTGAGTTTGGGGTATTCAACTGGAATTTTGCTAGGTAATAGACTACAAGATCAGGCATTATTTTATTTTGGTACAGGAGGGTTGAAAGCAATTAGGTCCATTCAGCTTACTACTGGATGCAAGTTTTATCTTATATCTGTCTCAGTGTCTTGACTAACTATGCTAACAACAATTCAATCTTCTTGTTGTCCTTAAGCAAAAGAGCAAATGTCATTTGAGGGAAGACAAGTGCCTCTCATAGATTATTAAAACAACAGTATATCAGAACTACAGACACTAGGTCTGTTTACATTTCTTATAATTTCTCATGAGCTTCTCTCTTCTGAAACTACAAAAATGAGCAGTGAAAAAAAAAACTACCTCCTCCTATCATCAGCACTAATTTGTCATTTCCAAACATCCTTGATAAGAATTGCTTTATTTTCCCTGCCACTTTGCTAATGCCATATAGAGAGCATACTTCTGTTAATTTATTTGGAATAAATATGCATTCAGA
Source organism: Chelonoidis abingdonii (assembly GCF_003597395.2). NCBI lineage: Eukaryota > Metazoa > Chordata > Testudines > Testudinidae > Chelonoidis > Chelonoidis abingdonii. The sequence goes on along the minus strand of NC_133783.1, from coordinate 16,231,558 downwards.
TCACAATGTTCTCCAATAATTCTGTTCATAGTTGTTTTCCCCTACCAATGTGTTGTAGAAGCAGTGGTAGATTATTACAGATTTATTATGGAATAGAAAGAACTATGTTTACTATCATAATCAAGTACACATCACTCCCTGTCTCTTCCCAGCTTTCATTGTGTCTTATTCATATACTCATGAGCATGAGTCAGAACTCATCTGACTGCTAGTTGTTATGTTGTTACACAAAGGGGTTCTTCAGCCTGGAATTAGAGACTGAACATGAGTGTGTTGACAAATTATTGAGCCAACAAATTCACATTTAGAACCTCTGCAGCTGTCTGAGACTGAATTTAACATCTCAATTTGCATACCTCCAACAGTATTTTAAAACATTAAGCAGAAAAACAAGAGCTTCATGCATAGAGATCAGGTATCAAAGTCCTGGTCTATACTATGAGTTTAGGTCGAATTTAGCAGCATTAGATCGATTTAACCCTGCAACCGTCCACACAACGAAGCCGCTGTTTTCAACTTAAAGGTCTGTTAAAATCGATTTCTGTACTGCTCCCCTGATGAGGGGATTAGCGCTGAAATCGACCTTGCCAGGTTGAATTTGGGGTAGTGTGGACACAATTCAATGGTACTGGCCTCCGGGAGCTATCCCAGAGTGCTCCATTGTGACCGCTCGGGACAGTGCTCTCAACTCAGATGCACTGGCCAGTTAGACAGGAAAAGGCCCACGAACTTTTGAATCTCATTTCCTGTTTGGCTACTGTGGCAATCTGCAGGTGAGTGCAGGTCTTATCAGCAGAGGTGACCATGATGGAGTCCCAGAATCGCAAAAGAGCCCCAGCATGACCGAACGGGAGGTAGGGATCTGATTGCTGTATGGGGAGACGAATCCGTGCTATCAGAACTCCATTCCAAAAGATGAAATGCCCAAACATTTGAAAAAAATCCCCAAGGGCATGAAGAATAGAGGCTATAACAGGGACCTGCAGCAATGCTTAAGAAGCTGAGGAAAGCCTACCAAAAAAAACAGAGAGGCAAACAGCTTGTCTGAATCAGAGCTCATACATGCCGCTTCTATGATGAGCTGCATGCCATTCTAGGTGGTGTAGCCACCACTATCCCACCCCTGTGCTTTGACTCCATCAATGGAGTAGCATGCAACAGGGATGCAGGTTTTGGGGACAAGGAAGATGAGGAGGAGGAGGTTGAAGATAGCTCACAGCAAGGAAGCGGAGAAACCATTTTCCCCAACAGCCAGGAACTGTTTCTCACCTCGGACCTGGAGTCAGTACCTGAACCCACCCAAGGCTGCCTCCCAGCCCCCCAGACAGAGAAGGAACCTCTGGTGAGTGTACCTCTGTAAATATTATACATGGTTTAAAAGCAAGTGTGTTTAATGATTAATTTGCCCTGGCATTTGCGGCCAGTACAGCTACTGGAAAAGCCTGCTAACGTGTCTGGAGCAGAAATCCTCCAGGGACATCTCCATAAAGCTCTTCTGGATGTACTCCCAAAGCCTATGCAAAAGGTTTCTGGGGAGAGAAGCCTTATTCCATCCTCCATGGTAGGACACTTTACCACACCAGGCCAGTAGCACATAGTCTGGAATCATTGCATAACAAAGCATGGCAGCATGTGGTCCCAGTGTTTGTTGGCATTCAAACAACATCTGTTCTTTATCTCTCTGTGTTATCCTCAGGAGAGTGATATCATTCCTGGTTGAAATAGGGTGATTTTATTAAGGGGACATTCAGAGGTGCCTGTTCCAGCTGGGTTGTTTGCCTGTGGCTGAACAGAAATGTTCCTCACTGTTAGCCACACGGTGTGAGGAGGGGTGAAGCAATCATCCCAGAGAATTGGGGGGCTGGTTAGTTGGGTTTGTGCTGCATGTTAACCCAAAAACCACAGCCCCTCCTCCTTTTAAATGGCCAACCCATTTTAAATGGCCAACACAATGGCTGCTTGGTATGGGAAATGAGGGCACTGCTGTTTGAAACCATTCCCACATGTTATGAAGGTTAAAGAAGCCAAAAAACTGTGTCTTACCATGGCTGCCTGCAAGCCAAATTCTCTTGCCCAGCTCTGCATGAAAGATCTCTCACACCAAACCAGCATAACCTCAATAAGAGGCAAAATGTGACCTTGTACCGAAAGCACATGTGCTACGTAATGTTAACCACAAGGTTTACTGTGAAAGAGTCTACCCATTGTTCTCTAAAATGTGTCTTTTTAACTACCACTCTCCCTTTTTTTCCTCCACCAGCTGCAAATGTTTCAACACTCACACTATCTTCTCCTTCCCAGAGGCTAGTGAAGATTAGAAGGCAAAAAAAAATGCGATGAAATGTTCTCTGAACTCATGCAGTCCTGCCACACTGAAAGAGCTCAGCAGAATGTGTGGAGGCAGACAATGTCATAGTCTAGGAAAGCACAATATGAACGTGAGGACAGGAGGTGGGCTGAAGATGATGGGTGGCATCAGCTTGGTGACAGAAGGCAAAAGACAATGCTGAGGCTACTGGAGGAACAAACTGATATGCTCTGGCGTATTGTTGAGGTTCAGGAAAGGCAGCTTGAGCACAGACTGCCACTACAGCCCCTGTGTAACCAACCACTATCCTCCCCAAGTTCCATAGCCTCCTCACCCAGATGCCCAAGAACACGGGCACCCAACTACTCCACCCACTCCACCCCAGAGGACTGCCCAAGCAACAGAAAACTGGCATTCAATAAGTTTTAAAGTGCTGTGTGACCTTGTCCTTCCCTCCTCCCCCACCCCTCCCTGGCTGCCTTGGCAGTTATCCCCCTATTTGTGTTATGAATTAATAAAGAATGCATGAATGTGAAGCAACAATGACTTTATTGCCTCTGCAAGTGGTAATTGAAGGGGGGAGGGGAGGGTGGTTAGTTTACAGGGAAATAGAGTGAACCAAGTGGGGAAGGGGGGTTTCATCAAGGAGAAACAAACAGAACTTTCACACTGTAGCCTGGCCAGTCATGAAACTGGTTTTCAAAGATTCTCTGATGCACACCGCAACCTCCTCTACTCTGCTAACCACCCTGGTGTCTGGCCGTGCGTAATCAGCGGCCAGGCGATTTGCCTCAACTTCCCACCCCACCATAAATGTCTCCCCCTTACTCTCACAAATATTGTTATTACAGCTTGCTGTGCGCTCTACAATGGGACTATTGGTTTTGCTGAGGTCTATCTGGGTCAGTAAACTGCGCCAGCCTGCTTTTAAATGTCCAAATGCACATTCTACCACCATTCTGCACTTGCTCAGCCTATAGTTGAACTGCTCCTGACTACTGTCCAGGCTGCCTGTGTATGGTTTCATGAGCCATGGCATTAAGGAGTAGGCTGGGTCTCCAAGGATAACTATAGGCATTTCGACATCCCCAACAATTATTTTTTGGTCTGAGAAGAAAGTCTCTTGCTGCAGCTTTTGAAACAGATCAGAGCTCCTGAAGATGCAAGCATCAGGTACCGTTCCCTGCCATTCCACGTTGATGTTGATGAAACGTCCCTTGTGATCCACCAATGCTTGCAGCACCATTGAAAAGTACCCCTTTCAGTTTATGTACTTGCTCGCTAGGTGCTCCGGTGCCAAGATAGGGATATGGGTTCCATCTATCACCCTACCACAGTTAGGGAATCCCATTGCAGCAAAGCCATCCACTATGACCTGCACATTTCCCAGAGTCAGTACCCTTGATATCAGCAGCTCTTTGATTGCGTTGGCTACTTGGATCACAGTAGCCCCCACAGTAGATTTGCCCACTCCAAACTGATGCCTGACTGACCGGTAGCTGTCTGGCAATGCAAGCTTCACTGGCCACTCGCTTGTGAACTGTGAGGACTGCTCTCATCTTGATATACTTGCGCTTCGGGGCAGGGGAAAGCAAGTCACAAAGTTCCATGAAAGTGCCCTTACACATGTGAAAGTTTTGCAGGTTCTGGTTCTGCATATACTGCAGGATAATGCACGTGGTGTTTACAGTGCTCATAATTGTGGTGGTGATCTGAGCGGGCTCCACGCTTGCTGTGCTATGGCGTCTGCGCTGAAAAAAGGCAAGAAACAATTCTTTGCTGTTGCTCTGACGGAGGGAGGGGCAATTGACGACATGGCTTACAGGGTTGTCACACAGAATGCCCCCCTCAGGGATTGAGCTCAAAAGCCTGGGTTTAGCAGGCCAATGCTCAAACCACTGAGCTATCCCTCCCCCTACTATTCACGGAGTAGCGGGGAAGCAGATGAATACAAAACAAATCTGGTCTCTTTATTGTTTTGATCCACTCCATCTCTCTTATACATCTTAGGTTGGCTGCAGATGGTGCAGTACGACTGCTAGCCATCGTCGTCTCCCATTTATGTCCAGGCACACCCGATCGACCTCACTGATGCTGGCCAGGAGCACACGTCTGCCCAGGCGCCCCCAATCGACCTCACTGAGGTCGGCTAAAAGAGCACCCAGGAGATGACGACTACCAGTTGTAATGCACTGTCTGCTGCCGAAAGGCAATGAACTGCTGCTGTGTAGCAATGCAGTACCACGTCTGGCAGCACCCAGGAGATGTACAGTGACAGTGAGCTGAGCGGGCTCCATACTTACTGTGGTATGTCATCTGCACGGGTAATCGAGGAAAAAAGGCAAGAAACGATGTATTGCCATTGCTTTCATGGAGCGAGGGAAGGGGAGGGCTGATGACATTTACCCAGAACCACCCCCGACAATGTTTTTGCCCCATCAGGCATTGGGAGCTCAACCCAGAATTCCAATGGGCGGTGGAGACTGTGGGATAGCTACCCACAGTGCAATGCTCCAAAAGTCGATGCTAGCCTTGGTACTGTGGACACACTCCACCGACTTAATGGTCTTAAGTGGAGACACACAATCGACTGTATAAAATCGATTTCTAAAACATTGACTTCTATTAATTCGACCAAATTTCATAGTGTAGACATAACCCACTACAACTGTGTGCTAAGCTATCTAGCACAATCTCCTTAAATACTGAATTTTTTTCTAACCACACTTCAAAAGCTATTGTATGCCGGCAACAACTTATCTTATTAGTAAGCTCCACTGAAATCACAAAGTTGAATATGCTGTTATGCTCCAGTTAGTATGAGCACGTGGGCCTAATTGTAGACCATTTACATAAAGCTGATTTAGCTAATCACAGTAAATGTGAGGATGCTTCCAATCAGCATCTATTCTGCTCCATCATATTTTCTTGCCACAAACTATAAAAACATTGGAGAAATATATGCAAAGTTTGTTCATAATCTTGAACACACAGATATATCCCTTCTCTAAAAATATGTATGATGGGGAGTGGGAAATGAACCAACTGTTCCAGTGAACATCTATGCATTATTATTGATCTCTGTTAGCAACAAAATACGTAACACCTAGCAAATGGAACCAAATATCTCCTGTACCATTGGATCAGCTCAAACACAGCTCTCACGCAGAAATAACTTGACATTAAAAGTTACACTGCATTTGAAAATCAAAATGTTACATTTGGTTTTGATATATTTTTCATATAACACTATTACAACAAATGTTTTACCAATTATATACATGATTAGTACACACAGCTCTTATGACTTCCTGTTTCAAAATAAGGTCTAAAAGAAAGAGCTGAGACTACAAGCAGAAAGTAATAGATTAGAATAATAATGATTCTTATACTAATTAAGAGTCTTTTTTCAATTCATTGTACATGTTCTGTTTTGTACTTTTCAAAAAAATATAAACAATGAAAAGCTTGCTTAAACTAATTTATTGATCTGCTCTAGCAAATCAAAATGTTACTCACTGCAGAAGTTTACATTACTTCACTTTTGCAATTACTTCATTCTTATTATTTAAAATGTGCTTATATATATATACATATATATATATATATCTGAACAACAATGTAATATAAAAGCTGAAAATATATAAAAGTTAATATATACATGTGATGGATTTGAATTTGTCTGTAATAATTTATGAATGCTGTATCTTGACTAGGTTATTTGATGTTTACTTTATAAAATAGTGAATTGATACAGTAGCACGATTGTCAGGAAATGCACTCAGGAAGGTGGAGGTTTCCCGATATACACTTAGCAGCAAAAACTTGAGAGACAATGCAAGAGATAATTTCTTCAGTGATGTGACTTGACCCACTATGGAGCTCATCAAAGTGGTTTGGGAAGCAGGTTCAAGCATGTGAGCTCAGAAAGCAAAGAACTTTTGCTGGATTTAAAGGCAATCCCTCTACGAGAGAAGGACAGAGCGCTTAGGTGAACTAAGATTCAGAGGTTGGTATGAAACCTGAGAAATAAAACCTACTGGAGTCTCCCCATCAGAAAGATGGTTACACTCCAGGTAAGACAGACATGCCTGTAAAACTGTTGTTGTTTTAAAATCTCTTTTCTCTGATGTTATGATTTGCTCCTAAGATTAAACATTACTTTGTTTTAAGGTAGCTGTCAGGTCACTCCATATACCATACCACTGGAGATAGGCTCCCAAAGAGAACAACCGAAGGTACTGAACCCAGCTGGACCTGCAGGGTAAGCACAGTTGATACACTGGGTGCTATAGCTCAAGAGCTGGTCTAACAGTGGGAAAATCACTGGATTCCTGAGAAAGATGAAGACATGAAGGCTGAGATCTGTGGGAGTGCATCCAGAGACAGCAGGGGTCACAGGTGCAGCTAGCCCTGTAACTGTGACAGAACTATTACTGTTCTTCAGATAATTGGCTGTACCATAGATTTTAAAAAAGGAAAAAACAGTATGTAAAGTGGCAAATAATCATCTTTTCAATCCTGCCTAGGATTGATGGGGAAGAGGAATATGAGATCTATGCAGCCTACCATACCTGCACGTTAGCCCATTCAGTGGCCAGTTGTGGGAACATATCAGTCCACTTCTATAGTGAATTGCTTTGATTGTCCACCTTTCAGTTCTATCTTTTTTTACTGTTCATAAATGAACTCCATTTTAAATGGCTTTAGGTTATACCCTGGTTAGTTGTAGCTTTAGCATGTGATAGTGACCTTATTTGCTCATTGGGGATCTAGACGAATGAGTGTATCTGACAAGAATTCACCATTTTAATAGCAGTTTGCTTTCCAAATATGGATGCCTGGCTGTTGTGTACCGACCCAACTATGGAATGAGGGCAGTAAAATATTTCCATGTACAAACAGGAAACTGTCTCAGCATGTAGTTAGCTAAACACATACAGATAGGGGGAGAATTTTAAGAAATCTAACAGTTTATCTAAGAATGTTGCCATTGGGATCTTTTCAGCTACCCTCACATGTTACCATTTCCCTGCTGTAACATCTGCTTCATACAGAAAATTAAAAACACAGAATGGAGAAAAGAATAACTATATTGAGCCTAGAGTTTGCCCTTGGAAATATAATAGACCCTCCTGGGATTGTTTCTCTTTAGTTGTTTTTCCTGTTCTAAGAAGGATTTGCAGTTTGTTAGCACATCATCTCGAGGTCCCTTCCAGTCCCATGAGTCTATAATCATGCACTCAGAATGACCCAGGTGGAAGCAGTGGGAAGAAGCTGTCAGATTAGGAAAAAGTTTCTGAAGCAAAACAGGAGGGAGGAAAAATTATCCTTAATCCTGGGCTCAAACTGAAAAAAGCTAGAGGAAAGAGGGAATACATTTGATAACCCAAGACAGGGAGAAGTTTTTTCAGCCTTGAAAAAATACGCAAACATGCCAGTATAAACACAGACACACACACAAACACCAAACTCCCACCAAAGAGAGACTTGCATAATTTGAAGCTGATGCGTGAGGAAGTGGGTTTTTCCTTGCCTTCATGACTAAAAAGCATTGATGCTGTCCTCATTGCCAAAGTTCAGAATTTCAGACATGTTCAGCACTTAGCTCCTATGTAGGCACCTAATAAGTGGTTGGATTTTCAAAATGATTCAGCTCCCACTTGGAACTTCAATGAGAGCTGCTGGGTGCTGAGCACTTTTTGAAAATCTTACTGCTTCATTTAGATGCTTAAATGGGAGCTGAAGCTATTTTAAAAATTGGCCCCAATTATGGGTGCTGAGCACTCTTGAAAATCTTGTCCTAGAAGGGAGGGGTGTGTGTGTGTTAAATTAGGAAAGGAGTGTGATGTGGAAAGATGCTATCCCAAATTTATGAATGTACAGGCATGCCTTGAAAAGAGAAACTTGTGGATAAACTAAATACTGTAGCAAACTACTGGAAGAACAACTTTAGTGAAAGTTATGTAATGATGGAGAATACGATTTTACAGAATTAATTGTGTCCACAGTAATAAGACTGGTCAGCCTATCAAGCAGCACTGGTAAAGAGAAATAAGAGAGAAAAGAAAGACTAAGCTGGATGAATATATTCCTTACTACATTATGGCCGTTACCTGTGGACTTCTGCTGTCCCATAAGTGCTGCTATCCTTACAGAGCCATATTTTCTGCTCTGATTGTTGAGCAGGTTACTATATAAAGGTAGCAGTTATTGTGTACCATACCCATCTGTGTTCCAGAATAGAAGATTTTTGGGAAGTAACTAACAAAGAAAGTGCTTCAAAAATTGGTTTCAAATCAATTATATTGCAGCAACAGAACAATCCAAGTCACCAGGTAGGATTGAGTGCTGTGCCCCCAGGAGACCCAGCACACATAGACGACTTCAAGTCTGGGCTGGCTGGGGGGCCGAAAACAGCCCCAGTACAATTTAGGCAGCCCAGAGAGCTGCGCTAAGGGTAAGCCTACACTGCAAAAAAAGGTGTATGCTTAACTGAGGCCTGGTCGACACTACACAGTTAGGTTGGAGAAAGGTTGCTTATGTCGACTTAACTCTGTAAGCATCTACAGTAAAATGTAGCTCCCACCGATGCAACTTATCCACTACCGACTTAATAACTCCACCTCTGTGAAAGGCATAGTTCTTAGGTCAATGTAGTTATATCAATGCAGTGTCAGTGTAGACACTGCATTGCTCACATGGACTGTTGCTGCCTTTCAGAAGCTGTCCCACAATGCTCCCGACAGTTATATCGATGCAAGTACTCCTGGTGAGAATGCCCACAGCAACACAAGGAGGGTAGACGTGGACATGCAAAAGCAATTTAATTACTGCAGTGACTGTATGTCGACGTAACTTAGGTTGACTTAATTTTGTAGGGTAGACTTGCCCTCAGATTAGCTAACTTGTTTTAATCAAATTGGGTTAAAATGGTAGCGAAGACATAGCAACTGGATTTTTAACTGATTAGCAGCTCAAGTTAAAGCCTAAAGGGAACCCTAGGTTTGAACATAAGCTGCTAACCCAAGTTAAAAGCTGAGGTGGTGGGTCTTCATTGCTATTAGCACCCCTGTTAGCTATCCCAAGTTAAGAACACACAGTGAACAAATACCCTGAAATACAGCAGCTCTGCCTGGAGAACAACCTGGAGCTGCCCACAATGGCTTTTGCATTTGCCCTGCAGTTCTGCCCCTCCCGCCACTTACACACCTCTTGCATTCCTTGCTCCACCCCCAGCATACCCTCTGTGCCAAGGCTTGTGAAGGGGCTTACAGTTCTCCTACTCAGTGCCTACAGTGGGGAAATTTTATCCAAGTCTACTAAGGGACTTGCCACCACTGCAGCAGGGGCTGTGGTTGAGAGGAGAATCCTTCCATTAGTTTTAAAATAGTAAGAGTCCTCATGGGAGAGGGCTAGTTAGTTTATCTTAGCCCATACAGAGCTCAGAGGGACTGTAGACAACTGAGTCTGTGATCAGAGTGCCCCCTCGTGGCAAGGTGTTGCATTGCTGAACACTCCCCTCAAGTCATCTCTGCTGAACAGAGGCCTTCTCTACTTCTTCTGACTCCGCCCAGCCCACGTTCCATCCTAGCTCTTCAGGATAACAAGCCCCACCAAACAATAATCCAGTGACTTCAGGCCAGGTCTTTGGCCTGACTTTGGGCTCAAATAGTCCTTATGCTCCTTTTATGAGGGGGCTTTCACACCACCTTCCTCAGTGTCTGGTAGAGAAACCCACACTCGCCGCTACTCTGGGTGCCAGTCCAGGGACCCTGTAGTAAGCAGTTAAGGTCTGTTTTCTCAGACTCTGTGCTGCCACCCTGGACTACATCCAACCTTGGGCTGTCTCTAGGCCCTTTTCCCCAGGCCATTCCTGGGCTCACTCCTCCATAGGCTCTTCTTCCCTTCCCAGGCTCACTTTATCACAGTCTTGGATGGCCAACATCACAGGTTCCCCCTTTTTCTCCCCACTGTTTGAGAGGAAATCTGTATTCTCCTAACTCTGCCACAAACACATACATTAATTTGGGATACATTCCCTGTTCTCTCCATGGCCCTTCATGGACTGCCCCTCTTTCTCAGGCACAGCCCTAGAGTTTAGGATAGGCTTGGAGGCGGACATGTAGAGATGTGAAAGGCTGCACACTTAATCATAGCCTTTTGCACCTTGTGGCATCAGTCTTTGCACAGAGCCTCAGATTTATTTGAACCGGGCTTGGCTATGACTGAGTTTTGCTGAGGTGTTATTGAAAAGAATCTCTTTGTAGAGTCCAAATAATTCAGTCAAAGAGCAAAGCAAAGAGCTAGGAACTCTTCTCTAATTTATCTGCCACTCAGAAGAAAACTGATAAGATTAATTAAACCATCCTGCTGGTTCTGCACTGCATGATCTTTCATTTGTTATTTTGCAATCATGGACTAAACTCTGTACTAAGGCCAACATTTTCAAAAGTGGCCTTTGATTTTGAGTGCCTGTTTTACAGCAGTGCTGAGGACAGGCAGCTTGAGTGTGCAGACTTTAATCAGAATTGTGGCTACTCAGATCTCCTGAAATCAAACCAAGGTTTCCAAGCAGGGCACCCAAATATCACAGAGCACTTTTGAAAATTCTCTCCTAGGCTGAAAATATATGAGAATGTTAATTAACAGGGAGTATGTGTTACCAGAATCCATCTAGAGAGCTGAGAGCAAGTGGAAGGTCCTGGAAGAGTCTCCTAAATTCTGCTTTGCTTAGTTAAAGTTCTAATTCCCAAAGAACCAAAATGAGATATGTTATATTTAAAAATAAAATAAAAAACCAACAAATCCAAAGTCTTCATATTACCAGCCTTCTCTCTTTTGCCTTAGAATTCTCTGCCAGCATGCCCAATTCATGATAATCCAGCAATAAAAATGCACAAATTTAATACATGCATCCTTCTAGGAATTTCATATAGATGCTTAGCCGAAAAGACAAAAGGGAAATATCTGAGGCTAATGTTTCTTTCCCTAGTAGTTTTGCCCATGCTGCAGCTTTAAAGAGCTGTTATTGTGATTATTCCCAGCAATTCAGTTCAGTAAAGGCTTTCATGTTCAGTACACTGCATCATCTCCAGGGAGCTTTCTTTACAACACTTATAAATGAGAAAACAAGATAACTTTAGAGTGCACAGCTGCAGGGTGCAGAAGGAAAGCCATAAAATAACACTGAATTAATCCATTCATTCAAAGGCCACTGAATTTTAATGCATGGATTTAATGATGTTGGACAGTAAATGGCTAACAAGTATAAACCTTCTCTCCTCCCACCGCTCACCTCCCAAAAAATGGTTACAAGCACAGCCTCTCCACATAGGTAGGTCAGCATCTACTCTAAAATTCATTATTTTTAGCGAAACAAGAGGGCAGAAACTGAAGAGGTGCTTCCCGCCGCCAGCTCCTTAGAGCACCTACTGGCGGGTTGACTTTATTCCAGAGTTCATTGGGTTTTCTCATTATGAGGCTGGAAGTTAAATTGCACCACATAGATCATACTAAAGCTTATCCTCAAAGCCATAGATACACTACTTCTATCCTGATGCTATACTTTATAGCTGCAAGGACGAACAAAGAAGATGTAGTTTAGATGTACAAACTGTTAATATTTTTTACAGGTACATTGTGATATTTGGCCTATGAGTAAAGAGTATTATACTATATTTCATGGAGACGTTGATATACAGTAATATGTGCAGCTACTCTGTGGGTGTTAAATTGGGTCAATATTTATGTAATAATGACCTGTCCCAAGATAGCTAAAATATTGCCTAAAGTTCCAGGATCAGTGCTGTGGACAACACTGCTACACCAAGAGTAAAGCTAAAACTGTGAGAGAGACAGAGCTTTGTCAAGGACAGGCAAAACAAAATCCCACAGGAAGCAAGAACTACTTCAAACCTCACCAATTTCCATTCCATGTATGCAATACACTCCTCCCAGCTGCCTTCGCTCACATAACCTCAGAGCACATCACACATGAACAAAGAATCCATGTTCTATCTCCCACCCCAAGCAGAGCGAGAGAAGAAAAACCCATATGTGACAGATGCTAGTCATAGTGCTTAATGCTTATGGTGTGCAGATACCATAATGATAATAGGCCTCAGATAAGACCCTAAACAGGACAGAACAACAACAGAACGTTCCCACATAATATTTTTCAAAGTCAGCCTAAACACTTAAAACACTGATGAGAATGCATAATGGCAGATATAGGGCATGTTGTGTAGTGTGGGGATGAGTGTTTATAATAGATGTTCTCTGAATCAGCATTTGAGCCAATGCCAGTTGACATTAGGAAGCCCTGTATGCTGGTGATACTGTTTAAGACAAGGTGCATACTAGTTGTTAATAAGAAGTCTCCTCTGGCATTTTCTGTAGAAACAGGAGTGCTAACCCTCAATTTCCTGGACAAATTTCAATATGAGTTATTCCATTTTGTCTTCCTAAAATTCCCCTGGAGTTTCAAATGGATGATGTATTCTTCACTTCCTCTCATAGGTAGCTTTCTGTTTGTTGTTTAACAGACATGTTTTATCCCAGATGCAGCTGCATTTCAGTGGTGGGCAGGGCAAAGCAATTTCTATGTACAAGGAACAAAAGTCACTATATCAATGGAAGATCATTATGTCAAGTGTTTATATAAGGTGTATGAATTAATCCTCTAATTCAGACATAACTGAGTTTATTTCTTTTCTTTTTAAGAAAAACTCATTTTATTTTTAGTTATCAGCCTACATTTATCTCACTTTTTGTTAAATCATTATGTCCTTTGGGATTCTCTCTCTTGTATTTAAATCTCAGGTACAAGGAGGATTATCAATTGTTATAGTCAAGTATCTAAACTTTTCAAGTTGGAATACACATATGGTGACAGATACTTGTAAGGTGGTGTAATAGTCTATCTCCAAATATTTAAAGGGTCTTTGCTCACCATCTGCTATGCCACACAGAAGATTGCAAATCAGTTATGTATGTTCAATGTTTTCCAGGTATCCAATGAGATTACGCAGGCTACAAACCAGTGAGTGGGTCTTTAATGAATTCCTTCCCAATTTAGTGTCCAATCCAGCTTCCATTGAAAATCGATAGAAATGCCTACAATGCGAGTTGGATCAGGCCTCTACAACTCCAATCTTCTTCCACTGAGCTGCAGAGGAAGAACCTAATGGGGTCTTGGTCCATGACTATGGTTTCTATGTGATATGGTAATAACACCAATTAGTGACTGAAAGCCAAACATGCTATTTCAGAGTAGAGAAACTTCGAGGCCAGGAGAAAATCTTTACTATGTATAGTTTTAACACCATGTTTAGAAAAACGGATGTCCTGAGTCGGTGACATTATGATTCTATTTATTCTTTATAAGTGACTTGGGAACTTGCAGCCCCTATTATGGAGGTTAGGGTTGGGGCAAAGGTGGACTTAAACGACCATGAGCTGCTCCAGCATCTTCAGTGGCCTCTGGTTGTAATTTAGAGAACAAAGAGGATCATAAATCATGGCATCCTCCCCAGGATGAATGGGAAGCTCTACCCCAACATGCTCCCACACCCCAGGTTTCATGAGATAGTTCTCCAAAGGCAGCTTTACAGCAGTGATTGTTCTGGGGGAATCCTCCCCAGTCTTGAATTAGGGCTGTTAGAGCCTCTTTATGTCACTCCAGCTTTTTTACCCCTATGATGGGGCTCAAGCAGAAATGAGGATCTCACCTCAAGTCCTGGACATCAACACAGCTGGTTCAAAGTCAGTTAGACACAAAATGTCAGCCTAATTAGGGATAAGTAGAGTCTCAAATTTTTGTCATGAGGGTCTTAGAACCCTCGGCTGAGGCTAGATTTAAAAAGACTGGTAATAACTTATAATAGGGAAAGACGCGCTGTTTTCTTTCTCAAAAAAAGAGAACTGCATCCTCTTAAAATCAAAGGCAGCCTGTTCATTATTGTACTGGATGGAACCTATCTTGTTTTGGAAGCTCAGAATGTCTTTGAGAGAAGCAAGGCTACCACTTCCTCATCCCCATCAGACTGGGCTGCACGTCTTTCAAATAACTTATCATTTGTATAATCTGCTGCCATAAAAAGGACTATGCATAAGCACTGAAGTCATCTTGTGAAATTTCAGTTTATAATCAAGGATGTACAGTATTCCATGGATTATGTAATCAAAAATATAGAAGAGATCATATATTACAATGTGAATTCTGTATGCCCTTTCAGCCCAATATACATTAACCAGAAATCACCCTCCCATTAGAAAGCACTAAGGGTAGCTTCTAAAATTTAAATAATAATCATGGATGTGTTCTATGGGAAACAGGACAACTACAGATATTAACCCATAACACATAACCCATAGTAATGTGATGGGATGACACCATTTGTCACCTCCTGGCTGGATTACTGTAATTCATTGTATCTGAAGCTGAATGCGAAGAGATGTTCAAGCTCCTGTTTAGTACAGAATGTAGCTGTCCACCTTCTCCTCATTGATTTAGGCCACCATGAGCTCATTAAGCCCATGCACAAGTCCCTCCACTGTCTCCTAGTCAGTTTATGATGCCAGTTTAAGGCCTGGATACTAATTTTCAAAACAAGTAATGAATCAAGGTTCCTTACATCAAAGACTGACTTTCATTCTATGAACCACTGTGACAGCTGAGCTCCTCTGGGACAATGCACATCACTAAGCCCAGTACAATGCATTTGAGAGCTGGAGATGAAGCATTCTCAGTCAAGGGAATCGAACTATGGAATGATCTTTCAGAGGGGATCAGGAAAATCCAGAGTCTGACCATCTTTAGAAAAATCTTCCTCTTTGAAATTGTCTTTTGAATATACAAATGATACTCACAGCACTGACAGTTCCATTTACTCCTAAACATCTACCCAAAAAGTGATGACATTAATAAAATCTGATACAAAACAAAACAATCTCCCTATGCTAAGCATAGTTTTAACAACAACAACAACAGGGAGAAGTGTCAGACTCTGTAGAAGTAACTTTAAATTGTTGGATGCCAAGTAATTTTCTTTTTAAATTACTAAAAATATTTAGTCCACAGAAACAAGAAATGGTAGCCCAGCTGTTGCTACTTGTTTCTCCCACTGCCAAACCAGGGAAAACCAAAATTAAAAAATGTAATTATTGATACAGGTTATTTACAAGACTCTCTCAGAAAAAGTGAGTCCCACTATTTTAGTCCTTGGGGTTCTTTTTACATACCTTACGGGATACCATGATTCAAACCAAGCAAAATAACCACAATTATGAACCATAGCTATTTTATTATTAAAGAAAAGCAAGTTTTAAACAAAACAACACAAATGACAGTACACAGATGATAAACTGGTTACTCCTGTTTCAGCCTCTGCTGTATGTCTCCCTGTGGAGAGCTTTTAACAAAGATTACACTTTGGAGAGTGGACCACCTTTGGCATTCTTCGTTTGGTGAGCTAAAACCAAATTATATGGTTTCCTACATTTAATGTTAGCCCATTTTGTATCTCATAAACACACAAACTGTTTATAACTGGGAAAAAGAATTTGTTTAAGGGCAGGTAGGTCCTGTTTGGTTTATTGATGGTGACCTAACAGGTGATAATTAGGGAAGGGGGCTAAGCAATCTTAACTAAATTCCACTAAATCAAAGAAAATATTTAAATCAGTTACTTTAAAGAAGCCATGTCAGGAGCTGTCTTGAGACAGGCCAATTACAAATATCAAGACTGTTAAATCCCACTGTTTCTCTGTTTACCAGTGTTTAGCTCCTCTCCAGGATCATGTGGTCTACCATTTGGTGATTAATAGGAGAAACTATTAGTATCTTAAGTTACAACAGCATTTCCATATCCCAATAACAGCATTAGAAGTGTTTTCATTCTAATTCCGTGGCAGTGGTTTAGTTAACTTCCATTTACCAATTCATGCTGAAGTCTTGGAGAGGTTTTCCATGGGTCAGTCTTCCTCAGTTGGGTGAAGGAGTTGCTTGAGCACTACCAGTAATTAATTAATTCTCCATTAATATAAATATTTATATTTAAATGGCTTTTTACATTAGTTAGTTTATCAAGATCATTAAATTCCATGTTGGTACATCAAGCATTTTACCATTTATATAGTAATTATATTAGGCATTTTGCATTTAGTTAAAATACTTGCAAATATGCCATACAAAATTATTTGCCCTTTCAACATTTAAGAAATAATGGTTTAAAGTATCATCAAGTACATGTATTTTTCCTAGAGGCTGTTCTGAATGAATTTTCAGAGTAATTATAACATTTATTTCAACAAGGATATTTCTAGAATTCTTTGTGTTGGTTTACTTCGATTTTCTTGGAAGGGGGAAAAAGCCCACTTTTCACTAGATTTAATGCTCCGCTAACACAACCATCAATTCCTTTTCACAATCAGGTCTTTTCTTTGAAGATTCATGTTTTTCATGGTTTATTTTCTTAAGATAAGGATTACCAGACTGGTACTTACACAAGAGGCAGTTCAGACACTATTAGGGGTAAGAAACCTAGCTTTATGGCTAAGGAGGGCTGTCCTCCTGATATTTGGCATGTCTTTGGGTGATTGAAAGCAAAACCATCTGCCATTTCTTTAACCAGCCTCAACATTTTATAACATAACTAACAAAAACATACAGAGGTATTATAGTTTAAAGCATCTTGACTATAGCATACTTGTAACTATATCTTAATAGTTAGTAAATCTTCAGCAAACAAGTTGGCAATGACCTAATATTAAAACAAAGTTATAATAATTTTATTAATATCATTTCTGCATCAATATTGAAGTCTCAGTCACAACTCCACGAAGTCCACTAGGGACTTCACTGCTGGTATTGATTGTATGTGGAAGACACTCAGATATCACAGTGATAGGCAATTGTATAATACAGGGTTTCTCAAACAGGAGTCGCCACTTGTGTAAGCAAAGCCCCTGGTGGACCGGACCGGTTTGTTTACCTGTTCCATCTGATTGCGGCTCCCGCTGGCTGTGGATCGCTGCTCTGGGCCAATGGGAGCTGCTGGAAGTGGCGGCCAGTAAGGTCCTCAGCCTGTGCCACTTCCAGCAGCTCCCATTGGCCCGGAGCAGTGATCCGCGATCAGTGGGAGCCGCGATCGGCCAAACCTGCGGATGGGGCAGGTAAACAAACCGGCTTGCCCCCCAGGGGCTTTCCCTGAACAAGCGGCGACTCCTGTTTGAGAAACCCTGGTATAATACCCTGAGAGAGAGAGAGAGGACAATAAACACAACCCAGGTAGGTGGACTAACAAAGAATACTTTGGCCCTCAGTGGAATGGAATTAAACTCCATCCAGGGAGAGGAACCTCTGGACAGAGGTTTTTAAAATCTAGAGCTGAGCCAAGCTAAACCAAGCTGTGCCTGAAGACATATTTTCATAACTCTTTGTGCTATGATGGAGGAAACAGGAGGAAGATCTGATACAGGAGAAAGGCTCCAAGTGAACTCTGATGCGAACTCCATAAGTCCCACAGAAATCTGTGTTATAAAGTTTATACGAATGGTCCATCTCCAGCAGAGGCTATATATTCAATATGCTTCTTGCAAATATATATTTTAAAAAAACCTCTAAAGGGGCCTAGGGCCTGGTTGTTTATTAAATTCACTGGCATGTCAGAAATACATAACCTTACAGAGAGGACAAAGTGGAGTTGACAAATATTTGAAAACTACTTAGCAAAAGTTTCAATATATTTCACCTGAAGAATTCACACTATGGGGCAGAGAAGAAGCAGTTTATTTTCATAGTGTTTGTTTATAATAATTATAGTTCCTAGCTTTCCAGTGATTGGTCCATTCTTGACTGGCTTTTGGTTTCACAGTGATGCCATTCCATACCAGGTTTTCAGCAGAAAAAAACTGATATATCTTCGCAGACTTAACAGCCTCTTAATATAACATAGTATCTAGGCATTGCATATGGTTCATGCAGCAGAAACAATCCATGCTGTAACCTTAGCATCGCACCAGTCTGACTTCTGAACATAGTTCTCTCTCTGAGAATTTTATCTATGGCCCTACCATATTCATGGCCACGAAAAACACGTCACAGACCATGAAGTCTGGTCTTTTGTGTGCTTTTACCCTATGTTATACAGATTTCACGGGGGAGACCAGCGTTTCTCAAATTGGGGGTCCTGACCCAAAAAGAAGTTGCAGGGGGGTTGCAAGGTTATTTTAGGGGGGTTGTGGTACTGTCATTCTTACTTCTGAGCTGACTTCAGAGCTGGATGGCTGGAGAGCTACGTCTGTCGGGTGGGTGCCCAGCTCTGAAGGCAGTTCCCCACCAGCAGCACAGAAGTAAGAGTGGCAATACCCTAACCATGGCACCCTTCTGCGCTGCTGCCTTCAGAGCTGTGTGGCCAGAGAGTGGTGGCTGCTGACTGAGAGCCCAGCTCTGCAGACAGCAGTGCAGGATTAAGGGTGGCAGTACCATACTGTGCCATCTTCACTTCTGCACTGCCGCTGGCAGCAGCTCTGCCTTCAGAGCTGGGATTCCAGGCCCAGCTCGCAGCTGCCGCCAGCAGCAGCAGCAGCACAGAAGTAATGGTAGCAGTATGCAACCCCCCATACAATAACCTTGCAACCCGCCCCCAACTCCTTTTTGGGTCAGAACCCCTACAATTACAATACCATGACATTTCAGATTTAAATAGCTGAAATCATGAAATTTATGATTTTTAAAGTCCTATGACCATGAAATTGACCAAAATGGACTGTGAATTTGGTAGGGCCCTATTTATAAGATATTTCTGGGTCTTGCTTACAATGGTTAACAGTAGCAAGGTGCAGACTGATTTAAAAAAAAAAAATCTCTGGAGCTACATTTATTCCAGTATTGGTGCATATGTGACCCCATCAAATAGGTCTGCCTGCCTGCCGGTCTGTGAATAGCAAAATTAATTCTGCATGAAAGGGCTTTTTTTGGTATGTTTTTAATGACAAGCCCTCTCAAATACATGGGAAGTATATTATTAACACTGCCTTATTCCACAGCTACCACATTCACCCAATCAACCTTTCTTTCTGTTTTCCTTCCCATAGTAGAAGCACTGCGCTACCTTTTCACCAGCTGAGAAAACAGCTGCTATTGTTAATGCTGCTTACAGTGCTCAGGCATGTAGGACATGGGGGTTATTCAATGTAGCAAATTTCATTGCTGCATGAAGCATATGGCTTCAACAATTATTTTTAATAATATACTGGAAATCAATCAAACAAAACTAGGTTTTCTCAAAATAAAAAAGGAAACCATGAAACTGATTTAAATCCATTGCAACAGCAAGCCTATAGTATAAAATCTTCAGGCACTACTGTACTTGCACAGTAATAACCAAAGAGAAACTGAATGGGTCATTCTCAAGTTATCTATTGTGGCTGCCCCTTTCTCAGAGTGCTACTGCCACTGTTGGGATTAGCATTGCTGCCTGAATTATGAGTCCATCAGTTTCAAGAGATGGCATGGTCTACTGGACAGAGCATGCCAGACTGGAACCCAAGAGACATGAAGTTCTAATTCCTGGGTCTGCCGCTGACCTGCTGTGTGACTCTCTATAAATCACCCTCTGTGCCGCTGTTTCCCCTCCAACCTTTATATCTGGCTTGTCTGTTTAGTTTTTAAGTTCTTTAGGGCAAGGACTTTCCCTTTCTATGTGTTAGCACAATGGGGCCCTGATCTCAGCTCTTGGTGCTACTGTAACACTAATGAATAATAACTGTAATTATAAAAAGAGGGAGCCAGTGGAAGGATATTAACTATGAAGTTTCCTTGATGTTGAATTTACTGCTTTTCCCAACACCGCAGACTGGACAGCTTGAATTCCCTGACCTTCATGGCACGCAAAGCCTTTGGTGAGGACAAGGAGAGAGGGGAGTTGATGGTTTAGCTAGTTTATTGTTTCTGTTGTCATTAAGAGTTTGTTAGGGATAAGCTAGTTTTCTATTTTTTTAAATCGACTGTGCATAGTTTAAAATTCATAGCTGTGCCTAAGGTTTTTTCTGGGCACCGTATTCCCATCAAAATAAATAAAATAAATGTACTTAGGATCATCTCAAGATTGGAAAGCTGCTACATGTGAACGAAAAGCAAACTAGGCATGTTTAAAATTCTTCAGATTCACAGGGTGACTTTTATACAAACATGCATTAGTGAATCTCTCAGACAAAATTCCTGGAAAAGTTAAGAAACTCTCATTGATATCTACTGTAATTCCCATAAAAATAACAGAAATATTAAATCTTAACTAGGAAAGAAAGATGTGAGGGACATGAGAGCAGCTGAACACAGTTCATTTACAGAAAACAAAGGTTCCTTTATTTTAAAAGATTTCTGTGTAGTGAGCACTATCTTTGTCGTGAATCATTCAGTCTACTTTCCTTTTATAGCTCTTATTCCTTCAATACATCTTGGCATCTATTCCAAACTATAAACAGAAAAATCTAGACTGAGATTCATGCAATGTTTAGCCTCCAGGTAATGCAATCAGCCATTACATGTTGCCTATCCCTGCAGAAAAAGCTCCTTATGTCATGGCTGTCTGTGAAACTTCTATGCTTTGAATCTTCTCTTTAAAACATTTTTAAAAGATAAAATGCCATTTTCTTCTTGTGCTGTTGGATGCTCCACAAGGAAGAAGAGTTTAATGGGAGGCATGTTTTATCTACAAACTGAATTTGTAAAACAAAGCAAAATGTACACAGCTCCTTATGGTAAAACCAGGAATATTTCTGAAGTAATAAAGGTGAAATCCTGGCCCCATTGAAATCAATAGCAAAATTCCCATTGACTTCAGTATGAACAGGATTTTACCTCAAGCCTTCACAAAGATAAGGGTCAGAGCTTCGGAGATGACAGAAATATTATATCAAGAACAGAATTTTTGTTTTAGAATATCTGTAAAATGAATAAATTCTGAACTTTCCAGTGTGTCTGAAATTAGTGACAAAGTTAAGATGCTCACAGCAATGACTGTGGTCAACTCATTGGTAATGGCCAGGCATAAAGGATCATCTGTTATTCGCCATTCTAAGGGATTTTACTATGATCCCAATTCTCTAGTGACCTTAACCCAGGAATGGTTTGACTGAATAAGGCCTCACAGTATGCTGAAGCAGGAGGTGGAGTGAAAAGAGCAAACCTTAAACGACTAAAACAAAAACAAAGATTTGCTGCTCTGCATGTTTCTGTCAGCTGATACCACACCAGAGAACTATCCCCTTTGATACATTGATCGATTACACAGATATCAGTCATCCCTAGGAAACTCCCCTCCAGCAAACATCCTGACTAACCATGTCTATAGACTCTAAAATAAATCTGTTTTGTGCTGTAGAAACAACCACTACTGCTAAAGAACCCTTTATCACCTGAACAATTCAGACTTGTTCTTCTAATGTCCTTCTAGAACCTATTCATGGATCAACAACTCTAATCCAATTCCCAAATCAATGTTTAAGATATGCCAACAAAACTCTTCCCTGCTTCTAAAGAATTAACCATACGGTGATATAGCTCAAACCTCTCCCCTACAGTCTCCTCTGAGTATTGCATACAACAGGCAGTGAGTGTGACGGGCCCAAACCCTATAAAGATATGTCTAACTTCAATCAGACATCTGCAGTTGGCCCATCCCAGATGACTCGGGCTCACGGTGTTCAGGCTAACAGGCTGTTTAATTGCGGTGTAGACTTTCAAGCCTGGGCTGGTGCCTAGGCTCTAGGACCCTGCGAATGGGAGGGTTCCAGAGCTCAGGCTGCAGTCCAAGCCTGAAAGTTTACACTGCAACTGAACAGCCCTTTAGCCCGAGCCCTGTGAGTCCAAGTCAGCTGGCATGGGCCAGTCTTGGATGTCTAACTGAAGTGTAGACATATCCTAAGAGTCCCAGAAACTTCAACCAAATTTTGTACTTGTGACCTCTTTCACACAGCAAACCTCTCAGTGTGACCTCCTTTATAAATTAAAAACACTTTTTTATATACTTAAAACCATTATAAATGCCGGAGGCAAAGCAGGGTTAGAGTGGAAGCTGACAGCTTGCGACCCCCTGTGTAATAACCTCACGACCCCTGAGCGGTCCTGACCCCCAGTTTGAGAACCCCCATAGGTACTTTAATATCACTTTCCTATTCCAAGTATCCATGTCCCAGTAACTACCAACAACACGTAGCACTGCTTGATGTATACCATTATGTTTAATATACTTCATATTGTTCCACCTTTACCATTTCCTGCAAATGCCTGTATATTTGCAACACTTATATTTAATTAAGATTACTAACCAATTAAGCCCTCCTTTTTGGAGATTTATTTCTACCTTCCTGTTTCTCCCTGGTCTAACAGCTAGTATGTAGGACAGGTGTTCTCGAAATACCCTAATACCGTAACAAAATAGTAACCACAAAAAGAATGCCAATGTGCAAACTACCAACTAATATTACCCTTCAGATTATTATAGTTTTAAGAAAAATGCAATTTTTCTGAACTCCAGGAAGCAAGGCTGTAAGTATTTCACAGCAGCTTGCCTAGGAGTTTATATCAGTTAATAATGTCATTAGTGGAGTTGAGAAATGCCACTACAGCTAAAAGAAAAGTGAGAAACTTCACACTCTGCATGTGAAAGTTTCTCCTTAGGAAATCCCTGTGGTTCACTGTTCCTGTCAGGCAAGGCAATGTACCTATAAATTTCACCAAATAGGAAACTCAAAGCATAGTGCTCAAAGTGCAGTGCTGCGGTATATCAGCACTTTTTTTCTCTATTCTGTTGAAGTTGACAGACTCCAATCTCTGACGTACCATGCCTGCTCCAAAGACTGTATACCTTGTCAACTTCATTTTGCTTCTCCGCTGATGTATGAAGTGAAGCAATGGGGGAATTGTGTAATGTACAGGATTTGCTAGCAAAAGATTGCTCTGTATTTCCTGGCTTCAGTCATGTAATATTGGTGAGGACTGCAAAATCTAATTCCAGCATTGCCAATCTCAAACAATCAAAAAGTCGTGATCCAGGCCACCAAAAACAATGAAATTGGCTTAAAAATCATGAGATTTCATAAATAATATATGTTGGGTTCTTTTATTCACTGTTTTTGAACCTTTAAGGGGCACATTTGCAAGTTTTTCTCTGCAACCACATAAGCTGGAACTTCCTTTAAAAAAATGAAAACTCAGTTCTTGTCTACACAAAAAAATTGTACCAAAACTATATCAGTATAGCTTATTCTTGTACTGGAAGGATAATAAGCTATACTAGTAGAACCACTTTTTACCAGTATAACTGTACTCACGTTAGGTGTTGACTGCTATAACTATATCAATGCAAAATTATAGCCCTAATCAAAAAAGTTATATCAGTACAAAAACTGCAGTACATGATGCTGCTACCTATAATAGAGGAACCTTTACAGAGAGTGGCCATGGATAAAGTGGGATACTATATCAAGGTGACAAGAAAGAAATACATATTGGTGGTGTTATACTATGCCACCCACTAACCTGCTGTTATAACTCCATCCTCTATAGAAACTGACATGGTTGCTGATGCTCTTCTGACAATTTTTAGCAGGGTGGGCTTCCCCAGCAAGGTCCTCATGGACCATAGAGCCAACTTCATGCCCATGCTTCACCAGGGCTTGTGGGAGTGATGTGGGGCTGGACTTTTCTGGGCCTCTATATCACTCATAAACCAATAGGCTGGTGGACAGGTTTAACGGGACACTTAAAATGATTCTGAAAACTTGTGAAGATCAGCACCCATATGACTGAGAGAAGCACTTACCTTATCTGCTGTTTGCCTATAGGGAAGTTCCTCAAGTATTCTCAAGGTTTTTCCCTTTAGAGCTGTTCTCTGGAAGGAGGACCTAATGAGGGCTGAGCGGCAGGGGAAAGCTTCTGCTGAGGGGAAAATCAGTGGTGGAGTAGATGTTGGCCTTTAGGGAAAGGCTCACAGGGCTCATGTTTTGCCATGAGAAAACAGCCAAGGTCCATGAGGGACATAAGGTCTGGTATGACCTCGCCACATATGCTAACACAGTAAAACACACCATTTTTCCTAGTGAAGACAAGGCCAGTCATTCACTTCTTAAATTCTCCCTCCAGCAGTTATTTCCCTAATCCACATCTCCCCAGTGACATCAATGGAAAGACAAGAGGTCAGCAGCAGCATGGAACTTTCAAATCCTCGTGAGCCAAAACAAAGTATTTTCTCATATTGTTTTTTATACTCAGACTAAGCAGCTTTTGTGGTTATTAAATGCCTCCACTATGCTCTGACATTTAGTCATCCATATAAGACGTTTATTGCATATTGCCTACTGTACTCTTCTACCGTGCCATTATCCCTTAATTTTTCTAATGAATAGCACTTTTACTGTAGTAACCCATGCAGTAAATTATTTATGCTGGGTACAGTGGGTTGTTACAAAACAGACTGAAGAGACAGTGTAGGGAGCAGACCATGTTATTAAAAAATAGATTGGCAGTTCAGTAACTACCAGCAATTTTAAGCTTAGTTCATACTGTCATTTTTTAGCTTTAAAATGTTGCCAACCAGATTATTTGAAATCACAGGGGACTTGAGGTTACACACTAAAGGATTGAAGTCAGAACTTGTGACTGATGCTCAGCTTTCCTGTTTCATTCTCATCTCTTGCAATCTTCCTTCCTCTCCCTCAGCAATATTGTTTCTCAAAAGAGCAACCATTCCAGATATGCCTTCTGTTTTCAGAGACCTGTGCCCGGGTATCTTGCACTGTGATCTCTAAGTAACAGACTCTTAAGTACAGCTCTGGAGTAGTGAATTAAATGTCCTGTCACAGTAGTAATACAATGCAGATAAACCAGAGAGCACCAGCCTTCTGCTCTGCAGTGCTGCAATGAATGGGATCCTTGTGACTTTCAAAGTGCAGTCAGTGCAGCACAACAGAACAGAGGCGCAGTGCCAAGACTGAATAAGCAATAGATGGTGGGGGAGCACTACATGTGAGAAGATGACTCTACAGTGTGGAGGTGTTATGGAAATCTGTATAGTGTACGCTTCAGGAAAATGCTGATCACAGCTAGTGGTGCCACAGTGAAGGAGGCGCTGCAGTATCGTTTAAATTTTAATTGATCTTTCTCTGTACAAAGAAACAGCCGCAGCCCCCTGCCTCACTGAAGGAAAAGAGAGTGAGCTGGGGAAAGTATTTGCAGTTCAGCTTCCAGCTGAAGTTTAACCTCAGAAACTTTTACAGTTTCTCAGACAGGGTAAGAAATAGCATAAAGAGGGAGAGCAATTACTGCTTACTGCAGCTGCACATTGTTAGCTTCAACCTGGGTAGAAGGGGATCCAAGTGTGTCTCTGTGGCAGAGAGAAATAGACTCTGGGATACAGGAGAACCTGTAGGGAAATCCTAGGAATGAGATGAAATCGTAGGCTGAAGTGTAATGTTCTGTCGTTAGTATTTAAGTTCCTTGTAAGGCCAAAGCCCAAGGAGAGGAGAATCTGGATTACATAGAGTCTGTATCTTCGTTCAGAGCAGAGCAGGAGTTTCACTTGTTTACAGGGTCATTGCCCCATATTGTTGCCCCACACTCTGGAACTGGCAGTCTGAGAGTGACGACGTACATAGGGTGGGCAATTTCTGGAAGGCTTTGGAGGTGATTCACTGAAACTTTGACAGGTTTCCTGGATTGGCGTCTTCTGTTCCATCCATTACCACTTACATATCAGCTAAATTATAGAATGTCCCTATTCAGCCTGCAGCTGTGTGTGTTACTGATGTAACTGAAAGGCAAGCCAAAAATGCCAAATGTGTTTCAATTTGGGCTTACGACACTTAGGGCATTTTGTGTCAGGAACAAGTGGGCATTTGTCTGGGGTCTGCCACAAAGGTACAACAGTAGAGATGTAGTAATTCTTTATCCGAGCTCCTGGTTTGGATGCAGAAAGTTTACGTAATCCCCCAGCTGGGATTTTTGTATTCTCATTAAGCCATTCGCTGCACAGACATCTGATTGGAGACAGCCAGCGAAATGAGGCCCCAATAGAAAAAGGATCTCTTTTTATTTGGGAGTGGGTACCATTAAGTGCACAATGTTAAACTGCTCTTGTGTAGCTGGACTGTATTATTTCCATATACAAAACTATAAAGACAGTTAAGGCTGGAAAGGTATAAAAGCTACTCCAGCTATCACCCAGACATCTGCAAACCTCCCTATCGCACAATTCTATAAACAGCCTCAGGCCCTCCACCACAGAAAGCCGGGGTTCACTTTTTATTCTTACTAGCCCAGGGGCAAGGAGGGAAAAAGGAGAGGAAGATACCGCCCCATCTTCCCTCCCTCTGAACAGCATGGAGATGAATACAGAGAGGCACCTTGAGGCTTGGCAGGCAGTAGTTCAACCCCCAGGAGCACGTTCAGTAACTGTCCTGCTGAGCAATTCTTCATGTTGCAGTGTCAGGAGTTCTCCCCAACTCACCAACAACCTACTCAGTTTTAGAGCGGAGCAAACAGGTCTCTTCTATTAAGTTCCCCCACCCTCTCAAGCTGCTAGATTGTTGGCACAGATAGAAAGTGAGCACAGGTGGATCTTCCAGGCTACTGTCTTTCTCATCCTTCGAGAGTTTGTCCTTTCCCTGCCACACAGCTTTTTCTAGGGGGAAGCAGAGGTGTTTCTCACACTCCTCTCTCTTCTTAGCCTGAAGGAGGAGGGTCCCTCTGTCCCACCTCCAGCTCCACATATTCTTTGTGAGCCACTATTGCAGCTGCCCCAACTGGCTTCACTCCCTGGCATGATGTAGGACTCTACATGGGAAGACCTTTTACCAATAGTCAGGATTAAAAAGGAGAGAGTCATCTATGAGTCCAAAGTGTCTAAAAATTAATAGCAATATTATTATTTAAAGAAGAGTCTAAGATTAGTCATTTGCGCATCTGGTTCCTGATTTTTATCTAGTGACATATTGGGGCAGAACCACATTTGAATGTCTGACATCAGTTCCCTAATGCCATGTAATAACTGACCTTTCATTATCACCCCAGCCAATTTCCACTGCCTGTTTGACCCTAACTTTGCCCCTTTGGTTGGTTGGCTAATTGGACTATTATGTAGGTAACATAGTTGTCAATGCAGGCGTTGCTTCCACTATGCATATTGTAGGTTTTAAGAGTAGTGGGGTCTCAGGACTTGTAACAGGACTCCACTCTCCACTCTTGTGACCCACCACAAACCAGCGGGATGCTTCCAAGTGTATAAACACCAGTAATGCTATTTAGTGGTTCACCTCCACCAGCTCCCCTGTACAGCCTTGTTCAGCAATGTACAAATGGAAGTAAACTTCCCCCTTAGCTCACTCTGCAGTGAGGGAGAGGGAAAGAGCTCTTGATTCTGGATCCCCTGGCCCCTGCCAGCCTCCCCACTTGCACTTCCTTCCACCCTTTAACTCAGAGTTTGCCTGCCCCTGCTTTAACCGCTCCCGGTTGATAGTTAGATTGCTCTCATTTGCTTGTCAGCCCCCTGCCTAATTAAGTCATTGAGCATCCGTCCCCCAATTAAATCCACTCCATGGGGGGAACAGCTAGTACAGGGGCAGGCAAACTTTTTCGCCAGAGGGACACATTGGGTTTCAGAAATTGTATGGAGGGCTGGTTAGGGGAGGCTGTGCCTCCCCAAACAGCCAGGCATGGCCCAGCCCCAGCCCCTGCCCCCTATCTGACCCCCCCCCCGCTTTTCACCCCCTGATGGTCCCCCCCAGACTCCTGCCCTATCCATCCCTCCCTCCTGTCCCCTGACTACCCCTCCGCCACCCCATCCAACCCCTCCTCATTCCTGACTGCCCCCCGGGACCCCTCCCCCATCCAACCACCCCTTCTCCCTCACTGCCCTCAGATCCCCTACCAATAACTGCCCCCACCGCCGCATTCAACCCCCCTCCTTCCTGACTGCCCCCAGGATCCCTGTCCCCATTCAACCCCCCTGATCCCTGCCCTCTGACAGCCCCGACCCTTATCCAAACCCCTGCCCCCAACCACCACCATAACTCCCCCTGCTCCCAGCCCTCTTACCACACTGCCTGGT
Organism: Chelonoidis abingdonii; assembly: GCF_003597395.2. NCBI lineage: Eukaryota > Metazoa > Chordata > Testudines > Testudinidae > Chelonoidis > Chelonoidis abingdonii. Next base: position 16,203,139 of record NC_133783.1, on the reverse strand, counting down.
GCACCGGTGGCTGGTGGCACTACAGCCGCGCTGCCCAGAGCACCAGGACAGGCTGCTGTGCCGCCCGGCTGGAGCCAGCCACGCCACCACGCAGCATAGAGCAGCAGGTCAGGCTGCGGCTCTGTAGTGGCACTGCTTGGCAAGAGCTTGCAGCCCCACCACCCAGATCATTGCACCGGCAGCAGAGCAAGCTGAGGCTGAGGGGGAAGAGGGAACAGCAGGGGAGAGGCTGGGGGCTAGCTTCCAGGGCCAGGAGCTCAGCGGCTGGCAGGAGGGTCCCGCGGACCGGATGTAGCCCACGGGCTGCAGTTTGCCCACCTCTAAGCTAGTACCTTAGTGACCAGAGTACTGGGTCAGCTCAAGGTTCCTAGCACTCTGTCACAGGGCTCAACAATGGTTCAGACGCAGAACCAATTCATTTCAGTGCTTACCTTTCTCAAAATTAATTCAGTCTGGAAATCAGCCGGAACTCAATAATTAACAGACACTAGCTAATAACATCAGAAGGTAAAGGCTAGGTGGTTCTAATTGCATGCCAAAGGCTGAAGAAGCAAATCTGTTGGAAGTCAAGACGATTGAAAGCAAAGATATGAATCAGAGATGTTATTCTATAAATCAAATGGGAAATGTTCTTTGTCTAACTCATTAATAGCAACAGGAAGTTTCTTCAAAGCACCAGTGGGACCATAAACTCAGTGAAAATATCAGACTTCCTGACCTATGGGGAGTTCATGAGAAACTAAGTATTTACAATGCTGGATCAAACATACCTTGACCCTTAGACGAACACTACCATCACTCAAAAGCTTTCAATTTTCAGGTAGTTGTCAGGTAGTAAATCTGCCCATAATTTACGTCATGTTACAATAACATTTTCCTAACCGTTTTTCACCCCACAAGCAACCCTCCCCACAAAAATAAAAGGGGAAATTGACTGAGTGACTGCATAGGGGAAACAGTGAAACTGACTGTTGGCAAAGTGCTGCCAAATGCATAAACTAAACAAACAAACAAACTTCTCTTTGTGGTAAACAAGTGTGGTATAAATAATTATTTTTCATGACTCTCTTTCAGCCACAGCAATCTTAGGTGTTGCTTGTAAGAGCAGTGCTGAAACATTTCCAAACAAGGTGAGATTTTAAGTAGACATTATCCCATTAAAAATGAGCATTCAAACACAGAATTTCATGAAGCCCTTGGGGGACTAAGGAAGCTGTCGCTCTCAGACATTTACTTAATTTTTCTCCCACACTGTCTCTACAAAACCAGATCTACCCAGCACCAGGCCATACACATGGGTGATCAATATAAACACTCCTGTGGGATGGGAGCAGCACTCCAGACCTGCAATACGCTAAGATCCCGATCTCACAATTGACTTGCACTGTCAATGACCTCAAGGAGCTCTTTTTGCAGCCAGGAGGAAAAGGCAGAGGGCCACTAACCTGACTGTGCACCACCTATGGTTGCCCAGACAGAAAGCTGGCATTGCAGTTGCTTTGTGCCAATGGAGCAGCACAAAGTACTCACAGCAGGTACAAGGAACCAGCCTTTACTCTTTAATATTGTTAGCCAATATAATAAGTTATCAGAATGTTTTGCACTCATGCTAAGCTGTATAACTATGAACTGTATTTCCCACAATGCTCTGTACTCACGCCAAGTTTTATTGTGAAAACTTACTAGCCGGTAAACTGTATGTAACCTCTCTTGTTTCTGTATGCAGAACCTGTCAGAAGTAATGCCAAATATAAATGGTGAGTTAGGCACAGTTGGTTATCTTCTAAGGATAATTGGTGCAATTAGTAGAGATGTCTTTCAAAATATGCAGAAAACTAGAGAAGAAAGGCTTGTGATAATATAGTAAAATCTGTGAAATCTTCTCTTTGTGGTAAACAAGTGTGGTATAAATATGAGCAAAATTTAATTCATGATTTTGGAACAGAGTGAAAATGTAAACAGCAAGCCTGTTCTCCAGATTGGGTAAAGTATTAACTCTTTCTGTATTGTGCCAATTTATCTATGCTTAATAAACTGATTGAGCTGAGTTATCTGATATCTTATTAATACAAAATTGAGAGCACTGGTATCAACAACATCCATAACAATATCCATTCTAGTATATTTAAGAATCTAGGGAATATTCAAGTATGTGACTACATTTGAGTTCCTGAATTTCACTTTGTATTTTCACTTGTAGATGTTTAAATTTAATTTTGAGATAGGTTCTCTGAAAATAAATTCCATTATATACTATATGAGGATCCTCATCTAATTCCTACATAAAAGGACTGGACAAGGCATATCATCAAATTAATCTACCTTGTCCATATGGGTAAGAATGCAGAAAGAGCACATGGCATATCATCAAATTAATCTACCTTGTCCGTATGAGTAAGAATGCAGAAAGAGCACGTGGCATATCATCAAATTAATCTACCTTGTCCATATGGGTAAGAATGCAGAAAGAGCATGTGGTGCAACACTGAGTTTGAAGTCTCAGGGCATCTTATTTAATGGTAAGAAACTTTGCTTTGTAGGGGCAAGTGAAGAGTGACTGAAAAATCCCGACTGAGCAACAACGTTTCTAGCTCAGGAAAAAGCACATACCATCGTAAGAGATTGTATCTGAGATCCCTCGTCACTGAAGACACTACTGCCCAATTATTGACCATGGTGTCCATTATGAATGCTTACCTTTGGCTCAGGAAGTGAAGGACAGCTCACATTAAATCTTGGATGGTACAGCCAGCAACAACAATGGATAATAGTTCTGCTGAAGAATATTAACTACAACCATCTACAGATTTTCTAATCATACAATTAGGACCGAGGTTCTAGAATGGACTTCCTATCCCTTTCCCCTCAAAGATGAGTTCCAGTTCCATTGATAAGGTTCTTCCCCTGCGTGATGGGGTGTGGGGACTGCATCCAGTGCAGGGTGAGTGCATCCCATCCTTCAAGCCACCCTCTGTCTCCAGGCAGTGAGGCCTAAGGGCTAACATCAACCAAGTGACCCTTTTCTCCAGGGCTGTGAAACCTAGCAGCCAGAGTCCACGACGCTACCCTGGTTTGCTGGTCAGCAAGGCCTAGTGGCCAGAATAAATAGAGATACCCTGATTTACAGAGTGGAGTGGCCTGATGGCCTGAAAAGGTGTGGGCCATCACCCTGGGGGATGAGGGGGAGGCTTGGTAGCTGGACCCTCCCTATTCCACATATCCCAGCCCAAGGCCCTGGTGGCAGCAAGTGATTTTGCCACTGAGTCAGAGGGGTGCCAAACTGAAATAGTTATATTGGCACAATCCTTAGTGTGGATGCAGTTCTACCAGTATAAAGGTGCCTTGTATTTATATAGCTTGTTCCCCTTTCCATACCGCACTAGCTATACTAGTGTAAGCAGTTATACCAGTAAAACTATGCTCACATTAAGGGGATGGTACTGTGTTAACTATATTGGTATAAAGTGGTACAACAATTCTATTCAGACAGAACCTAAAAAGTGTGCAAAACTGCTTTCAAGGATCTATTCACAGTAGTATTAGTCTGAAAAAACTCAGGCATGTTAATGGGTCACCTGTCTATTCTATATAAGGTACTGTCAAGAGAAAGTCCTTAATAAATTCCTATTGCTGAGCCATCTTGCAGCAAGTCAGGATACACTCAGCACACTGCAGCAGCAGAAGCTTTTCCCATGGTCTGCACATCACTGGTAATTCATCTGCATCTTTAACCAGTACGATCAAGTCATCCAATTCACCTCAAGCTTATAGCTTTGGAGATTTTGTAAATTCACCCTACTTAATCCTATTGCTGCTCTATAATAAAGTGGGGTTTAATGCCTCCTTTCTGTGAAACTTTGACTTTAAATTAAGTTGAACTGGCAGTTAAGAATTGATACCTAAAGATCTTTGCTATCAACATTTCAACACTCATCTTTAGGAATATTCTCCCGGCAATGACCTTAGCTTACTTGATCACTAGGGCTGGTCTGACATTCTTCTGTTTCCATTATCAGCCTCCATCTGCAATATCTTCTTGATTTTATTTAACTTCCTTTGCCAGACTGGGATTTACTACAGACTTTCAGCTTTACCAGTCATTACATAAATACTGTATCATCAAAATAGCTAATGGTTTAGCACTAGCAAAATGGCAGTGGGCAAAGCAGGAGAAAGTCCAGAGTATGAATTCCCTTCTACATATGGCCTGGAATCTGTTGGAGCAAAGATGAGCTTTTACATGCATGAACAGTTGTAGGGTCTGACCATTTCATTTTTAGGCATATATTTAAGTATTTACATCCTCTTTCCTTTTTAAGAGCCAGTATGTTCTTTTTTTAAAAAAAAGTGACTGTAGCTACTCCCAAGAGACCTGCAGATTCACAGATCAGTGATCACACCCTTAGTCTCCAGTCGCTGCACTGGGCATGTGGTATGCCTGAGAATGACAGCAGACTTCCTGGTGCCATATTATCCTTCTCCGAAGAACCACCATTCAGAAATAGTGTGTGCAGAAAAGATGCTGAGGAAGATTCTATTAAACACCCACCTGACAAGTACATCAGCCACTACTGCTGTGCTTGGCAGGGCCTGAATCCTTGCAAGGGAACTGTGAGATCTCTGTTAGAGTGGTGTAAACAGATCTGAGTCATAATGTATCTCTTGCACATATATGTGCTTCATTACCATCAAAAACACCAGCCCTTCAACAATTTACACTCCCAAAGAATCTAATGCAAGCCTCCCATCTAGTGGTCCACTGTGGTAATACTGCAGTCTCCAAGTGTACTGAATATTTTCTTGTACAGCTAATGGGCCAGATTTTCAGACAGTGTGAAGTGGTGTAGCTTCACTGAAATACATTGATTTCACTCAGTTGATTTAACTGGAGCTATGCCAATTCACACCAGCTGAAAATCTGGCTCTGTCTAAGATTAAAACTCACAAAGCAGGAGAATACAGGTGAAAATGCAGGGCTGACTTCTGTCTTATCTGTAAGGAAATGCAATACTAAGACATGTTCCCAACTATTTTCCAATGATTTGCACACTCCTAACAGAGCACTGGGCAAAGGAGTATCCATCTTAGCTGGGGCAGAATTAAATGCCAGCCTCTAACACCTGCGGAGCATGAAACAATCAAGATGCTTGTCATCTAAAACTCAGGCATTCTAATGGTAACATTGACAAATCATTACTGAAGGCACCAAGAGTGGCTGCACTAATCAACAAAGGAAATTGTTTCTCAGTGTTAAATCCTGTTACTGGGTTGAAAATACGACAGCCATTGCTAGTGAAGCAACTTACTTAAAGAAAATGAACAACATCCTTTTGGTGAGGCAGATTATAGCAGCATTAACTTTGATGCAAGTAGGGTCTTAATGGCAGCAATCTTTTTCATCAGGGCCAGATTATGGCAATCCAGGCCCTGGGCACACCTCAGCACAGGGTCATCCCATGGTTCCACCTCCATCTCCCTGCCCTTGAGTTGTCATCCTGTTCCACTGGGAATGGTAGTAGCATGGGGCTCTAATCTCTGCCAGAGGAACTGTAGCAGAGACGTCTTTTGCTTGAGTGCAACAGGTGTAGCAACCAGGGTCCTTCTCGCTGCTCATCCCGTTGAGGAGCGAGAATTGCAGCAGAGGGAGGGCACACTTAACCCAGCAACTAGGGTAAATCTGCTTGGGTGGCTTGCTTCACTCTTCTCCTGCCACACACTAGAGTCGTCTGCTGCGCTGCTCTAGTAGAGCTTCCAAGAGCAGAGGGAGATATCACATCTCCTTGAGATCACAGGTAATTGTTCAGACCTCTCGGGGCTCTCGTTTCAGGTTGTCTGCAGACTCAAGTAGGCATCACTGCATTGGTTACACTCAGGTAATATTTTCAAGTTTTTCTTTACAACGATGAAGGCTAGAAACTTACTGTGTTTTAAAGTGAAAGCTGGTATGGTATGACTCCAAGAGCTGTGGCCTAGGCTTGAGTCTCTAGTGTCTATACCAGGGGTGGCCAACCTGAGTGTGAGAAGGAGCCAGAATTTACCAATGTACATTGCCAAAAAGCCACAGTAATATGTCAGCAGCCCCATCGATCAGCGCCTCCCCTTCCCTCCGCGCATCTCCTAATCAGCTGTTTCGTGGGGTGCTGGAGGCTCTGGGGGGGAGGGGGAGGGGGATGAGCAAGGGCATGGCAGGCTCAGGGGAGGGGGCGGGAAGGGGTGGCGTGGAGGCAGGGCCTGTGCAGAGCCAGGAGTTGAGCAGTGAACAGCCCCTGGCCCATTGCAAAGTTGGTGCCTGTAGCTCCAGCTTCAGTGTTGGCGTATATATAAGGAGCCGCATATTAACTTCTGAACAGCCGCGTGTGGCTCCAGAGCTACAGGTTGGCCACCGGTTTATACCTTAATTTTGCTTTCACTCATTCATGGGCTTGGTACAGTCTTATATTAACGGGACCACACATATCTGCCAATAAACATTCCCGGTGCTTCAACATGCCACTTAGAACAAAATACTCCGAGAACAGGTTAGTGCTTTCTATTATGAAGTGAAGAAATCTGACAAGTAGTAGTCACTGCAGGAAGGTAAAGATACAGACAGAAAAATAAGTAGTCACTACAACCCATAGGCCTCATGTCTTCTGGATTCAGTTCTTACCATCTCCAATTTATTTTATATTTTGAGATTAGTCATCCATGTATATTCAAAACCTTAAACATATAATTCACCCTTTTTGTTTTTCTTTTATACTGATCACACTCACTTGTTTTGAAACTGATATCCTGGGAAATCTGCACTGAAGATAGTTGTGGCCAAGGGGATTTAATATCACATGTACTACAACAGAATTCCTTGCTTATTAAAAAAATTAATCCAGCAGCCAAAAAGTTTATTATCCTATTGTGCATGAGATTTCTGAATTTTAACTTTTCTCTTTTGGAAGGAATAGGCATGGAGATATTTTTGCATGGCCCATTACAATTCATAAACTCCCTGCTCTCCCTTCTTCCAAATAGGAACTGGACTGGAGTAGTTTCTAACATTTGCTTTGTGAATTTTCCATATGGAAATGGAAATCCTTTACCTAGTCTTCATCGCACTGTGCGGTGCAATGGAGAGGTCAAACAGGGTGCTATATGTATATCTAGCACATGGAGTATGAAAAGATGGGTCATGTTCAGTTTTAAACATCAACTTTTTTTAAACATAAAAAGAATTATAAATATTCTCTTCTTTTAAAGGTACACATGCTTATCTATACTGCATGCTACCCATGTGCTGTCTCGTCTCTTCACGAGTAACTTGTATCTGTAGCTTCTCAGGGAATGAAGAACTCCTTTACAATCAGATTAGGTTTTAAATGATGAAGTTTCATTTACACCAGATGACAATGAAAACTCTAAAGTTAACTAGAAGGATCTTTCTATGCAAAGTTATTCAAGGATTACAACAAAAGTTATCATTAAGTTAATGAAGCATCCATCTTTCCTTCACAGCAGTCTTGGGTTCAAACTGGACATAGGTGAGGAAATACTTTGGTGCCTTATCTAGAGCTGTGCATAATATTTTGTTGATAAATTCTAACATTAGCAAGTTCCCTTATGAAATTCTATTCTGTTTTGCCATATAGGAAAAAAAAAAAAAGCAAATTGTGGCACCATAACTGCTTTGCACTTAGAGAATGCAAAATGTGATGATGGAGAACTGAAGACCAGAGAAAAAAATCCATTAGCTGACACATACTCTGAACTAAGCATTATCCATGTGATCAGCTGTGCTTATTCTTCACAAGGAGAACTTGGAGATGGAGGGAAGGAGCTCTGCCAGGTATCGGAGGGTAACAGCACAGCTAAATCTACGTCCATTTTGTTGTAGCTGTAAAGAGACAATAATGAGCCCTTTCAGATTTTATTATTATTGGAGGTGGTGGAGAGCGGGGACTTGGGGAGTGCAAGGATGTGGTAGTGAACTTCAAGCACGGGAAGCAAATGATGTAAAAAAAATCAAATTTTAAATTGTATAAACATCAAATAACAGAAGCAAAACAAAAGGAGACCATTCACATCCAAGGGAAACAGAACACTAGGCTTCAGCTCTGGAAAATCCTGGGCTGTCTGGCATTCACAGAGCTGGGAACATAGGCCCCAGTCCAGCAAAGCACTCAAACAAGTGCTTAACTTTAAGCATGCGAATAATAACCATCCCTAGTCAGCAAAGCCTGTCTTTAATTGTGAGCCCTTCCTTAAGAGTCAGGACCCTGGACAAAGGTAGGCAAGACTAGTGGCAGGAGTCTGGGAGCCAGGAACTTAAGCCAGGGTTAGAGCTGGTGTCTGAGTCAGGAGTGAGCCTGAGGGACAAAGCCGGAGTCCAAACCAGAGAGAGTCAGGAATTGGGCCAAGGGTCAATACCAGGAGTTAAGGTTCTGGGGGTCCATCAGGATTCAAGATCGAAGTCAGAGCTGGGGTCAAAACCAAGAGTTCAGAAGTAGAGTGGTCATGGCAGCTAGCTAGGAATTCACATTGTTGCCTGGACACTTCCTGGTAGGCCCCATTGGCTTATATGGGACCAAGGACCTAATTAGGGATCATGAAAACCACTGTCAGATCACTGGAGGTGGAACTTCCCATGGCATGCATCTTGTGAAAATTGTGGATTGCAGGCAGTGGTTACATTGCAGCTGCCACCAGGTGGCAGTGGGAAGCTGTGGGTTGCCTAGTAGCTCTCCAGGCCTAGGTTCAAGTTCCACTGGTTCATACAGCACCCCCTGCTTGGATGGCAAGGGCGGCTCCAGGCCCCAGCATGCCAAGCGCGTGCTTGGGGCAGCATGCCTGCGGAGGGTCCACTGGTCCCATGGCTCTGGTGGACTTCCCGCAGGCACGCCTGCGTAGGGTCCACTGGTCCCGCAGCTTCGGTGGAGCTGCAGGACCAGTGGACCCTCCACAGGCATGCCTGTGGGAGACCCACCGGAGCCGCGGGACCGGCGACTGGCAGAGCGCCCCCCCGGCATGCCGGCATGCTTGCGTCAGCGAAATGTCTAGAGCCCCCCTGCTGGGTGGGCTGCATGGAAGGCTGCCACGAGGCCAGGTGCATGGATGTGGGACGTCAGCTCCCAGGATCACTGCTTGTGACCATATCTTTCCCAATCAATGAGATACCAGAGAGAGCCACACTTCATTTTAAAATCCAGTATTTCATGAACCACATATTTGTTGTGACTCTGGAACTCAACTTGGGGGGAGATGGTTGTGTTCAGTGTCCAAAAGGGTGTAGTCTGAAAGATCTAGGTAATTGGAGCCAAACAGTCATGAGGTTGATCACTTAGCTGATGTGGGCTGAGATAATGGTGGTCCAGCTGGGCCAGTCAGGTATGAGCAAAAGTACTGGTGGTCCAACATGGAATAGGGCTGGTCCATGCGGAGGAGTTGTGCCGAGAACTACCCATTCTGTCCCACACCAAATGCCGGGCCTCCCCAACAGCGAAAGTCAGTGCGTCATTGTAGTCCTTTGCATTCTCAAGATATATTTTAAGCTCCTCCCAGACCTTGTGCATCTGCCAGACCCATCTGGTGGCTGCAGAGTTCATAGAGATAGTATGTATGGCTGGATAGAGAAAGGGATGGAACCAAAGTTCATAGCACTGGAATGCCCAAGGCTTGTGCCATATTGTGTCTGGAACACCAGAGTCCAAGAGCATCCTCTGCTGGAGTTTATTGAGGCTTCCCTGTGATATTCAGGCAAACCTGGACTTGCAAGTGGAGTGAGGGCTTGTGCCTTGGACATGCTTCAGTAAGAAGTAGTGGGCAGCCAGTGGGATGGAAACTGCAGGGCCTCTCAGGCCAGTTCCCACCCACCACTGCACCTGGGCTGTGTCATTTCCTGATTTTTTCTGTGTAAGATCCCACGGGGGTGGGAGGCGGGAAATAAGCTCACTATCAGGGGAGGGATAGCTCAGTGGTTTGAGCATTGGCCTGCTAAACCCAGGGTTGTGAGTTTAATCCTTGAGTGGGCCATTTAGGGACCTGGGGCAAAATCTGTCAGGGCCAGTACTTGGTCCTGCTGTAAAGGCAGAGGACTGAACTCAACTCTCAGTGACCTTTCAAGGTTCCTTTCAGCTCACTGAGGTAGGTATATCTCCATATAATATAATAGCCAAAGGTGACAGTAATCTGTCTAGTAAGTGCTAAAGGAAAAGGAGTTTTTTTTTTTAAATAGACAGCATGCAGAGCTTTTTAGATTGTGCCTGATTCTGTACTGTCCTATTTCCTTGATAATAAACTATTCACCTTAATGAATGAGAATTAAGCAGGTTTAAGAGGAGTGTTATTGTCCTCATGAGACTGATATTTGGCTGTTCTGAGGCCCTTGAATTTTCCAGATTTCAAAGGCTGAAGGCATCAGATGTTAGCTCCAGCCTTTTTCTATGTTAGTTCTAGCCACTTAAACAGATTAAGTGAGACTTCTCCAGAAAGCACTGCATGAAAATCACCATGCACCTCTGAAACTGCAGGGATGCCATTACTTGCCAATCTCAAGAATGTTAAATGAATTATTCTTCATGGAAGATGCAACCATCAGCCCTGAAGCTCTGAATTACTTTACCCATGAAAGCTTCCTGACACCCCTCTGTAATATCCTTGCACTCATGTCTGGAGGGTCCACTTCTAAGATGAAAGAATAATTCAGTCTCCTTGTCCATAAGTTTTTAGCTTCTTAGTTCAGACTGTTAATAGAGACACCCATTTATGCCAAACGCGGTGGTGGTGTTTGTAGAAGGCACACTTTCTATTACAGACAAGACTGGGAATTCCAACTCATAAGCTGTCTCATAGTCCTCAGATGGCAATGACTTCCAGTCACGAGCAACATGGGCCAAATTCAAACCACTGACCTAGAGGTGAAAGTCTCCATTTGGATGTTCCCCAAGGTTTGGTTTCATAGACAGCCCAAAGCAAAATTTTAAGTGACTAACAGATACTGACACTAATGGCTGGTAAGCAAGCTAAGCAACTCTGCCAAAAAGAAAGACTTATGCATGGTAGAGAGCTGTTGGCAGTACAGCAAACAGATTTCACAGATTTAGCATCCACTGACAAATGGAACTACCCTACTGAAATGTCATATTGGTCCAGAACCCCTTTTTGTTTCCTTTAGTTTCATTTTTGCTTGTCTTCTTAGAATCTTAAGAAGGAGAAACATTTCTTAATGGCTGTAAAGACGAGTGTCCCTCAGAACAGTGATGTCAGGAGGAGGAGCACAAGAAAGTCTATGCTGGAACTAGCACAACAAGGAGGAGATTGTTACAGCAGTTATTTACTGTGGTAGTTTTTACAGCTTTATTGCAACATATCACTATACCAGTTTTATCCTTTTTCATTTGGCAAACACTAATTCCTTTCCCCTCTGTTTCTAATAGAGCACAAGCCAATATGGTTGCATTTCAAATGGTTTCAAAGCAAGCCAATGACAATAACAACAAAATAACTTAAAAGTTCTCACAATTGCTTTAGCTTACCCAAAACTTAACATACCCAAATAAGACCAACTTAGAAGGGTGGCGCCAGACAGATAGGGGTTAGGGCTCTTCTTTCAAGCAGGTAAAACCAGTAAAAGATAGTATCTGTAGGAGGTTCAAATGGGAGGGGCTGTCTAGTCCCTAAATAAATATATTACTTATGTGTTGGTAACATGCTAATTGTGTTAAGCACTTTCCAAACACAGAGGAAGACAGTCCTTGCCCTGAAGAGTGTGCACACTAAAAACTGGTATACACTGCAGCTGCAAGGTGCAATTGTCCCAAGTACAATCCTGTCCAAGACCCTAGGTACATATTTGGGGAGGCTAGCACCTCCCATCTCTTGTGCTGCCCCAGCCATACTGCTATTTTAGCACACTAGCTTGATCAGAGCTAGCCCGGGTAAGTCTACGAAAGCTGGAAATTACAACTTCCAGCTCCAGTGCAGTCATACCCTAAGAAAAGAAGAGTTAAAATCTCCACTGCTGCACCTGGAAGTCCTAATCCAGTGAGCTACCATGCAGGTACTAGGGTGGACATTTTTTGTGGGGATGGCAGACAGCACAGGTGGGGAGAAGGTTGGGGAGACTCTGGTTCAGGAAATAAACTTGTCCTGTGTTGCCTCTTTAGCTCTTATCCTGTCTTCTCTCCATGCACACACTTTATGACTGCTATGGTCCTGCATTCCTTCACTAATCTTTGCATTAGCAACAGGATGCACATGTAAATCCACAGTAATCCTTATCTTTGAAGTGGGTGATTTTTGCATCTGATGGCAGGTCTACCCTGGAAGCACTACCTCCTGCACCGCTGTAGCGCATCTGGTGAAGACGCTCTCTGCCAACGAGAGAGCACTCTCCCATCGGCATAATTACTCCATCTCTGTGAGAGTCAGAGGCTATGTCGTCTCGAGATACTCTCCCACAGACGTAGTGCCAACGTCAGCACTTAGGTCACTGTAACTTGCCTTGCTTGGGGCAGTGTCTTTTTCACATCCTGGAGCAACGTAAGTTAGATTGACGTAAGCAGTAGTGCAAACCTGCCCTCTATCTCCCTTTCCTAAATCAGGAACAGCCAATGGAATTATATTGATCTAAAACCACTGAGGGGGGAAACCAGACCCTTGGATTTAAATCAATTTAATCTGCTACTGCAACTAGCCTAGAGAGAGCGAAACACTGTGAAGAACACACAATCTGAGAACTAGTGACAAAACAGAGTAAAGTTGTTTGAGAGAATGTCTCATAGGAGCACAGAGTTTGAATCTATCCCACTCATGTGTGGGATGGCAGAGGAGGATCTTGCTGTACCGTTGCCATCTTTTTATTTCATTTTAAATGCTTGTCCTCCGCAATTTTAAAAATGTATTGGACTTGCCAGGACATTTTGTTTGGTACTGGCTTTGTTTCTGGAGTCACTCCTGCTGGCTTCCTTCTTACTTAGCATTAACTTTTCTCCCAAGGATCTACTCTTCAGCACTCCACTAGCCACAACTGAAAAATTCCTCTCTCAATTTTTGCCAACATCATGAGCAACATTTTCCAGAACTGGGCTTGCAGCTTGAAACTGATGAAATTTCATAGTGGCAGAATTTAAACGAAACTTAACTTTGCACAAACTTGGTTATTTATCGGCACAATCACAGCATAGTTTTTTCTGACTGGTGAGAATGAGATAACTGTAAAACAGTGTCCATTCAAAACACGCACACCAACATGCAGTGCTTACTTATCAACCTGTTCTAATTAGGTGGGCAGGCGTAATCAGAATGCAAAGTGCGCATGCAGGTCCTAGGGAACTTCCAGACTTCACTCCTTCTTCCAGGATGCCCACAAAACAGCAAGGGGAAAAAGAGCAATGCAAAACTTTTTATATAGAAAGCTTAGGAACAAGAAGCTGAGAGTCTGTCATTTTTTGAAAGGAATGCTGAGGATTGTAGATCCCTGGCTGCAGACTGAAAGAGGTTCCACCTTTCTGTTGTGGGTCCTGACACATCAGAGAGAGTAAAATAAGACCCTATATATTAAAGGTCTCTTTCACTGTCCTTTAATCTGGAACAAGAATAGGGAGATGGAGAGGAGCACAATGAGATCACAAGATGGAGGAGGTAGCCTTTTGATGGGAAAGATAAATTGTCTGTACTTGATCCTGTTTAGGTTTGGTCCTTTTGTTATTTTCTTAGTTTAGACATCAGAGTTTTAAAAAAAGTCCATTATATGTTAACCCTTATTATCCCTACCTTTATAGAGGAAAGAATAGGAGAGAAAGTGAATTTTGAACCCCTTATTCAGGGTCGGCTTTAGGAAGTGCAGGGCCCATTTTGAACAGTTTCAACAGGCCCCGGCAGAGATGACTTAAAAAAAAAAACAAACACATGCATGTAAAAAAACACATAGGGCTTATACTCACCAGGCAATGCTCCAAGTCTTCAGCGACACTTTGGCGGCGGGTCCTTCACTCGCTCCAGGTCTTCGGCGGCACTGAAGGACCCACCGCCGAAGACCCAGAGCGAGTGAAGGAACCGCTGCCGAAGTGCTGCCGAAGACCCGGAGCACAGCCAGGTGAGTAAAAATTAAAAAGGCACCTCTAGCCAGGGAAGAGAATCTCACTGGGTGTGGGGCCCTCTTAGGCATGGGGCCCAGTTCGGGGGAATTGATGGAATAGGCCTAAAGCCGGCCCTACCCTTATTAAACTGGTCTCACTCAAGCAATGGAGGACTCCCCAGGTCACTATGAGAGGATGATGTTATAAATTATTTTCTTATAGCACACTGAACTAAAATCTAGGGGGAGCTGTCTATAGCCCTGTTTGACTAGCCTGATTCTCAGATAAAATATTTACCCATGTTAGGTATGAACTTCATGTTAAAATTGTACTGTTATTTTTAAACAATTGTTGCTTGCATAGTTTAATCTACATTGTGAATTGGGACTAACTAATAAGGAATACATACATAAATACAGTTCTGTTTATGTGACCTAGATTTTGAAATCTGGCTTGATTTCTAATATAACCAAGAAAAGCTGGCTTCTGAAGTTCTACCAGCTTCTTTACTACATGCATTAACAAAATTACCAGACATTCTGAGGAAAAGGACGTAAAAAAGGCAAATAAAAAAAATTCTCTTTCACTATATTTTGTACTTGTCAGTGACGTGACAAACCTGTTGCCTATGGTGTTTCCACAGTGTTAGAATTTGAAGTCCAGAAGTCTTACTGCCATAAAAAAATCCTGAAATTGACTATAATAATTTGTTCGTCATCAGAATGATAAATCCATTGTTTTGATGTTCACTTATTACACTTTCCATGACAAAGGAATAATCTCATTAATCTTAACAAACTTCTTCAAATGAAACAATGGAAGACTTTTTTCCTTTCAGCTAGTGCATATATTGTCAGCAAGGCATTAATGAAAAGTGAGCCTGAGGGTTTTGGAACACTGGTCACTTGAGTACATATGGCTAAATGAAACTCTGGTGTCAATGGAGTTACATCAGCGATTAACTAAAGCTTATAGGCAACCTAACCTGCTGAATGGATAGCATGATCAGCAGTAAGAAGAAAAAAAACACACATTTTGCTGTACCCTTAACATCATTACAAAATAATAAGTAAAGCATATTATATGCAGACATATCCTTCATCTAAATGGGCTCAATAGATTGACAGAAACTGTGGATACAGTTCATGCAAACACTCAGTTGCAAGAGAGACACGCATCCTGCCACCTGTGGTCTTTCCATAGCATTTCTCAGAAACATTGGCTGGCTGGTGCTGGGACATTATCCCCAAAAGAAACACACTCAGGAGGGAGCTATTCCAAGAATAATTCCACAGTGCAGCTCTTCAGTGTATTCATGTGGGCATGTGTACATGCACAGGTGAAAGACAGACGAAGAGTGGTAAAACTCAATTACTTAGCTTGTATGCAAATGGAGTAAATTTTCACCATTGGAATGTGATGACTAAAAAAGAAGGATTTGCCACAATTTGCTTATTGGATGCTCATGCCATTGGGTTTAAGCTAGCGTTCATTTACTGTATCCTGTGTGGTGGTTAATCGTCTAACATACCTTAAACTTGCTCAGTGCAATGCATTACAAATATCAAGGGTTACAGAAAACAGGCTTGGAAATCACAAAAGGCTCAGGAAATTAAAGCTTCATGAAACTGGTGTTACCATTCTAATTTAACAACTTTGCAATTTAATCCTTCAAGTGCATTCAAACCTAGGAATAACTAGAGAGAGCTGAGCAAATAGAAGTGTTAGAAGAACCAGGAAGGAAATGCCAGAGCTACCCAGCCACTCAAGCATGTGCTGATTAAGGCCCTGTTGCCACAATATTCTGCATAGCTCCAAGACTCCATCCCCATGTAGCACATTACAGAATTGGGGCCTTACTGAGCAGTCCACATTCACAAAACTTTCAACTTGCCAAGAGAAAAACATTTGCCATAGTTCGCTGATTGAAATACCATGAGGTTTCCTAAGAATTGGATGACACTGTGGCAAGTACTAGAATAGAGCGTGCTGCCTACCATATACCTTATGTGGGAATTATGCAAGCAAGTAGAACAAGCACGAGAGAAATATATTAAAAACTCCTATAGAAAACAGTCTCTCTCTTTAAAACAAAATCACTGATGGAATAAAAGACTCTCCAACGTTATGAGGGACAAGCAGAGCTTTCACAATTAGAATATGCTGTAAGGATTTGAAAGTGCATCATAATTGTCTGTTACACATATTCTTACATCTTCCTCTGAACCATTTGGTGTCTCTACTCTCTATGACAGAATGCTGGAACAGCAGGTGCACTAATCTGGTTCAGATTAGCAATTCCTATTTTAGGAGCACATTTTGTCTCTTTAGTTTAATCACAGATTAGACCTTGCCTGGACAATGCTGTCATGATTGATGAAATCTTGAGTTGCCTGCCCACAGGTGCAAAAGTAGAAAACAAAAACAAGTGGATTGGACAGAATTTCATGTTTTATGGATTTCTGTAAAGAATCTGATATAGTGCTGGAAGATATCCTAAGGGAAACCATTAAGTTGACTTGGACTGAAATGCAATTAAATGGATACAGAGAAGGCCATAAAAAGCATAATTATAAAAAAGAGTCTACATGGATAGGGATAAGCATCCAATGGAGTGTCCAAAGAGTAAATTTGGATCCTATTTTAAATGATGTAAATTACCTGAAAAATTAAGTAGAGAGCACATTTCATTCACAATACTGCTAAACTAGAGGTAATGCAAAATGCCTTAGAGGTTATGAAAAATACAAAGACACCCAGAGGTGCTAGAAGTAATAAGGTGATATTTATCCACTTTACACACATTTATATGTATTAAATTAATACACTTGGGAAATAAAAAAGCCTAATTGTGAATATATCACCAGAGGAAAAGGCTTTGAAAAAGGCAACAACAAAGACGACCATAGTATGCAATTCTGCAACAAAGTAACCCAAGTACTATGGACATATTGCTGCTTCTTTACACAAACTGGTTCATCCACACAAGACCTAATTTGCTCTCTGGTAGAGGCATGTATCTCCAAAGAGCAAAATGATTTATTAGTTTGACTTTATGTGTCTCTCAGCAACCTGCATAATAAATAGCTGAACTGCCAGTATTCTTCTGTCTTTCAAAAACCATTGATTACAGCCGAAAAGGGATGTAATTTGAGAACAAATGGGAGGATTTAGCTACAGACAAATCCTCAAGATCTGGAGGCTCCATTTGGCTGCTGAACTTAACCAGAAATAGGCTGGACATTTCACAAGAATATGCTCTTTTGTGAGATTTGCATTGCCTCCTGGATTTGGTCATGATAGAAGTATCTCAAGAAGAAATTTGCTTTCAACAGTCTGGCACTTTGCTTTTTACCCTGATGAAAATCAAGATTCACAGAGAAATGAGAAATGAAAACGATTATTATTTTTTAACCTAGTTCATTGAGCAATCGCGAATGCTCAGATCAGCTCATATTTCATCAGGACTAGTTTGCCCCGGGAAACATAAAACAAACGTATTTATCGGGGGGTAGAATTTTGCCTTTCCATAGGATTTGTGCTCCTTCATTCACATAGGAGCTTTTTAAAATCTTACTCTTGGATTTCAGACTAACAGAAACCCCACACCAAAAGGCACCTGTCTGAAGCTCTTGACCTTCATTTAAAACCAACATTAATATATGAATTACAACATTTTAATCCCCCAGAGCACCAGCACCACCACTTCTTTCCACCATAATGCACCTCATCCAGTTATCAGTCAGTAGGCCAGTGCAATTATCAAAACTGGATGTTTTTCTAAAAGATCTGCTGTAGGAATTATTTGGGGGAATTTCTTTGGCCTGTGTAATACAGGAGGTCAGAGTGGATGCTTCTAGCCTTGGGATCTCTGAATGACCTAGACTCTTCACTCTTACCAGGCAAACCTTCCACTCTCAACTGCCTCAGCCTGCCAGCAATGCCCGTCAAACAGATAGGCTTATTAAGGAAAGGTAATGCCTTTTAATGGACCAACTTCTGTTGGTGAGCATGGCTGGAAGTTTAACAGATTTAGGCTGTTTTAGGGTTGAAAGTAGAATATTCCCAAGGAAAGGGACCCTTCACCAAGAAAGTACCTTTCCTTTTATGTGATGAGCAAATATTGCTTTAAAAATATTCAAACTTTTTCGATTTAAGGGGTGAAATTCACCTTAGTGCAGAGAACCTGTGCAAAGCCCTTTGCAATATGCAAACACTCCTGGCTAAGGCTTAGCAATGTGGATTAGGTAAATTCCGCCCAATGCATTTTAATTTGTCTCAGTGTAAGGTCCTAAATATTCTCTGAACATAATTATTAAAAATGTTCAAGACATTTTTACATCTTTCTAATGGGCCACATTCAGGCATAGAGAAATAAATTCCCCTTTTATGGGGAATAAATGCTTGATAAACAGCTTTTCCCTGGGTCTAGAAACACTATGTCCTAGTTAATACACAGGAATGTAGGATCAGATCCATGAGAAGTTCCCCATTGTCTATGAAAACTCAATGCAAAAATAAAAAAGTCCCAGAAACATTTTTTTTTTTGGTAAGAGAGGGCACACAAGTTACACGCTAGCAAGAATTTCATTTTCATGCTTTATTTACTGTTTTTAACTAAAAACCTCAATTCACACAACATAATACAGGAAAGAAAATCTGCCCTGGAAAGCTGACATTGTGTTTTATGGTTCATGTGGGGGGGGGGAGGTGAGAGGCATATTGTGCTCCCAACTATATAATGAAAAACACAGAATAAAATAATCTTCTGCCTGTCCTCATCCACTCTATCCTTTACATGGTTAGTGGAAATACAGAAAATATTCCACCTCCAAAAAACACAGTTTACAAAGATATTATTTGTGTTATAATAGCATCTAGAACAAGGTTTCTCAAACACGGGTCACCGCTTCTGTAGGGAAAGCCCCTAGTGGGCTGGGCCGGTTTGTTTACCTGCCCCATCCGCAGGTCTGGCCGATTGCGGCTCCCACTTACCGCGGATCGCTGCTCCGGGCCAATGGGAGCTTTCTAGCTTTCTAGAAGCCCTCTCTGATATTGAAGCCTCATTGTAATAGGACTGCACAAACACTTTGTAACAGGCAGTTTTTGCCTGCAAGAGCTTATCATATAACTAGACAACACACACAAGCTTTGGGAGAAAGGAAGTACTGTTAGCCCCAGGTGGAGATGTGGGAGTTTAAGAGTTAGATTCACAAAAGGACTTAGGTGCCAAACTGCAGCTTTAGAAACCTAAATCCCAGAATCAGGCCCTATCATAGCTTCCTACTCAGATTTGAACCTTAGCGTTCATAAACTGAGAAGATAGCATGAACCCTCTAAGCTTTTACCAGCTTAGATCTGATCTCGCTGCCACCAGCCAAGAATTTCCAGTGTCTTGGCTCACTCTGGTCTCCCCAAAACTTTCCTGGGTGGCCCAAGATCAGAGGCTCTGAATCTTACCAAAAAGGAATAAACCATTCGCCTCCCCCACCTCTCTCCCACCAGAAATTTCCTTTCTGGGCTAACCTGAGAGTGACTGATGCAACCTCTTTACATCACAATACCAAGAGTATGGCTCCTCTCTTCCACAGAGACAAACCCAAAGACAAGTGTAAGCAGAGCAGGATGAGCTGTACCCCTGACACTGGTGGTGAAGTTGGGAAGTGTGGAAAGAATGTCCAATGTGAAATCTCTAAATATTTGCATAGCACGCCTACCCATCCCAGCTGCCGAGCTGTGGGACTGCTTTGTGATAGAAATGACTCAACCTCAGTGGTGGTTCTGCCTGACAAGGACATGGTTCCAAAACCCTGTGAATAGAGAGGAGTTGGGAAGGATTGTGCCTGGTGTGCAGGCTCCTTGGGAGCTAGAAGCACCAGTTGCACCTCCTCTCTCTCACTGTGGAATGTCAGAGTTATTTTTATTCCCTTAAGACTCTAGATACAGGTGCTGGCCTGAACTCACTCTGGCAATGGGCCTAGCACGGGGCTCCCTACTATGTGCTGAGATCGTTAGAGCTGAATCAAAAGAGCTGAATTACTGAGCTGGAGCACTGAGTACTCGTGCTAACTAGTGGGAGCGCGAGCTATACTGTGGAACAGAGCAGCTGGCGGATGGAGCAGTTTTAGAGGATGCTGGAGCGACACAGGACAGCTGTTGGAGTGGACGGCTGGCAGAGCCGAAAGTAGCTGTGGGCGTGTGGAGAGCCACCAGAGCGAGCGAAGCCAAGCAGTTTGCTGGGACAACTGGAGCGGCTCACGAGGCAGCTGGTGGAGCGGAGCATTTGTGAGAACGGCCGGAGGAGCAGTAGTGGAACGGCGGTAAGCAGACAGAGGTTCGTGAGAAGGCGGAAGCAAAACCCACGAGAGGAGAGGCCAGTTGGCTGGACACGTCAAGTCCCCTTTCCCAGGCTGGGGAGGACCTTAAGATAGACTCTTGAATTCGGGGCATTGGACCAGAGACTTTTGGTGTGGTAGACTTGAGTGTATGAACTTAAGACCCTAAGGGGAAAGAGACATTGCCAAATTACTTGGGGGTGGTTAGGTTTGTGTATAAACCTTTGTGGTTGTTTCCAATGGGATGCCACATTGATTCTTTATTAAAAGATTCGCTACAACTCAGACTCCGGCTTGCGAGAGGGGATAGGCCTCTAGAGCAGCCCAGGAGGTAGTGATAAGTAGTCCAGGTCACTGGTGGGCTGAGCCGGTGCCCTGTGGTATTGAACGGAACCCCTGGAACTGAACCTGGCCGTTGCTTGCGCAACTTCAGAAGGGGCAGGAAGGGACACAAGGAAACAGAATAAATCTATTCTCTTCTGCCCGAGCTTTCTGCCCCCGCTGGACACTAGAGAGTAAACACGAGAGCACTTTCCCCTCCCCGCGTCTTCTTCTTCCCACCAATGTTCTGTGGGTCAATAGAAAAAGAAATCAACAGTCTTGAAAAGCAAAACTTTAATAAAAAAAAGAAAAGAAAGAATACGAACAACATCTCTGACCTTAGATGATTAAGATACAGGCTTCCCTTATAGAAAGATGAAATAAACATAGAAAGGATAAACACCTTACCCCAAACATTACATTTAAGTACTTATAGCCAAATACACATAAAGACTCCACCAGCCAGATGCACAGATGCAAATACAGCAAAACAATTTAAAAGACTATACTTTTGCTACCTTGTACTTACAACTGGGAAACAGAAGATAAGAAAGATTGGAAATAGATCCTCTCATAGCTGAGAAAGCACAGAACAGACAAAAACCCAAGACCAAGAAAAACCCCGAAATTCGCTCCCTTAAGCTTTGAAAAATCTGGTTTCCTGATTGGTCCTCTTGTCAGGTGTTTGGTTCTCTTTGTTAACCCTTTACAGGTGAAAGAAACATTAACCCTTAGCTATCTGTTTATGACAGGCCCCCATATGGGGGAGCTTACAAAAAGCAGCGGAAGCATGAGGGCCCTAACCACTGAGTTATAGAATACTTTGATGTGTGTGGCTTTCTCAATCTGTCCTGTGGAAGCTGGTCCAGTCTGGACAAATAATAAAAGAATTATTGGGCCAGAGAAAGAGCATGAGAATGATTTTGTGATCTGGCGGCTAGAACCCTGACTTTCCACCTGGCAGGTGGAAGACCCAGGATCCTCTATCCAACCCCCCCCTGCTCTCTGCGCCCTAACCGTGCTGCGTGGAGCATGGGCAGCCCACACCAGAACAGGAGCAGCAGCCCCAAGCCAGCCAACCCCAGCAGCAGCCCCACGCCTGCTGGTTGGAGCAGCCCCAGCCCCTCTCCCTTTAATCGGTTAAACGATATAATTCATCCTGTTTCAGTCATCCTGTTTCAGTCACAGGTGCTGGCTTGAAGTGGTTTCCATTATATACAGGATTTTCAGTGCAGTTCAATAGCTCTCAGTACCCCCACTATAAAAGTTGTTCCAGCATCCCTGGTTCCAATTATTATTATTATTTTTTTAAATTTATCCACGGTGATACAGCTCCAAGGGGAGAGTCCGCCCCTCCCCCGCCCCATCAGAATATCCTATAGCCCAGTGGTGAGGGCACTGACCTGAGAGGTAGCAAATCCTGAGAGGATGGGGGACTTGAACTGGGGGATTCTAACACATCTCAAGTGAGAACCCTAATCGCTGGGGTACAAGTTATGAGGGAGATGGCACTCCTCCCCCCCCCAGCTTTTTGTTTAAAATGGCAGAGGCACCTAACACTAAGAGAGGGTTTGCACAAATAGATGGAAGTGCCTCCCTGTAGCCTTGGATTGGCATCTCCCATTGGCTAGCCCAGGCGAGGAGCCACCTAGGAGGCTGACTTTTGTGAATCCCATTCTGAGGCATCTGTCTCCCCTCGTTCATTGTCTAGGGAGCAAAGGCATCTAACTCCAGCTTTCTTGGCACCTAAAAATTAGATGTGGCAACACTCAGCATCATCACACCTAAGTTCCTTTGTGAATCTAGCCCTAAGTGACTTGGCAAAGGTCACACAGGAACTCTGTAGCAGAATCAAGAACTGAACCCAGATCTACAGCATCCAAACCTAGCACCTTAATCATAAGACACACATCCTTCTCAATAAGGTGCTCAGAACTGAACACAGTATTCTAGCCATGAACACACCATTCATTTATGTAACAGCATAAGCTTTTCCAGTATTATTTTATATCCTATTCCTTAAGTAGCTTAAAGTTTTGTTTGCTTTTCACTGCTAGCAGATGATAACAGTTGCAAGTAAATTCCAGCTACTGACCATCTGACAGGCCTGGGAATTTAAACTGTGATTAAAAACATGCTAACAAAACAGCTGTCTTGTTCTCTGAAAATCAGCAGAAAGATTGCCAATGAAATGCAGATTTCACCCTGTTCTGGAAGAAAGCTTCATTCCTCAAAACCTGTGACACTGTCAATGTGGGCAGGTCAACAAATCTGATGTCTAGGAATAGATGAGACATGGGTTAAGATGGTTACATTTAAGCAATTATCTTTTTTTCACCAGACACAATACAAACCATAATTGGTAGCAAATTACTCAGTCTACCCACAGTTCTGTAGGTACCACTTTGTAATTTGATACATGACCTGCAGTTGAATTTTCATATCTGAGCTACACTGAAAACACTCGTTGCCTTTAGACTGCAAAGTAGTACACTGCAGCGGCTGCTAGTTTGAAATTTCAGCTGAGATACGAGCAGTCTACTATGTATTCATGTGGCCGTGAATTTGTGATGGAAAGACCTCAAAAGCACCAGAATATCAGTGGAGGAGCAATACCTAAAAACTGAGATCCTACTCTGAAGAGTTTGGGCCCATATACCTTCCATGTTCGTCTTCTAAATCACAGTAAATTAACTAACTACTTGAGTCCACCAGCCTTGTATAGGAGATGAGACAGGAGGGATTAATCCTCTTCCATTTCAAAATAGCTTGTAATTGACAAGGCCTGAAGAGAGCACAGTTGTGATTCAGATGGCACAAATCTAAATAATGGCTGGTGAGTAGTAATGGCAACAGCTGGCCATGTGGTTGGGGAGAAACCGTACTTTGGAAGGACAACAATCACAATTGCTGCTTTGAAGCTCCAATTCTCAGCTGCCTGTAGGCTATAACAAAAGGAAATGTTGTGGGGACAATAATGGGACAGGGCAAAGGGTGCAGCTCTGTGGGTAACAGCTGGCAATGACTATGGCTGGTGGTGAGGCTGGAGACGCAGTCTGATGAAGGATGACTGAAATTATAGTCTTAAAGAGAGAAAACTGCCCCCACTTTCAACCGCGCTCCCAACCTCCCTATGCTGTATTGGTACTGAAATAACAATGGATCTAAGTGTTGTGACTACACGGGGATGCTTCTGGACCAAATGCATTTTAGAGCACAGCTTGGAAAGACACAAGGAGCTTGTGATAACAGCGTTTGCCAGAAAGGAACAGGCAGACTGATGAAAAATGAGACTGTGTCAGACTTCAGTATCCCTAAATAAAAAGTGGTTTCCTACCTCTCATTACTGTTGTTCTTAGAGATGTGTTGCTCATGTCTATTCCAATAGGTGCGTGCGCAGCATGCATGACTGTTGGAAAGTTTTTCCCCAAGTGGTACCCATCAGGTCGGCTGTGGAGACCCCTGCAGCAGTGCCTCCATAGCGGTGCGTATAGATCCCTGCCGACCCGCCACCTGCTCAGTTCCTTCTTGCCAGAACACTCCGACAAAGGGGGGGCGTGCAGGATTTGGAATGGACATGAGCAACACATCTGAAAGAACAGTCACGAGAGGTGGGTAACCATTTCTTCTTCTTTGAGTGATCGCTCATGTGCATTCCAGTAGGTGACTCCCAAGCAGTTTCCCCAGAGGAGGGGTCAGAGTTCACCTGGTTGCTGAGCGCAGGGCGGCCCTGCCAAAGGCTGCATTCTCCCTCATGTGACGTGAAGGTATGGTTGGAAGATCACATTACTGCCTTGCACATGTCCTGAATAGGGACCTGCGCCAGGAATGCTGCGGACAAAGCCTGTGCTCTTGTGGAGTGCACCATCAGTGGCAGGGCTGGGATCTTAGCCAGGTCGTAGCACGTTCTGATGCAGGACATGAGCCACGACGAAATGCGCTGGGACAAGATGGGAAGCCCCTTCATTCTCTCGGTGATTGCAATAAACCGCTGTGGTGACTTATGAAACGGCTTTGTGTGCTCAATGTAGAAGGCATGGGCACACCTAATGTCCAGGAAATGGAGCATTTCTCTCTATTACTGGCATGCAGCTTAGGGAAGAACACAAGTAAAATTATGTCCTGGTTCACATGAAATTGGGAGACTACCTTTGGTAGAAATGCAGGGTGAGGGTGTAGCTGCACCTTGTCTTTATAAAAGATGGTATGGGGGGGCTCGGGAGTCAGTTCTCTGAGCTCGGAGATCTTTCTAGCTGAGGTTATGGCCACCAGAAAGGCCACCTTCCAGGAAAGGTAGGACAGAGGGCAGGTCATCATGGGCTCGAAAAGAGGCCTCATGAGCGTGGACAGGACCAGGCTAAGGTCCCACTGGGGTACGGGCCGCCGCACGTGGGGATAAAGCCTGTCCAAGCCCTTGAGAAACCTGTCCACCACAGGATTCTGGAAGACTGACCTACCCACACTTTGATAGAT
Source organism: Chelonoidis abingdonii (assembly GCF_003597395.2). Classification (NCBI taxonomy): domain Eukaryota; kingdom Metazoa; phylum Chordata; order Testudines; family Testudinidae; genus Chelonoidis; species Chelonoidis abingdonii. The sequence continues at coordinate 16,177,962 of NC_133783.1, read as the reverse complement.
AATATTGCCAACTCTTGCTGATTCAGGTACAGTAGGTAGTCCAAAACAAGAGGAATTGATGCTTGCTGCAAAGGGCTGCCCTTCTGCAGAGACCAGATGGAAAACCACTTCCACTTCGGCAGATACATGGCACGTGTGAAGGGTCTCCTATTTCCCAGAAGAATTTCTCTAACTGAGTCTGAACACTGGAGCTCTAGCGAGTTCAACCACAGAGTTCTCACACCGTGAGGTAGAGGGACTCCAGGTTGGGGTGTTGTAGATAGCAGTGGTCCTGTTTGACGAGGGCCGGGCACATGGGAAGAGCTATTGGTCTGTCCACCGATAGGTTCAACAGCGTGGTGAATCAGTGCTGGCGGGGCCATGCTGGCACTGTGAGGATCAATGAAGCCCTGTCCTGGAGAGTCTTGAGGAGGACTTTGTGTATGAGAGGGAAGGGTCGGAACATGAATAGCAGGTGACTCATCCACAAAGGTGAAAAGCTTCCACAATGAACCCTGGGCTGCGATTCAGAAAGGAGCAGAACCACTGGCACTTCCTGTTGCTCTGCATCGTGAAAAGGTCTGTGTGGGGAAAGCTCCATCTCTGGAAAATTGAGAGTGCAATTGACTAGTTCATTTTGCATTCCTGAAAGGTGTGACACTTCTAGGTGTATCGAGTGGGAGATGCAAAAGTCTCACAGCCCAAGGGCTTCCTGGCACAGGGGAGACGAGCAATCACCACCCTGTTTGTTTATAGAGAACATTGCGGTGGTGTTGTCCATCAGCACACATGTGCACTGAAGGTAGGCCTGGAACGTTTGGCATGCCAGATGAACCTCCCTCAGCTCCCTGACATTGATATGCAGCGATAGTTCTGTGTGGGACCATAGGCCTTGGGTTCTGATATGACCCAGGTTCACTCCCCCGCCGAGGTGTCCATGACCAGCAAGCTCGTAGGTTGTAGTTTGGCAAAGGATACTCCCGTACAAACCACTTGTGGCTGTAGCCATCAGCGGAGGGACTTGAGAATGTGAGGAGGGAAGTAACTATTCTATCCAGTGGGTCTCTCTTGGGTCTGTTCATCTGCACCAATCATGCCTAGAGGGGCCAAAGGTGTAACCTGGCATGCTGGACCATGTGTATGCAAGTCGCCATATGTCCCAGCAGTTTCATGCAATTTCTGGCCGTCATTGTGGAGAACTGGCGGAAGTTCTCGATGGTGTCCCTGAGGGCTTGGAAGCATGACTCGGGAAAGGGGGCCCTGAGTAGAAGTGGGCTGCTAGAACTGGCTTTACGAGCCGGGGAGTGGTGCCGATATTCCTTGGAGGAGTCCTCTCTCGGTACCAGGGTGTCCCACACCAAGGCCGTAGCGCTGTGCATTGATGCTGCCGAGGCAGTTTTCAGTACCATCTGAGGGCAGAGGGCCGACTCCATTAGGAGGAGCTTCAAACGATAGTCCTGCACTCTCAGTCCTGAGTCTAAAGCTCCTGCAAATTCAGAACTTGTCTGTCTGATGGCCTTCTCCTAGGCACTTACAACAAGCAGCATGCAGTTCGCCTCTGGGCATAGGTTTCCCACACCTCTCACTCCTGCGACCAAGGCATGCCCCAGTGTCTGAGGAAAACTAGGAGGGGGGATCCCCCAAAATAAGCTTAGCTAACTAACTACTACTCTATGAAACTATTTACAACTAGGAAAAAAGGAACCACTAAGTAGGCACTTGAGAATGGAAGAGACTGAGCTGCTCCAATGACCACCACTGGCAGTAAGAAGGAACTGAGCAGGCAGTGGATCAACAGGGACCTATTTACACTGCCATGAAGGAGCCACTCCAGGGGGCTCCATAGCCAACCCTACAGGTACTGCTAGGAGAAAAACCTTCTGACAATCGTGCACACAGCGCACGCACACCTATTGGAATGCACATGAGCAATCACCCAAAGATGAACCAGAACTTTCAAACTTGGGTAACTAAGGTTAGACACCTAGATAAACATGGGCTGATTTTCAAAGATGTTGAGCACTCACAGTTCCCAGTGACTTAATAGAAGCTGCGGGTGATCAACACCTCTGACAGTCAATTACTCCACTTACATAACTAACTAAAGATGGGGGGTTAGGTGTTTAACCTTGGTTAACCAAGTGTGAACATTTTGGCTCTGCTGCTTCTAAGAGCTGCTCCTCCACAGACAAAATCAACCATGAAAATTCACAACCACTCTTTTACAGTTTAGAGAGGGTGAAAGGCAGGTGAATCATCATCTAGATTTTGGACAAACCAAAGTCTGAGGGTGTTTGGACTTAGGGTTTTTGTTTGGGTTCATCTCTACACCAAAGTATGGTTACAAATGACTAAGGCAAACACTAAAACCAGTATATGTAAACTTAAATACAAAATGTTTGCAAATTTGGGGATTACAAACATTAACAGGATTCAAAGTAATTAGCGTACGAACATTACAAAACATGGGCACATACAAAAAGCAATTCCATGTCTAGGGATGTAGACATACATCACTTGCAAAACTTATTTCAGCCCCAAAAGCAAAAGAGAAAACTGTATGCAACTCAATATTACGAGAAAATAGGATGCTAACTATGGTCCCAATCTTGCAAAGACTTGTGTGTGAGCATTTTAGTACCTAAAGTTAGGCACATGTGTAAGTCTACAGACCAGGGCCTACATTCATAGAACATTCTAATGAACATTAAGCTTTGCTGAATGATCAGAAATTGTACAGCATTAGGAGTTCATTTTATAAATTTTTACTGCTTTTATAGATTAGTCATCATATAATTTGTACTCACTTGCCAATTTAAGACGTTGGCTATTTAAACCAAATTGAGTCATGACTCTGAAATGCCTGTTATTTCAAAATCATCTTGTAAACAGAGATTACCTAATGTGCTCTTGACATTTACTATCACAATGGTTTATTGAGTCAGTTGTTATCAGTACTAACTGATTAAATTTCTATTCGAGTAGATACCTAGAAATGAGAGGTGATTTGATAAGGGAGGAATTTTCCACACAGATCTTGGAATCATCTTTAAAAATAAGATTTATCAGTTACAGAATGGATTACTTTACAGCAAGGATGGTCATAGTGGAGTAATGATAATCTCTAACTGTATGAGCAAGCAATTTTATTTATTTTTTGTGCTATTAAAAAAAGGGGTCAGTTAACCCTCTGAAAACCAGTCTACTTTTACAGAGGCAAGCAGATGCCCTGCTTGAAATTGTTAAGCACCAACTCTGAAAATGTATGGGGTGTTTTTACTGCTCAGCAAAAGAACTGACAGCAAGTTCTTTTCTGAGAGAAAAACAGGGCAGCCCAGTCTTGAAGCCTTTAGTCATGTCATTAATCTCATCCATTTCAGTGCAGGATTGGTCCCTTAATATACTCTTAAAAGGACTATCACTGAGATTAAGAAAATAGACTTTGGTAAATGATATTTGGGAAATATTTAAAAATAACTATGGGGTACACCAACTCATCTAGATATTTGTCTAGTACAACAGGCTACATAAAAAGCACTAGCAAAGTCAGTACAAACTAAAATTTCATACAGACAATGACTTGTTTATACACTTGATGTTCATTCCCTCTGGGGCACCTGGCATTGGCCATTGGCAGAAGACAGGATACTGGGTTAGATGAACCTTTGGTCTGACCCAGTATGGCCGCTTTTATATCCTTATGTTCTATGCTCTATACACCATACACTGAAATGTGAGTACAATATTTATACTCCAATAGATTGAGTTTATAATTATCTGGTAAAAATGAGAATGTAGGCAATTTTTCAGTAATAGTGTGCTGTGACATATTTGTATTTTTATGTCTGATTTTCTAAGCAAGTAGTTTTTAAGTGAGGTGAAACTTGGAGATACGCAAGACAAATCAGACTGCTGAAAGGGGTACAGTTGTCTGGAAAGGTTGAGAGTCACTGGCTTGTACCATGCATGGCTCTAGACAATGCTAATAGTGCCCAGGTTTTGAATATTTTTAAGTTAAAAGTTTTATTAAAGCTAATGTTAAAAAAGTTATGTAATACATAGGTTGAGAAAAGAGTGTCTGTACATCTGGATATAGTGCTTAGATTATCCAGAAATCCCGAGTTTGTTTTTAAAAGTCATATGATACATAGCATACATAATCAACAATAACCTAAATTTAGGTGAATAAATTTAAGAATACAGTTTAGATATTAGCATCCCAGTATTTGGGTACCTCACTCATGAGAAGTTGTACAGAGATTTGGTTGTGGAAAGCAAAATATATCAATGAGTGGAGACCATCCCTCAGTAATTGAGAATTAGGGTAGGTTGTCCATTTAGGATATGTAATCTATCAGGGAAGTCTTTCAGTTACTTTCCTTAATGTGCTTCTCATCGGCTTTCCAGCTCATCCCTCCTGGTATTGCCAATGTCCAGTGATGTGTTCTATGTTGATGTCCCTCGACCATCTGATGGCATCTGACACCATGAGTTACCACATCAAATGAGCGTAGCATTAACCAATTCCGCATTTCCACAACACTCGCTTGTTATTGGGGTCCCATGTGCCCAAGGCTCCGATCAGTGTGTGTGTATGAACCTGGTAACCCCTAGCTCTCAAGGTGTTGGCCAGAAGGCCGGATTTCTTCACCTTTCGAGCTCAAGTATTATGGAAGGCCGGGGTCCTGTTCTCAAAAGGCACTGCGATGTCCACCCTGATGATCTTCTTCCGGTCCTCGTTGGTGATGATGATATCTGGTTGAGGTTGGCTGTCTTCTCCTGGGATGGTGGAGTTCATGGCAACCTTCTCTACGGGTGCTGGGATGACACTGACTAGGTGATCTTGGATGGTGTTGTGTCACAGCTGCCAGGCTCTAGAATGGGGCTTGCAGATATACAGGACATGGAGTAGTGTCTCAGTGGCATAGATGCACTTCCTACATCGTGGCTCTGTTCAGCGGAATGCAGTTGAGCTGGGCCCTGTGGATGAATCTCCAGTTGGTAAATCAGGCGAAGCTGCCCCCAGGGAGGAAGTGGTTGCTGGCGTCTCATTTGCACGTCACCTCGAATGCCTTGCCCTGGTTCAGCTTTCGCTTCAGGTTTTCCACATACTGGCAGCAGATGGCATCCTTTAGGGTGCTCTCCAGCATGATTCTGGCTTTCAGAGTGAGGATTATGTTGTCCGTGTTCTTCACCTGTGGCACCAGGACTCCCAGCTCCTGGCATTCCTCACACCATGTCCAGTGGCAGCCAATATGTTTCTCCAGTCGTCATGTAGCATTGCGGGCACAAGTCCAGGGTGAAGCAAAGTCTCCCCTTTCTCTTCCAAATTCATCTTCCAGTGAGCCGCTCAGGTAGGTGGTGACATCTTGATTGGAGGGGGTCCTGGTAATTCACTTCTTGATGACATCCTGCATGGCTCTCTGCGATGTTCCTCACCATGGCTTCCGGGCACATTAGAAGGCATGAGTGATCACTGCAAAATTGCACAGATCACCCATACAATGGGCGTTGGTGCCACCCTGCCTGTGCGAGATGTACACCAGCTTATTTCTGGCTCTCTGGGGAAGAAACATCCACTTCTTTGCTAGCTGCCTGATGGTGTAGTCTGCCTTATTCAGAGGTATCTTTGCCATGGTAGATCCCTTAGAATGAATGAGATATGAGAGATCAGAAGGGTGTTCATCTTCTGCCATGGTGCCAGTAGAGAGGAGTCAATCCTGGCCACATCTCGCAGGATCTCCATGGCGGTATCCTAAGGTGTCTGCTGGATGCGGAAACCCCTGGGAATGACGAGATGTTGGTATGCTTGCCCATCATCGAAGAAGAGCATAGGTTCACCCTGGCTCTGAAAAGACGTCGCCTGGACTGAGTCCCTTCTACTGCAATCGATATGCAGGGATGCGCACTTCCTAGCATTGAAGCAGAGTCCCACTCAGCTGGCAACCTGGCTGGTGATGTTGAGCATTTGTTGGAGACACTCGGGGTTGTCTGCAATCAGGACCAGATTGGCTGCATAGGCCAGGATATTCACGCTGTTGCCATAGAGGTTGAAACCTAATAGTGACCAAGGTTTTGAATATTTTTAAGTTAATACTACATCAAAAATAATTCCAAATGGAACATAGATTGTTTTTATATCACACACACTTTTCTTTCGTGCCTGCCATTTCAGTCCCACCACAGCTGTTCTTTCCTTTGTGGTGTGTAAGGTCATTTGCTTTGATCGAGTCAGATGCACAGCTTTAGTGGCCCCTTCTGATTATAAGGCTGCCTTTTTGTTTAGCTTTAAGCAGACACACATGGCTCTGAAAAGCGCTGCCGCTGCACTGCAGCCCAGTTCTCCTTTACATCTTAGAGAAAGGCTGAATCAAAAAAATTGCACAATTTCTAATCCAATCATTTGGATGTTAAATAAAAACAATACCTGCCACAGCCCTGATACTGCAGACCTATACAGGAAAATCCCAATGGAGCCCTATTAAACTGTCAGTTATCTCCACTGCTGATTAATATAGCATTGGAGCCATTAGCAATTGTAACTGGACAGCACGATAGGTATCAAGCAGGGAGAGAATATAAAGTCATTGTCTTGTATTAAGCAGAGCACTGTATTTCCTTCATCCTGAGAAATTCTGAGCACCTACAAATCCCTTTGGCTTCAAGGGAAGTTGCAAATTCTAAGAATCAGGCTTTATATTAGAAATTTTGCCAGACCAACTAATCTTCATACAGAGTAAACGGAGTAACCTCTAATATCCGGTGTATCTTTGCTAGGCGCAATAATTCCTATTATACTGACCAGGACTTTAAACAGGCGCCTAACAGAGATAGTAAGTTATGCAGGTACCTAATACTATAAAGCAGGGGTCTCAAAGTCCAGCCTGCGGGCCATCAGCAGCCCAAGAACCTCCCCATTGCGGCCCACGGAGGAGAGATGCATGAAGACACACTGCCAGCAATGTCTGCTGCAGGTGCCATCCCTTGCAGCTCCTGTTGGCTCCGGGAGAGGGACAAAAATACCATTACTAGTCACCAGGCAGAGTCAACCCTGGAGGGAGTATTATTAGTTGCCGAGCAGAGTCAGCCATGGTGGCAGCATCACTTTTTTTCCCCACAAGGAATATAAACAAGTCAAAATACTGAACACAACTATCTGATGCACACCTTGCTACAATCCTGAGGGTTTCAACTGCTCAGTCACTGAGGCCAAACATCAACAAACTGAAGCATTGCCAGGTGTCTGGCAAACACTAAAAACTTTCTGGCAGGTGAAGAATTGTATAAAGTTGTATGACAGTTTTATTATTTCTAAGAAATTTGAAATTAAAAATACAATATAAATGTTTTCTTTTCTGAACACCATCTTCAGTGACATTATTGGCCCGCTGGGAGGATTTGAGGACTGGCACTGGCCCTAAGATAAATTGAGTTTGAGACCTCTGCTATAAACAGTTATGTTAAATTAAATTGGGACTCTATTTTGGCTGCCACAACAGCAGCTGTGGAATGCTGGGACCATTTACATTTATATGGAAAGGTTATCACCCAAACAATATTCTCCCCAAGCTGATACTTTACTCTGCTCCTTAAGCACAGAAACACCTTGAGATCATGGGAGGCACGTGAACCGCCAGCTGGGGAAGGCTAGTGTCCAGCCCTGCCCCTTCCATGCCCGCTGCCGGAGGCCAGAGCACCCTCTCCCAAAGCTGGCTAGGCTAGCACTCCCCAGCCTGGAGCGCCAGAAGGGTGGGTGGTGCAGCAGCCTGAGCCAGGGCCAGCCCCCAGGGAGAGTGGAGCTGGGCTGAGCAAGACGCAGGAGGGAGGGGTCTAGGGGCAGAGCGTGGACGGGGACACACCTGGCTGTTTGGGGAGGCACAGTCTCCCCCAGCCTATAATACCTGCCACCCATGCTTGAGATGACTTTAGAAAGATTTGCTATTAATGCATAGGAGAGATAGGATTCAGCCTCTCTAGCCTACCATTATTTCATGCAGGTTTTATTTTGAAACACAAATGGTCTTGTGGCTCAGGGTCAAGAAGCTGACAGTGCTCATAGTGGTTGGATATCAAGCTGCCCTGCATGTATGTCATTAGGGCCCCTTCCTGCACAACTAGGAAGTCAGTATAATGAGAGTAAATTTCTTCTACTAGCTTTTGCAAAGAAGCTCAGAGAATAATACTTAGCAAGTACAGCACATCGTATGAAAGTACACTGAAGTTAATGGGCAAGCTCTACTGCCCACGGAACAGCTTTATTTTTCCCCTTGACCCAAAGTGACTTATTTATTGCAAAACAATGAGGAGGTCTTTTCCTCCTCCTCAGATTGGTGGGGTGGGGCAGAACAAAACATTTCTCTCTCTCCCCGCCTCCTCCTCTGCTTTTGGCTACTCACCCTGTGTATGTGTCTTAAGGTGTATCACTCTTATAAGAGTTTCCTCAAACTTCCTTTGACTATTTCTGGGCAGGGCTAAGAACGCCTTTGCAGCCACATGCTTGCTTCTTCTGAGCTCAGCTCTTACTTCCTCTTTCTGTCCTTAAACTCAGCTTCCAAAGTACATTCCATTCCATTTAAAGACACAGTACTCTCTCCAGAGTCACTCCTGGAGCTAACTTGGTGACATTTCCAACATTTAATAAAACATATTTATATCATTTTAAGTGTTAGGAGTCTGCAGTTGCTAGTTATTTCCCCAAGGTATTGATGAAAGGAAATGGTGATGTTATATATCAGGAATGCTCTAAGGTCGCCTCTTTGGGCAGCAAGGAGTTAGTAACTGAACAGTCTTCATGGAGCCTATCCTCGATCCAAAAATGCTCCTAGTAAAGGTTTGCAAAATATTCCAAACATTCAAAAAACAAAGTAAACACACAGATGAGGACAAATTCATCCCTGGTGGAAATCCATGTGATTATAAATGTTAACTTCATTGGAATTCCACCAGGGATGAATTTGATGCATGAGTTATTTACACTCAAAGCAAGGAGGAATGCCAACACACTGGTAGAAATTGTAAATCAGTAAACAAAATTAACCAGCATGAATATTGTTCAAACCTCAGAGACCCCCTGGAAAATATAGGGGGAAAATCATATCAATTAAATGACTGAAAAGTTTGAAGTACTTCAGTCCTGTTTCTTGGAGATTTGTGACTTGGAGATTTGTGACTGAAAAAAACCTCTCTGCTTTGTAACCTATATACTTTTTGAGAGAGTTCTGTGTGGTTGAGCTGTTATTGGAGAATTTCACTGGGCTATTCTAATTTCTTTTGATGTACTTATTTCAGGGGCGTACACTTTTAAATTATAAAAATAGCCATCATTACAATGAAGTCAATAAATATCAGCTATATTTAATTGACAGTCTGCATCTTGGTTGACACACCAGAGATTAAACTAAGGACCTGCTTGAGCTAAAACTCTGTAGCTGGTGTCTGTGAAGGAATCATGGCCTGTAGATCAGAAAGGGTGGATGGAGAGGCACTCGGACTCACCAGTGGATCACATATGCACACGTAGCCAATATAGTATATGCTTACTCCACTGTTGTCAGTCCTAATCTCCAAATCTGTCTCACTGAAAGGATTTGGTAACAACACTTTTGTGTAAAAAATTCCAGTGTGTACTGTGTGATGTTTCACACCCTTTTTAGTTTGTTTTTAAAAGCATATTATCAAGATTTTGTTTTTTTAGGGGTGGAGGCTCAGGATGGTTTACATTCTCTACTGCAGTGGTTTCAAGACTTGTTCTGCTGCTTGTGTAGGGAAAGCCCCTGGCGAGCCGAGCCAGTTTGTGTACCTGCCGCATCCGCAGGTTTGGCCAATCACAGCTCCCAGTGGCTGAGGTTCACTGCTCCAGGCCAATGGCAGCTGCTGGAAGCAGCGCAGGCCAAGGGACATACTGGCTGCCACTTCCAGCAGCTCCCATTGGCCTGGAGCAGCAAACCGTGGCCACAGGGGAGCTGTGATCGGCCGGACCTGTGGACGTGGCAGGTAAACAAACCCACCCGACCTGCCAGGGGCTTTCCCTAAACAAGCAGCAGAACAAGTTTGGGAACCACTGCTGTACTGCATTGTGCAGCCCAGATACCAGTAGGGTAGCTGACATGGGCCCAAGTCCAAGACCACAGCTGAATTAATGCAATCCAGGACCCAAGGTGCACACAGACACACCCCATGGACCCATCCTCCTGCAGTGCAGTTCTGCACTTATGTGGGGTGGCACTGAAAGGAGCCACCCTCCCAAGAGCCATTTGCTATGGGGGGTCCTTTTGGGGCAGGCTGGGGCCTCCCCCTCTCTGGACAACTGTTCCCTGTCTTCGAGTGGGTTGGGGGATCTGTCCTGGAGGAGGGAGGATTCAGCCCCCTTGAAGCAGTGGACTGTCAGGGGGAGAGGAGAAAGAACCAATACCACCACAGCACAGAATGTACGTGGATTCTATAGTGCATGGGCCTGGTGGATCTCTGCATATGCGCAACAAGTACTAGGATGTGTGGGCTTCAAAATCTTTTATTTGCATGAAAATTTGCATAAGAAAAAATGCCACAAACTTGAATAAAACCCCAGCCTAAAACCACTCAATTATTTTTGTTAAATGCAATTTCTGAGCTGACAGAGTTTCTTTAACTGCAACCAGCTACAGAGGAACAAATTGCACTCCATTCTCCAAGAGTTCCTCTTGAGATCATATTGTAATGGAAAGAATGCCATGCAACAAGGTCCAGAGTTAACCGCCATCCCCTTGTGCTATATGAGACTTTCCCATCCCCACCACAGAAACGGCAACAGAAAAGAGAAATTCAGCTTTGACGAAGAATTGCCAAATCCCAGCCAATAACAAAGCCAACAGAAGAGGCAGCCAGAGGGTTGTCTATTAAATGTACTATTCACGATAACGTGTTAAATATTAATAAACTACCACAAGGCTACATGAGATGGGGCAGGGTGGGGGGGAGCAGAGCCCAGCCTCCCACTTCCGGGACCTTCATTTGCCCCCAACCTTTCATTGAGCTTCACCAGCTGGTGCTGCATTCTCTCTCCTGGGCCAGCGGAGGCTGGAGTGGGGTGGACCGGGGCTCCTAAGTGCCACGTTGTCATCACCGCCTCCATCTCCGTGCCAGCCGGACAGAAAGCAGAAGCAGCTGCATCTGGGCCACAGCTATGCGCAGAGAGAGCTGGGCCCCAATCCCTGCCTCGGTCAGCCATTGGTAAGGTGTGTTCCCCCCCGCCCCCCATTCCTGGGATAGGACCAGCTTGCCACCTGCATGCCCACCTCCTGGATGGGGCAGGCCCACTAACCATCCCTCCCCACACACACACACGAACAACCACAGTCTCAGCAGGGAGACAGAAGCAGGAGCACAGACACAACTTTGCCCTCCCCCAAAGACTTTTTCTGAAATGATGCCCCTGAACTACAAGCATCTCACAACAAAGAGCAACAGTCTCCAACAGATTTTCCTACAATGCATTAACTGTCCAGCATTCAGAGACCTGTTACCTTTGAGACTGCACATGTGTGGGAGGGAAACTGGCCATGATCATAACGCACTTTACCAGTGTGTGATTGTGAAATGCTTTTAAACCATATTTAGGGTTATTAAAGTCCTCAGGAAAATGCTGAATACTTCCCTCGCCCCTGCTCCATTTATGGGTTTGTTTGCTTTTTAATCTTTTCTGGTATGTCTTTTCTTAATTGCACCTTTCATGGTCTGTGTGAAAAAATTGGGTCAAAACGATGGGAATATTTCATCTATGTCCCAAAAGTTTTCTGTGAAACACACTCTGATTCTTTTGCCTGTACTCACTTTCTATTTATTAAAAGTGCTGCCTCTGTCACATGCTTTAGCATAGAAGAAAGTCATTTCCAAAAGATAACTATTTCACTGTTAGTTTGTAATTCTGTCTCCTTTACAGAAAGCAGAAATAATCAGTACCACCAGTCAGACCACGTGACCGCAGCCCATTTCTGAAGGCCACAAGTAATCAGCTGAAAGGCTCGCATTCCAGTAACTCAGGAGGGATATTTTGAAAGGCCCATGGTGTGGGAGGATTTCCTAATGTAATAGGAGCCATAAGACTCAAAACACATTCCGACACTTGTGAAATTACTACAGCTAGACAGCATACAGATACAGGAAGACAAAAGATTTCTTCTGTTGACTTCATCCCACTTCGGACAGCTGTAATCATCCCATGGGAGAAGAATAGGAAACTCTTAAGATTTTATATTTTAAATGTTCAGAGTCTAATAATTTAACCAAAACAACTGTTCTTTACAATTCTTCTTCAGAAGAATTTTGCCCAAGTTCCAGTTCTGAAGAGTGAAGTGTCCCTATCAGTCTTCAAATTATCTGGGACAGAGGATGTACTGGGGCTGTCTTTAATATTCCAGTCAGAGAATACAATTTGCTTATACGTATCCTTGGTGCAGATTGTAAAAATAAAAAAGATAACACTAACTCTGTTAGTCAGAATTGTACTCAGAATTACTCATTCATGGTAAAAGTTGTTAAAGAAATTAAGTATCAGGGGGTAGCTGTGTTTGCCTGTAGCCACAAAAACGAGGCATCCGGTGGCACCTTAAAGGCTAGCAGATGTATTTGGGCATAAGCTTTCATGGATTAAAAAACTTACTTCTTCAGATGCATGGAGAAATTAAGCTAATAGCTCCACACGAGGGTGGGGAGAAATTAACATTGGGTCCGAGGGGCTTAGCTAGAACTGCTGCAACAACACTAGTACTTGGATGAGGTACTACTTCATTGCTATATTGCTGTGTTTTGTTTTAAAGACATGGCGGATGGGAGTAAGCAATCCCTTTGTCTGGCCAAGGAAGTCCAGACAGGGTGACTCCAGTTGGATATTGGTTCTGACTGGATACCTCTCCAAGGGGGAGCGGTTTCAAGGGACGCATTCTCTATGCCAGGCTAAGCACACAAAATAAAAAGACTTTGTAAACTGTGTTTAGAGCAGGACTAGGAGTCAGTTGATAACCCTCAGCCTTTCTTTTGCTAGATATGAACTATTTTTTATACAAGTTGATGGCAAGGTGAGGCCTTCTTGACAAGGGAAACCCTGGCAGCACCTGTGTTTAAGCATGATTTAAGTAGTGATGTTGTCACATCACTTTCCTGGCCAGTGTTTAGTAGATAGGGCCATAGGACCACGAGACCACATCCACAAAAGGACACAGATTCCTAATGGCATCTAGATGCCTTCGGCCCCTAAATCCAACATTTAAGCACCATTCAGCTATCACTTAACTATTTAGAAAACTAAAGTCTACTAGACACTTAAGTGTGTGCAAGTGAGTACGTGCACAACACTGCAGTCTAGGTGCCTGTCTCATGTCTATGCCACAGTAGGATCCTCAAACTAGGTATCCCCAGCCTATCTTGTCTGCTCTGAGCATGCCTAACTCCACATAAATCAGCTAGGGGTGGTGGGGAGAACGTGGTGGTACCCCCACCCTTTTAACTTTTTTAGGGCAGTAGTTAGTGCACTCGCCTAGGATGCAGGGGACCTGAGTTCAGTTCCACTTCCCCTCTGCCTAATGTGCGGAAGGAATTTGAACTTGGGTCTTCCTTCCTCTGAGGCAAGTACTCTAGACACTGGACTGCAGGATAGTCTAGGACAGAGCTCTGCTGTTGAAGCTGTTCCATTGATTCTTAAATATTCATTGGACCAAAGACAGTGTGTGAAAACTTCTCTAGAGCCCAGAGGGCAGTGCACTCACCTGGGAAGTGGGTGACCCAGGTTCCAGTCCACCACCTCTAGGTACTACTTGAATATTGATACACAGTGGAACAGCTTCAGCAGGATAGACTGAGAGAATCCTGGTGCACAATACCGAATGTTCTAGTGGTTAGGGCACTCACTGGGGAGGTAGGAGACCCAAGTTCCAATCCCTTCTCCTGATCAAGCCAAGGGGAGAATTGAAGCTAGCGCTCTCACATCCCAGGGAAGAGCTCTAACCAACAGGCTGAAAATTATAAGGGGGCACCAACAGGGCCAGCTCCAGGCCCTAGCGAGCCAAGCGCGTGCTTGGGGCGGCATGCTGTGGGGGGCGCTCTGCCGGTTGCCGGGAGGGTGGCAGGCAGCTCCGGTGGACCTCCCGCAGGCGTGCCTGTGGAGAGTCCGCTGGTCCCGTGGCTCCAGTGGACCTCCCGCAGGCGTCCCTGCGGAGGGTCCGCTGGTTCCGCGGCTCTGGTGGACCTCCCGCAGGCGTGCCTGTGGAGGGTCCACTGGTCCCATGGCTCCAGTGGACCTCCCGCAGGTGTCTCTGCGGAGGGTCTGCTGGTCCCACGGCTCTGGTGGAGCATCCGCAGGCACGCCTGCGGGAGGGCCACCAGAGCCGCGGGACCGGCAGGTGGCAGAGCGCTCCCCGCGGCGTGCCGAGGTCCACCGGAGCTGCGGGACCGGCAAGAGGCAGAGCGCCCCTCGCGGCATGCCGTCGTGCTTGGGGCAGCGAAATGGCTAGAGCTGGCCCTGGGCACCAATTTCCTGCCCATTACTGTTTCTTACAAAAAAAAATTTCAGGCACCTAACTGCAGGAGAGATTTTGTGTTTGAGAACCCCAAGCAGAGGTAGGTGCCTCCCTCTGGGCCAGACTTAAGCACTTAGGTGCTCTTGAGGGGCAGGGTTTAGGCCACACCCTCTCCTCAGCATTTCTTATTAGCTAGCTTAGTAGCTCCCTGCTCAGTATGCTGATCTCTGTGAATCCCATTCTTAGGTGCCTAACTCTCCTCATGCACAGTATAAGGAGCCTAGTGCCTAACTTGGGGCTGTGGGATTCCACTGGCTGACAAGGTGCTTAGAAGTTAGGTGTTGCAATGCTAAGTGTTGCAGCGCCAAAGTCCCTTTGTGGATCTAGCCCATCATGACTGATGGATTCAGGCAGCAGTTCTATTACAACTGTGCCATCACTTGCTTTGATACACAAGTCTTTGACAATGTTATATGGCCATTACATTTCCAGTTCTCAGCAGTTCTCAAACTGTGGGTCATGAACCCCTTTTAATGGGGTTGCCAGGGCTGGCTTAGACTTGCTGGGGTCCAGGCCTGCAGCCTGAGCCTGGATCTGAAGCCTGAGGGCTTCAGCACTGGGGGGTGGGGCTCAGGTTATGGGCCCCCTGCCTGGGGCTGAAGCCCTTGGGCTTTGACACCCCCTCCCAGGTAGTGGGACTTGGGCAGGCTCAAGCTTCGATCCCCACTTCTGGGGTCATATAGTAATTTTTGTTGTCAGATATGAGTCACAGTGCAATGAAGTTTGAGAACCCCTGCAGTACTGCCAACACTAAGCATTCAAAAATCACAAGTCAGGCCTCAGACCTCCTATGACTGATTTTAAATTTATTAACTTTAAAAAAATGAATACATTCTGGGTTCTTTTCCTTTGCCTTCTGCTGTCTGAGCCTCTAGAGTGCACTGTGTCATGTATTCAAACGTTTATTCACAGCCATGAGGGATGGAAACTTGCTTAAAAAAAAAAAAAAGCTGAGATTCTCATGTAATTACTTGACTCCAGGAGACAGGGCTGTAAGAAAAACACTAAATACTATAAGACTGTTGATAAAATTGTGAGAGATGGCAACGCTGTGTAACAATCTTCTGGAAACTATCTGAGTATTATGGTCACAAGATACTTCCTCCTCCCCTAGAGTCCTGGAATCACAAAGGCTACACCTGATTTATTTTCAAGAGGATCCTCCTCTGCACATCAATGAACTCACAGACCTCTCAGCTATTTCCAATAAAAAGTAGCAGCAGCATATGGTGAAAACCCTTATTAAAACCCTAGATTTACAGCCAAAGCAGGCCACTGTATTTTCAGAAAAAAACAACACTAAATAGAGACTCTACTATTTAAAAAAAATAAGTTGATGTCAGGATGTTAGTTCCCTTAATCTTCCTTAAGGCTTAGTACAAGCAGCAGTGGGATCAACAGAAGTTTACACTAAATCTTCAGTATCCAGCACTGTATTTTGCTTTCATGTTACTATAGAGAGAATTGGCAATAAGCAGGTGTACCCACGAGGAAAATGGTGAGACTAAAAATATCTAGTGTTTCTCAGAAGAGCTCCTTAGCACTAATGATTCAGAACTTTACAGTATTGCAATGTTGTCCACAGAAATAAACTACAAGATGCTGGTTATCCTAAATCCACTGTACCCATTTACATCCCTTTCTGAAATGGTAAAGGTGACGTGATCCAGATGGGGAAAATAGAAATAATTCACTATATGAACCATATATACAAGGGAATTATACATATTCACCATAAATATGTTTAACTTACATTTAATTTTCTGTACAGTTAGACACCCACTTTTTAAAATAGTATGGTAACATTGAAGGTATTTCTCCACTTATTATCAGAGAAATTCAAGAAAGATATAATATTCAGTAAGCAGTAGGCAATTTTCTTAAACCATACTTGTAAGGAAGAGACAGCCTTTGAAATATGTGGGTATTTTTTTAAATGTTATCTTTTAAAGAGAAGCTTTGAATTGCTAAATATCTACCATTTTTATATTGACCTAATGAAGGGTATTAGTTCAGCCAGAATTCTGTTTTGTGAAGTTATTACATGGCATGTTTCCAAACTCTTATGAAATACATCTGGTTCATGATTTTCTAAGATTCCAGATGGATGCCTCTGGGCAGAATTGTCATCTCACAGCTCAGTGAGGGATTTTAAAATACAATTCACAGCTCACCGTCCTCAGATGTGACTTAAGTCCGATGTAGTATATTGTGCTAATAATTGACACAAAGCAGCTTCCTCTATGACAGTTTGATGAAGTAGGACAAATCTGTCTCTTTAATTATTAAAACAGTGACATTCATAGGGAGCTTTTCATTGTTTGTATGACCCAAAATTGACCTACAATGCTACTTTACAGAGACAGAAGTCTTTTAACCCTCCGTTCTACTTTAAAGATGTGATGGACACACACCTTCCATTTGACTCCATACCACAGTAGCTGTGAAATACTAGCACACACCATCTTGGATCTGCTCCTTCACATATGCCATTCCTATGATCCTTTTAAAAACTGTATTTTCTATTTCAAAAGTAAACTTGAAAACACCTTTCCAAACTGATGATAAAGCTCTAGAAGTGGTCAGCAGCAAATCTTCCGTGGTGTCTTTTCAAACAGGGCAGCATTAATATTCTAATAGGCTTTCATGGTAGCAGTATTGATAATCCCCCAAAATTCAAAATCATGAGCCAAGGCCTTCCACAATAATGAAATATTTAAAATAGGGCTGTTGATTAATCGCAGATAACTCATGCGATTAACTTAAAAAAAATAATCGCGATTAATCACACTGTTAAACAATAGAATACCAATTGAAATATTTTTGGATGTTTTTCTACATTCTCAAATATATTGATTTCAATTACAACGCAGAATACACAGTGTACAGTGCTCACTTATTTTTTATTACAAATATTTGCACTGTAAAAATGATAAACAAAAAATAGTATTTTTCAATTCACCTCATGCAAGTAGTGTAGTGCAAACTTTTTCATTAAAGTGCAACTTACAAATGTGGGGGGGTTGTTACATAACAGAACTCAAAAACAAAACAATGTAAAACTTTACAGCCTACAAGATCAGTCAGTCCTACTTCCTGCTCAATCAATTGCTGAAAGAAACAAGTTTGTTTACATTTACGGGAAATAACGCTACCCACTTCTTAATTACAATATCACCTGAAAGTGAGAACAGGTGTTCACATAGCATTGTTGTAGCTGGTGTTGCAAGATATTTATGTGCCAGATGGGCTAAAGATTCATGTGCCTCTTCATGCTTCGGCCATCATTCCAGGAGACATGCTTTCATGCTGATGATGCTTGTTTAAAAATTAACACATTGATTAAATTTGTGACTGAACTCCTTGGGGGAGAACTGTATGTCTCCTGCTCTGTTTTATCCACATTCTGCTGTATATTTCATGTTATAGCAGTCTCGGATGATGACTCAGCACGTTGTTTGTTTTAAGAACACTTCCAGTGCAAATTTGACAAACTGCAAAGAAGATACTAATGTGAAATTTCTAAAGATAGCTAGCACTCAACCCAAGATTTAAGAAGCTGAAGTGCCTTCCAAAATCTGAGAAGGATGAGGTGTGGAGCATGCTTTCAGAAATCTTAAAATAGCAACACTCTGGAAACTACAGAACCCAAAACACCAAAAAAGAAAATCAACCTTCTGCTGGTAGCATCTGACTCGGATGATGAAAATGAACATGGATCATTATCAAGCACAACCCGTCACCAGCAAGGGACATTTGAATCTTTAGCACATCTGGCATGTAAATATCTTTCAACGCTGGCTACATCAGTGCCATGCAAATACCTGTTCGCACTTTCAGGTGACATTGTAAACAAGAAGCTGGCACCATTATGTCCTGCAAATGTAAACAAACTTGTTTGTCTGAGCGATTAGCTGAACAAGAAGTAAAACTGACTGGATTCGTAGACTACAGTTTTACACTTTTATTTCTGAATGCAGGGTTTTGGTTTTTTTGTTGTTTTTTTTTTTACATAATTCTACATTTGTAAGTTCAACTTCCCTGAAAAAGATTGAATTGAAAAATATTTGTTTTTTCCAGTGCAAATACTTGTAATAAAAAATAAATATAAAGTGAACACTGTACACTTTGTATTCTGTGTTGTAATTTAAATCAATATATTTGAAAATGTAGAAAATGTCCAAAAATATTTAAATAAATGGTATTCTATTATTAACAGTGCAATTAATCATGATAAATTTTTAAATCGCTTGACAGTCCTAATTTAAAACAATAGAGTATGGGTCTTTTTATTTGCCTTCTTATTTTAACTCTTTAGGGATCACGTTGTAAAGCTTTTCTCCTCAACTGTGTGGGCTATAAACTTACCCTTAAACTGAGACTGTCATGAATCACCTGAGTTAATGAACTGAGGCTTTAAAAAAACACTAAATGTTATGACTATTGATAAAAGCATGAGAGATGGCAATGCAGCAATGTTGATAAAATTTCAGTTCACAATATGAAGGTTTTACAGAACAAAACAATGCTGCAAAATTGAAGAGTTATATATTTTGAAATGTTTCACAAAATATTTCTCCTGTTTTTTGACAGCTCTCTGAAACAGAAAGGGAAATGGGTTCTCTCTCTCTCTCTCTGGCCTGGTCTATATGGGGAGGGGGTCGATGTAAGATATGCAACTTCAGCTACGGGAATAGCATAGCTGAAGTTGACGTATCTTAATTCAACTTACCTCCCATCCTCACCGCGTGGGATCGATGGCCGCAGCTCCCCCGTCAACTCCGCTTCCGTCACTCGCCCTGGTGGAGTTCTGGAGTTGAGGGGAGCGCGTTTGGGGATCGATATATCGCATCTAGATGAGACGCGATATATCGATCCTCGATAGATCGATCGCTACCTGGACATACCCTAATACTGACCTCCTTTACTACTCAAATTACAGTGTAATGCCTTCAGCAGGAGGCTCAGACAACTAATGTTAAATGCAATGAATAAGTAATTCCCTGAGGGATACACTTTGCTATTTCTTTTACATTCCATTTGTCAGAGCCTCAGGACACAGCAAAGTTCTGAAACTTTAAAAAGTTTTGCAGAAGTTTACAGAAAGCTGAAATGGAAGTTTTTTGTTTATTCAGTTAATGGAAACTCATGATTTTGATGTTCTGGCCTGAGAAAAAGTTAGAGAGGGTCAAAAGCAGGGAGAACCTTCAAAACACTATACCGTTCGGTTACATTTTTGTGGTCACTTTGGCATATCTCTGGCATTCCCCTCAGCCTCCCAGTGTTTGTTGTTCTTCCTCTCTTCCCTAGTTAATGTACTTACCTCAATTTAGCTAATCAGCAACTCATCCAAAGTAGCCAGCCCTCTGAAGTACTGCATACTATCAAAGGACTATCTTCCCTTCTTGCTAACCTTTCCATCTGCTGTCACAGTAGGTGAGCTGAGAAAGCTCTGCCTAGCTCCAGCTCTGTGGCTGGAAACTCTCTGCCCTCTGCTATTACCTCTAACTCTTTGTCTTGCAATAGTACTGGTGACTTTAAACATATGACAATCCTTCTATCAGATGTTTAAAATTATTATTTTTAAAATGTAAATGTTTGCTGTTGTGTTTGCACAAAAAATGTAGCAAAATAATCACAGGTTGGGGAATAAAGATTACTTATGACTATTTTTACTACTGATTTGCATGATACATGTGAATAATGCCTGATTTCTCCCCCAGAGCTGAGCTCTGATTATATCACAGCAACCTCATCAATGTAGAATGCTTCTGAACTTTAAAAACATATGGAACTGTTACACCACGTGTGCATGAGGCATTCACTTTCTCAGTTTGTGCAGAATCCAGAACCATATGTTGGAATGGAAGGATTCCATTTTCTCCTGCCCCCGTTTTGCTAATGCCTCTTTTAGAGTCATGTACTTTTAAACACAGTTGACAAACCTAGCCCTGGAATAGATTTGTTATGTTTATTACTAAATAAAGTTCACAATAACATGCTATTTTTTTCTATTAATTATATGAACAGAAAAAAGCCTCATTATTAGCATCCTAGTTGTGGCCTAAATATGGACACGTGACCCCAAAGCCTAAATATGGACACGTTTGCAAAGTTATCCTGTAAGCTATCTGGGGCATGGATTATCTGTTTGTTCTGTGTTTGCACAGTGCCTAGCACAATTGGCTCCTGGTCCATGACTGGGGCTCCCAGCCTTGACAGTAATACAAATTATAACAACAACAACAATATGGTTTCATGGCATCTGTTCACCAATGTACTGTCTTTTCATGAGCAGTAACATACAAGTGGTTTTGTGGTAAGCACAGGTCTCCTGCAAATGGGCTTTTAACTCTCTATTTGAGTTACGGACAAAACCTAAATGTTTTCTTAAAAATTCAGAGCACTTGTATCAACAGAACAATGACATTATTTTAAAAGCCCTATTGTGCTGAAATGGATTTATTTATTTATTTTCAGCAAAACCTTAACTTTCATACCTAAGTCTAGAACTAAGAAAACTCTAGTTATTTTTACTGTCATGCTCCCAGCCACGGTAAATTGAATCTAAACTCTGCAGCACTGAGGTGAGTTAGAAGAGAAATTCTGCAGCAGCTTCATTTACATAAAGTTTTTAAAATCATTACATATAAGAAAACAGTCAGTGCAGAAACTCCAGTGTTATGTTGCTAGTAAAACTTTTATACTCTGTTCCATTTGAGTTTTCAGTAGGCCACAGATTTTTGTATTGAGAATTCAGTCACACATGCATTGTAGATATTGTCAGGGAAATTAGAGGATTGGCAGGTGGCTAGGGAACAACGTGGGGGCTTTTGGAATTTAGGGCTTGTCTGCATATAATTGTTGTACCAATTAAATAAGTACAAAAAGTGTATATGGGCCAGAGAGAGGATGTAGTCAATTTTAAATAGTGGGATAAACAGACTAGTTGGATGTTTCTAAAATAATCAGCAGTGAAATGAGGAATTCTATCCTGGGAATCAGTCAGTCATGTGAAAAAGATTTGGAGTTCATAGAGGATAATCAGCTGGATATGTGAAGGAGGTCGGACTAGAGTATCAAAATGGTCCTTTGACCTTCAAATCTAGAAATCCATTAATATATCTATATGAGTCATCTTTAGGATTTTGAGTTAACAGCCATTGGAGATAAAAGGGTCAGTTCACACCCTCTTGGAATTATTGTTTCAGGCTATTTGCAGACACTGAGGAAACACTGCTCTGTTTGCACTCAGTCTGCATTTTTAAAGTTGACTTCACAGCCATGAAGGCTAAAAACATAACGTTTTTAGTTTTTGAATGAGTTTAGATTCTAGAGCATAATTCTGTGGTAAGGAGCAGAATTTACAGAAAGTTCTATAGAATATAGACACACATGGCATGTCCAGGATTATCTATTAAGACTAACAGCATTGTGGCGGGACAGTGAAAGGTTAAAAAAAAATCTGGCCTCCCATGTCAGAGAATCCAGTCATTAAGACTAGAAGCAGCTAAAGCAGGGACTGTTGCACTTGGGTGACAGGGTAAAATATGGCCCAGCTTGGGTCTCCCTTCCCCCAGCTCCCCGTAGACCCAGAATCCCACACCTACAATCTAGGGACACTAGGATCCAGATGCTGCCTCACTTCCCCTTCACCCTATGGCCTTTGGGAAAAACTGCAGAGAGCAGCCCACCAGAGATTCCAGCTGGGACCTCTGGACATGTCTGTAGAACGTTATCTCTCTGTGCTGTATGCTGATTGACTATTTGCAGGGGTGGCTCAGGCACCAGTGCAGCAAGTGCATGCCTGGGGCGGCAAGCCACGGAGGGGCGGCAGTCAGGCAGCCTTCTGTGGCGTTTCTGCAGGAGGTCCGCCCCGGTCACACGGATTTGGCAGCATTTCTGCGGGAGATATGCCGGTCCTGCAGTTTCGGAGGTAATTCGGCAGCAGGTACGCCTAGGTTGGCACAAGTAGCCAATAGCAGCTCCACATGGTTCTGTACCTGGGACCGCGAGCTGCCCTTGAGCAGCCAGTCGTCGAGGTAGGGAAAAACTTGTACCCCTCGACGTCTGAGGTAGGCCGCCACAACTGCCAAACATTTTGTGAACACCCTGGGTGCAGCGGACAGGCAAAAGGGAAGGACTGTAAATTGGTAGTGGTCCTATCTCACTAGGAAGTGAAGGAAGCGTCTGTGCCCTTTGAATATATGGACATAAGAGTATGCATCCTGAAGGTCCAGGGCCGCATACCAATCGCCAGGGTCCAGAGAAAGTATGATGCATGCCAGAGAGACCATGCGGAACTGGCATTTTGCCATGAACCGATTGAGGTCTCGCAAATCCAGGATAGGCCTGAGCCCCCCTTTTGCCTTGGGGATCAGGAAGTAACAGGAGTAAAACCCTTTTCCCCGGAACTCCCATGGAACCTTCTCCACAGCTCCCAAGCTGAGGAGCCGCCCTACTTCCTGCTCTAGCAGTTGTAAATGCGATGGGTCCCTCCTGCCATCCGAGGGGGTGGGTGGGAGGGTGGAAGTGTGGTAAATGTCTGTCTCAAATCTGGACTTAGAGTACAACATCTGAGTGTTTACTGTGAACCTCCCCCAAGCTTAAAGCCAGCTTGGATCTTATCTCGCTGCCACCAGACAGGAATACAGTCCCTGCCTTGCTCTGGTCCCCCCAGACTTTCCCTGGAGAAACCCCCCAAGACCCAGACCCCTGGGTCTTCCTATCTCACCCCCAGCTCCCCCGCCTTTCCCTGGCTGAGCCTGGGCGATGCTATACTTCACTCCTTGAATACAACTGGAGAGGCAATCTAGCTTCCCCGAGGCTATGCATTCACCTAATCAGCTCACACAAGAGATTCCCCCTCCCTTTGTCCTGTAGCCTTTTCCCGCCCTGGGACAATAGGAA
>NC_133783.1:15990219-16154140 GCF_003597395.2 Chelonoidis abingdonii | reverse complement strand
TTAGAAAGAAATAGGAGTTAGCAGGACAGCTGTTTCCTCCATAGCCGGGAGAAACAAAAGACCCAGAGTACACAATTCCCACCCCTGACTTTTAAAAAAAACCAGTTCTCTGATTGGTCCTCTGGTCAGGTGTTTGGTTCCCTTTGTTCACCCTTTACAGGTAAAAGAAAATTAACCCTTACCTATCTACTTATGACAGGAGGCGAGACAAATTGTAGCATGTAACCCTGGGAAATGGTGTTGAAGACCCAGCGGTCAAATGTTATTAGGGACCATTCTGCAAGGAACGCACACAAGCGGTTGCTGAAAGCAAACTTTATTGGTAGGAGGGTCCTCTCAGGTAAAAAACGCCTCTTGTCTGGCTGCTTGACCCTCGAAGGCACAAGCTGAGGGGCAGAGTGAGACTGTCTCTGAGGTCACTTCTTCTGGGTCTTGGACCTCTTGTAGGCGGGCTCGTATCTTGGTTGGGGTATTGGGATGGGGGCCTGTGGCTTAGGCTTTTCCTTAGGCGGGACATAGAGCCCGAGGGTTTGTAGGGTAGTACGTGAGTCCTTCATGCCGTGCAGTTTCACATCTGTTTGTTCCATGAACGGGTCCTTGCCATCAAAGGGAAGATCCTGCATTACAGACTGTGCCTCCGTGGAGAGTCTAGACAGCAGTAGCCACAATGCCCTGCGTGTGGACACCGCCGAGGCCATGAACTGAGCAGCCGTGTCAGCTGCATCCGCCACCTGCAGAGCAGCCTTTGCAGAGGCCATGCCCTCCTCCATCAGTGCCTTAAAATCCTTCCTTTTGCACTCCAGAAGGGAAGACTCAAATTTTGTCAGTGACCCCCACAAGTTAAATTCCTAATGATTGAGGAGGGCCTGGCGCTCGGCCACTCGGAGCGGGAAGCTGGCTGATGAATAAAGCTTTCTGCCATACGAGTCCAGTCTTTTAGAGTCTTTATTTTTGGGTGTGGGTCCTGGTTGACCCTGTTTTTCTCTATGATTCATGGACTCCACCACTAGGGAGTTGGGGGTCGGGTGGCTGTAGAGATACTTGTGACCTTTCTTGGGCATGAAAAATTTGTGCTCTGCCTATTTCGATATTGGTGCAAGGGAGGCCGGTGTTTGCCAAAGGGCATTGGAAATGTTAGCCACCACTTCGTGCAGCAGGAGGGCCACTCTGCCCGGTACTAAAGATGAGAGTACGTTAAAAAGTGAGTCTGAGGGTTCTTCCATCTCCTCAGCTTGGAGTTGGAGACTCAACACTACTCGCTTCAATAGCTCCTGGTGTGCCCTGAAGTCCTCCTGTGGTGCGGAGGAGTGTGGGGTTGCAAACTTGTCATCCAGTGCGAGGGAGGGGGCTGGTACGGGGCTCTGCACATGAGCCAGCGCCGGGGGATCCACCCCTTGATCAGACTCCTCGTGCAGTGCCAAGGATCCATGACTCGTTGATCTATCTCTTGGAGGTCTGGATAGTGCGGCGGAGAGAGCTCTGATGCCCCTGATATCGAACGAGGTCCTTGCTGGGCATGTATGGGGATCAGGGGGTCCACTGGCACCACTGGCCCTACCATGGGGGCCCTTGCCACTGGCTATGCTGCGGCACCGGTGGCACTAGCTGGTTGGGTTGTTTGGGCTGAATCTCAGGGCCTGCGTGTGGGTCGAGGTTAGGGTTACCAACAACCTATCAGTACCCTGGGAGTGGTATAATTGATGGTACCGAGAACGATGTCTACCATGGTACCGGGACTCTAACGAGGAAGAACAAACTACTACTGCTCGAGACACTGTGATGCCTGGGGCCTCAATGACGTGGAGCTGGCGATCCCCAGCAGGAGTCATGGGCACAGTGCCTCGAAACGAGAGAGCTGGAGCATGAATGACGACAGCGCTTGTGTTGGGAGCGGCTATGGTGCCTGTGCCTGTCCCACCGATACTCTTTGCTCAGCGTGGAGCAGTATCTGGAACTCCGCTCCTACGGCACCTGACCAGACAATCTGGTGGGTGATGAAAGCAGAGGCCGGAGATTGTCCTGACCGGACGCTGAGCGGTGAGCGGATCCGAGAGCGGTCCCCTGACCATGATCTACGTCAGGTTGGCGTTGACTGTCGAGAGCTCAGCGGAGGCTTGCCCCTAGAGCGGGATCCGGGTGCCAGTGGTGCCCTGGGTACGTGCAGAGTCAGAATGTCTCCAGCCACCTGCAGGGCCTCCAGCGTTGAAGGCATCCGGACATCCAGAAAGGCCTGAGTCAATGCAACGGGGCTGCTCTGCTCGATCTGAGTTGGAGCTCTAGAGCCCGAGGGGGAACTGGGGCTGTCCGACACAGATCTAGCCTCACCTCCTGGTTTGTCTCGATGCCTTTGAGAAGACAGGGCCTTTCTCTGCTTCTTAGATGGGAAGCCATGCCAGCCACCGGAAGGTGCTGGGGGATCACTGCACACTGAAGACAAGGTGCCCAGTGCTGGATTCGCCACTGACAACTCCATTACAATTCGAACCAGCAGTGGACCTACCCCTAATAGAGTGGGACACGTCATCCATCTCCTGAAAATACCTGAGTGCAGATCTTTGAACAAATTACTAAATCCCATGGCCTCTGAAATTCCTCATCTGTCTACCTGACGTGTAACTGTGAGGCTAAATTAATGTTGGTAAAGCGTGTCGAGATCTTCAGATGGAGGTTTTTATACACATACACATGCCACATGTAGATTTTGCTCATTAAAACATTTAGGAGTGCTTCTTTATTAAATACCAGGGGTGAAATTCTGGCCACTGCAGTCTCAGAGTTTCCCCTTTGATTTCATTGGGATTGGGATTTCACCCCAGTCTTTATAAGTGACACAAAGTTGATGTAGCCGTCATGAAATGTTCTCTACCTCCTGAAGTCACTGACCTGGGGATATTTCATAAAGCTTGCTTTGGGCTCCAAAAAGGTACTTCTACCTTTTTGGAGCCCAGCACAGGTAGTCAGACATATTCTAGCTCTGCTCGCTGGCACTCTAAAAACAGCAGCGTGGCCTTGGCAGCACAAGTGGCAGCTCAGTGTAGCAGCTTGAGTACATACCCAGGAGATCAGGTGGGTTTGTAATCTGGTGGCAAGCCCAAGCCACCACCGATTTCATCGTGACCACACCGCTATGTTTAGTGGGCTAACTTAATCAGAGCTAGCCTGCGTGTCTACCTGTGCTGGGAAGCAGCCACCCAGCTGCTGTACAGACATACGCAGAGAGATAGAGAGAGACTCAATCCTCTCCCTTTTTCATTTGGACAAGAGATTCTGAGACATATAGTATATGCTGACTCTGACACCGACTGATTAGTCATTACACCTACCACTAATGGTGAAAGCACAGTCTTGAGATGTTTGCTCTGGCTCTGTATAAGAGATAGCATGGTAGCTCTTGCAGTACTCAGACATCGACCCTCTTCTACTTGTTTTTTCACCAACTCTTCATTTTAATCTTTGTGCTATCCTGCTTTTTTTGGGATCATTATACTGTATAATATTCAATGTAATTACACAGAAGAAAGAAATGTGCTAGAAGAGTTCCTTATTAAAAAGTATATTAATAGATTATAAGGCCAGAAAGTACCACTATGGTCACTTAGGGCTTGTTTACACTGGCAAGTTTTTCGATGAAACTAATGTCGCCAAGGAAAAATCGTCAAAAGCAAACTCACCAAAGCATGTCTACATTTGCTCCCTCTGTTTACAGATCATATCCCACAATGCCTGGTGACAACATCCATCGCTAGGTGTTGTGGGAATGCGGAAACGGAGCGCGGCGCATCCTGGGATGTGCAAAATGTACCGTCATGAACTGCCTCCAAAGGTGTCTCGCTTCCTTTCATGCCATTTTTCCACCTGTTCTTTTGTAGTGCATGACAGCATCTGCAGTGAGAGAGAGGACGGATCCTACACTGCTCTGTCTCTCATCGCTCTGTATAACCTTATGGAACATGTCTTCTTTGTTGTGCCTAGGTTTTTTCCTTATCTGTTACAGCTGGTCCATGGGGGTGCGTGATGTGTTCTTCGAGGTCTGTGCTGAATAGAAGGGGGATTCTTACATTCCAGCAAACGATTGAAACATTTTAGTAAAAAGGGCACTTTGCTCGTAGAAATCACTTTCTCTCTGAGACTCTAGGCAGGCACACAGCTCCATGAGCACCCCAATCATGGTGAGTTTTGGGAGTAGGGGAAGGCGGTTGTGCATACGGACAAAAAGGTCATGGCTTGCAGAGCAGCTTTGCAGGGATCTCATTCTAAAATTATCCCACACTTTTTCACAGGTGGCCAACCTGCTGGCTGACATCTCACTGCTGAGGGTGACCAGAAAAAAACAGGGCTCAGCTGCTGAATGCTTGCGGCTTTCACTCCGGTCTCAATGCAGCTCAGCTATGGGCCGCTTTGGTCCCAGCTCCAGTGCTTGCTAAATGGCATGGTAGTTTCTTACAATGGGAGAATTAACGAGGCTGCAATTGCTTGGAATCTGCAGCAGAGGATTAACAAGTACCTCTTGGAAACTTTCCATAGCCTCTTTCTGGAAGATTCTCTGCAGGTCTCAATGTCCATCGACACCCTGCTTGGTCATGCAGATTAGCTACACAGGGCAATGTCCAGCTCACAGACAACACTACCTGCCTCCCACTTTTCGATTCCCTACACGAGCCACAGCAACTTACTCGAAATCTCATCTGCTTCCTGCTCCCCGTTGAGCCTTCTGGAGTGCAGAAAAGTTCCTGGCTGCCTGCCCCATTGGGTGACCCAGCTGGGAGCACCACATCCTCTTCTAGTTCAACTTCTTCATCCACAATTTCAGCCTCCGGGTTACTCCCTTTCAGCTGCATGCGAAGTATCCACAGGGCAATTGGCAATGGAGGTGGGGTCACCACCAAGGATAGCATTCAGCCCTTTATAGAAGCTGCAGGTCTTAGGTGCACCACCAGAGTGATGGTTCGCCTCCTGCTCCTTATGGTACGCCTGCTTCAGCTCCTTTATCTTTGCTCTGCACTGCTGAGTGTCCCGATCATAGCCCTTTTCACACAAGCCTCGAGAAATTTGCCCATGTGTGTCCCGATTCCTATGGGTCACTCGCAGCTATGACTTGAAGGAAAGACTCGACACCAATTTGCAGGATAACCGAGGAGGCAAAAAGCTGCTTTTCTGAGTTCACCTGCCTCTTTTATTATCTAAGATTACACATGCGCAATTGCACAGCACAAATCAAGATTTCTTACAAAAATCTTCCATCACGAGCTCAGCAGCATAGCAAGTTGCAAAAACAGCCTCAGCTGCAGACACGGCAGTCTTGTGAGAGACTGCAAAGGGGGGAAGTTACAAAACACCGCCAGATGCAAACGGGGCCATCTGTGTGAAAGTACAGGGGAGGATGGAGGAAAGCCAAGTTCCTGTGATAAGAAACCGGGTGTGCCCAGCTTGCAGACAAGAACAAGATGCCTCAATAATAAGGTATCCAGGCCTGTGGGCCCGAGGTCATTCCTACAATGACTGAACAGACTCCTCTCCCCATATACTGATCAGATCCAACAACTCAGCAGTGGTCCAAGCAGGAGCACGTTTGGTGCAATAGCCAGCCATGCTCACTTGGGAAGCCACCTGGGAAACTCCTCTGGGAAGCCAGCAAGCAGGAAAAAAGTGACCTTGCAGTGTGTACACTATCACTGTTTTGTCACCAAAAGCCAGTTTTTGGCGATAAAACTTGCAAGTGTAGACAAGCCCTTATTGTGCCTTCCTGCATAACACAAGCCATAAAACTTCCCTGAATTAATTCCTGTTTGAACTTTAATCTGGATTTAAAAACTGCGAGTGATGGAGAAAAGCTTCAAAAGAACACACAATTACAGCAACTGTTTGCCACTGCTAGCTTTGGCTTGGGGGTCTCCATACATCAAAACATGTTTCTAAACATTCTCTACTAGCCAGCAGATGGGCCGTCCCTTTCACTGCAGAATCCATTTACAGAAAAATGGTCCTGGTGAATAGCTATAAAAGAGATCAACAGAGAAAACTTTTCACCTCTTTGACTCTTCTGTGCAACTCCGGTAGTGCAAAGCTATGGGAAAAATTATAACATTTACAGGAAAACAGCCTCCCTTCAGTAGCTGTGGAAGACTTCATTTGGCTCCTGCCAAGTCTTGGGAACATCAGAAAATCTTAGACTCAATCAAAAAATCTCCAAGGAGAAGCGATGAGCATGGATTATTTTTTGTTATGGGTTGCAACTATATATAGTACACTATCCAGTATAGACAAAATACTCAGTCAAAACAACTAGTCCAGTCTTAAAAAAATCATCTCAACACTCTACTTCTGCCTAACCTCCTAAAGGAGAAGGCATTTTTACATGGTATTGAATAAAAGTTTCATACTGAATCTCAAACTTTGTCATGTAAAAATGCACCTATAAAAGGGCTTTCAGACCAGACCAAAACAGAACATGTCTTCAAGCTTAAGGATTCATAATGTAATGATTAAACATCATGATGGTTATAAAATCAACAATCTAGATAATATAAAATCACTGCTGGTAAAGTTTGCAGAGGATACAAATATTTACAGAGTAGTCAATAAGGAGGACAGGTTATTGTTACAAAGTGATCTGCATCGTCTGGCAAAGTGGTCACCATCTATCAAAAGGTGTTTTTAATACAAACTATTTCAAGATAATACATCTATCTGGGAACAAAGAATACAGGCTGTAACTACAGGGTCGGGGAGACTATCTTGGAAAGCACTGACTCAGAAAACAACTTATGGGTTCATCACAGATGAACCCCTCATATAAGCTTTCAGTGCAGTGGAAAAAAGTGCTCATAAGATCCTTGGATGTATAAAAGGAAGAATATCAAGCAGAAGTAAAGAAGTGATCTTGCCTCTGTATGTAGCATTGGCAAGACCACTATTAGAATAGTGTGAGACAAGCTGGGTGAGACAGTATCTTTTATTGGACTAACCAACTTCTGCTGGTGGGAGAAACAAGCTTTTGAGCTACACAAGGCTCTTCTTCAGGTCTGGATATTCCGAGCATCACAGATAAATACAAGGTGGAACAGATTATTTAGCATAAGTAGCTAACGCATATTTAAGAGACCATTCAAGGTGATGTTGCCAGTTAACACCTCTGCAGTCATAGGTCATAAGGGGGCAGGTTAGATGGTTACAGATTGTTGTAATAAATCATAAATTTGATTTCTAAAATGTAATTTGATTTGCAATACTGTTCAAGCCAGAGACTTTCTTCCTCTGGCATGCTTACATAGCAGGAAATTATACTATGAATTAGATTATCAAATGATCTTGTTCTCATTGTTCCTTTATCTCACTTCAGCAGCTCTGGAGTGTGGCAGGTTACTATGGAAGTGCACAAATGCAAAGATGGCTGCATTAGTCTTCAGGGTTTATACTGAGGCAAAATTCTGCAGCCATTGAGGAAGCAAGCAAGATACCGTTGCATTCCAGTAGTTGGCATTAAAAAGGGATTGTTTAACAACAACAATTACCCACTGCTATGTAAGACACCACAGTTGCTTCCCATTAAAACAACAGGAAAAAATGGGGAATTTCTGATAACATGGTAACAGTTTGCAAACTCTATTTATTGGCAATCACGTTGCTACTAATTTTCTTTACACCTCAGTGCAAACACTCAGCACCTTTATTCCTAGTAAGCATAAACCCCTAGTGCATGTCCAAAAACTAGTGGTCAGCCATTAGGGAATCATGTACACTATGAATAAACAATTGTTGGTCAAAGGTGGGGGGTGTCTCCTTGCGGGAGACTGTCTACATAATTTTATTTTTAAAATGGGCCAAGGGGTGTCTAGAGCAGAAAGACAGATGCTTCTTGTTATGAAAAAATAAACATACTAATACCTTCTTAACATGCCCTCTCATTAAAGAATTTTCAGCTAAGAATAACTGGATACTTAAAGACAACTATACCTACCAGAACGGTGCTTACAACCAGAGGGAGCATTATTTATGTTGTACTTACACAGACATGGTTTTCACTTGGCACACTGGCAACCAGCTACCATCATCAGCATAGGTACCTTGCTTGCTGATACTTTTGGAGCGCTCCAAGCCATGCATCAGGCCACCTTGACACTAATCTGTTTTCTTAATCTTGACTTGAAAATATAAAGGGCTCTAAAATTTCCCACCAGTGTCTTTCTGAAACTTGACTGCTCACCAAAAGAAAGCAGCAAGTCAGAGCCAACCACAGGAGAGCCAAGATCCACAAGAGATGAGCTGACAACACCAGCAGCCAAGAAAACTAGTATTGCCAGAAGCATTATTTCATCTACAGTCATTATTTTTAATCACATTAAAAAAAAGCATCCTGTAAAGTTCTCATCCATGTTACTAACTGCTTCTGACATTGTCCTTATTAATCACTTCAGACAGAAAGTAGGCAATGTTGTGTTTGTACAAGCAGAAAGCTCATAAAGCTGTGTGTGGTTGCGATGACAGCTGTGTCCTTAACATTCAAAGATTAGAGGCAGGATGTACATATGATGGAAGAAAAGGGCTGATTCAACATTGGAGAGTCTGCATCCAGTTTCAGTAAAGATAGAACGTGACCCTTTGTTAGAGACTATATACAAGAGCAGCCTGTATACATGGCAGATATCTTGAGGTTCTACTTAGTTGGCAGCTATTGCTGTTCTGCTGGAAACAGATACTGCAGGAACATCAGAAATGATTTGTACGTGAAGATATCTACTGGCCCACACAAGATGAATATGTGGCAAGCTGTCTTTCTCCAGCCCTCAAACAAAGTTTAACAGTCAGTAACCTCATAACATTTACCTTAAGTTGTAAGTTTGGTCAGTATGGTCTGGATGTTGGAACAGAAATTACTTTATAGCACCTGAAAAAATCAGCAGTTATAGCACTGAACTTTCATTTCCAGGGGTACCATATTGCATCCAAGTTATTCTGAAATACAAAGGTCCTAACTGGACAGTGTCAGGGGCTACTTTGTCATTACTGTATAGAGGTAAATGTGACTTTACTCTTCACATCCTAAAATGTATTATCAGATAGAGTTAGAAAGGCGTACTCAAGGCAGTCGCAATTTACTATTCTCACTCTTTTACTTAGCTTGTTTCCATCTTATTTTGCTTTCTTACATTTATGTGCCATTTGTGGTAGGTTTTAGTATTCATATGGAGGTTCAGCAGAATATCATTAAAATTAGTCATTTCTGCTCCCATCAATCATATCTCCAGAGAGATTTTTTGACACTTGTACAATTTCCTATTTAATATTTAGTTGGTAACATATGTCTATTTAACAGTAAGTACAGCAATTAGCTCTCAGGTAACAGGTAGTAAACTCCCCTTTCCCTGCAGGTCCTACACTGCCCATGCATGTGTCAGCTTCCATTTTCCACTTTAGCATTTTCCCCTAGCCCACCAAACAGTCAAGTTTCAACCCTCTCCAAACTTTCCTTCTTTCACAGGCCACTAATTTTATGCCTTTTGTAATAGCATAAATGTTTAATAATAATCCATATTAATTCATGTGTTTCTTGGATTATTACATTAATAGTAACAGTGTTTTCCTCAACATTCATTACGTATTGTTACAAACAGCAAGTTTTCAGCTTTTATATAACTGCTTCTTTATTATGTTTTGCCTTTTCGGTCTTTTAGTTTCCATGAAGTTTCAACAGTTCTTGGCAGAAAGTGGGTAATTTCCATCACAAGCTATTTATCTTTCTTGATCTTTTGCTTAAACAACATCTGGGATTGTTATGTACGTCGCTGCAGAGTGAATAGTCCCATTCTTACAGACTTGAGTAGAGGAGGAAAACTGTTGACATAGGAATGATTTTTAACTAACATATAATATTCGACTACATTGTCACAAGCAACAGTGTTCAGTTCAAAATTTGCTGTTGAGGGTAACTCTTCTCTACTTTGACTCTATTTAGTATTGAAGATTTTGGGATATTTCTTTTTGTTTTTTAATGGCTATAGCCCATAATGACTCAAATCCTAGGTACAGACATATTCCCCACCCTGCACTTTAAGCGGGGGTGGGGGGTTGTCTGGCTGGCTGGGAGAAGAGGGCAATGCTTTCCGGCTTTGGGAAGGAGGGGAGCCGTAAAACTGCTGGAAAAGCAGTCAGTGTGGAGGATGAGGGGTTTAAAAAGGTCAGCCTGGGCCTGGCCCCTCCCCTCATTCACTTGGAACAGGCTGGGCAGCAGAGATTCCAGGGCATGGCTTGCTGCAGGACCACGTGCAGTCAAATGGTGAGCGAGCATAGCTGGCGGGGGGAACCCCTTCCCCATTTCAGGACAAAAAACCAGGAAGGAATTGCACACGCTGGCAGGGGGGAGTGGGCACAAGTTCCTTGCTCCATAGAAGCCCCATGTGGAAGCAGTCTGCACGATCAGCGGGGGGATAGGGGAGGAACACCACCTTCCCCTGTTGCAGGGCATAAAAGCAGGCAGCAGTTTGGGACATGGCAGCAGGGTGGAGCAGGCACTGGTTCCCTGCTCCACAGAACTCCCCACGTGGAATCAGTCTGGACGTGAAAAGGAACAGCAAGAGAGGAGCAGCCCCTTCCCCTATTCAGGCCACAGAAACAGGGTGGAGTTGGGACATCATGGCAAGGGGCAGCAGAAACCCCATGTGAGGCATGGAGCCAGACAGGAGGGACAAAGAGGGCACTGGAACCAACACAATTTCGCATATCGCCCATACAGTGGTGGGGGGAGGGAAGAAACCTCCCACTCTCTGGGAAAGCATTGGTTGGGCTGGACTGGAGGACAGGAAGTGAATAGGGGGCTACATGCCATTCCCTGTTTCAGGAAAGGAGGCAGAAGGGGCAGAAGCTGGTAAGCAGTCTCAGCATGGCTCCATGGGGGACACAAAAAGAGGAAAGAAAGGGGTGCACAAAAGGGAAGGCTTAATTCTACTTTTCCTCTGGCACCAGTGGAGTGGGACAACAGCAGAACAGATTCACAAAGAGAGGGAGAGTTAATTAGAGGGGGTATAGGTACAAGGAGAAGGAATCCTTGGAGCAGGCCTCTCCCATAGCAGGTGCAGTGTACATGAATGTTTAGGGAATCATGGTGTTTTTCCCTGCTGTAGTCAGAACACAACGGAATGGAGGGAATTTGCATGCTCCTCCCCCAGTTAGTTTTGTTACAACAGGAACCCAGCAAGCAATCACATCACACACAAGGCAGACCTAGTGCAGTTGGTTGGCCCAGGGCAAGCCAGGGGCCAAGTCCTTACAGCAGGGGCAAGTGGCTGGGGGAGCCTGGGGTAGTGCAGCAGAGTATCAAAGTCAGCCTATCAGGCTTGGGGAAGTGGGGACACCGGGTGCAGCATTTGCTCACCCGAGTGCATTGGATTGTCACAGACGGCCTATCGGGCTTGGGGAAGTGGGGGCTCCAGGTGCAGCTCTCATGCACCCAAATGAGCTAATAGCATCTGATGGGAGGCCAGTCAGCATGGAGTGATACAATTAATTAAATATATTACGTATGAGGTTTTCTCCACAGAACCAGGGGCGGCTCCAGACCCCAGCACGCCTAGTGCATGCTTGGGGCGGCATGCTGCGGGGGGCGCTCTGCC
Organism: Chelonoidis abingdonii; assembly: GCF_003597395.2. Taxonomy (NCBI): domain Eukaryota; kingdom Metazoa; phylum Chordata; order Testudines; family Testudinidae; genus Chelonoidis; species Chelonoidis abingdonii. The sequence continues at coordinate 16,142,534 of NC_133783.1, read as the reverse complement.
AGTTGCCGGGAGGGCGGCAGGCGGCTCCGGTGGACCTCCCACAGGCGTGCCTGCAGAGGGTCCAGTGGAGCCGCGGGACCAGTGGACCCTCCACAGGCATGACTGCGGGAGGTCCACCGGAGCCACGGGACCAGCGACCAGCAGAGCGCCTCCGGCGGCATGCCGCCCTGCTTGGGGCGGCGAAATGTCTAGAGCCGCCCCTGCACAGAACTACAGCCTGTACAAAGCAGAACAGGTCATGCAGATCTAGGAGATCCTGCTCAGGTGATTTCAGGAGCAATGGCAGACACACAGGGCAGGGATCACCATCTACAAACTCAGACAAATGCTGTTCATGGAGCAGGAAGGCCAGTCAGCAATGTGGCCCATTACAGAGGAACAGGTACAGCGGTACATGCTGTCATCGGCAACCCATCAGCTGGCTCCTCCACAATTTCAAATTGCGTTTCGGCCATTACATTTGTCAGTAGGCTAAATGGCTATCCAGATCCTTGTGGGGGTTTCTTAGTTCAAAGATTTTTGGTGGGAAGGTCACGTAGTGGTGGACGCAGAGAGGATTCCCGTCATCCCATCAGGGTTTCCATGCTCAGGAACCTCCTTTACATCCTCAGTGAATAGTGCACAGGAGGTGTCCCTATTCAGGGCAGCATTCATGTCAGCATTTTTTGGTGCTTTCAGGATGAGTGCCTGGGTCCATCAGGGATTCTCTGGGAAAGGCTTTAGAATTTCCTTATATAAGCTGGCACAAGCATGCTGTGATATTACACTTGCGAAGCTCAAAGACTGATCAAGTCGGTCGGGGTGCATTCGTTACCCTATGGGAGGGTGGCAAGCCTGGCGTCTGCCCCGTTCGGGCGCTGAGGGCCTACATGGCATTATGGTGGAAGGGAGAAGGCCTCTTTTTGAACACAGAGATGGGAGTCCCCTCACAGCTTATCAATTGATTACCATGTTGAGACAGGGGCTAACGAGGTTGAGGCTGCCAGCCCATGAATTTGGTTCCCACTCATTCAGAATAGGGACAGCTACGGCAGCAGCACAGATAGGTATGGAAGCAGAGGTGATTAAGGCAATCGGGCACTGGCAGTCTAATGCATACTGAATGTAAGACCTCAGGTGGGAAAATTAACATTAATTGGTTGTGTTCTCAATTCAGATATGGGACAGCTGGCTATACACACGAGGATGTGTATCTGTGGGCACAGTATTGTGTTTCGGGTGCATAGGCACGCATCCAGGTTGCCCAAGGGCTCCCAGCTGGAATTCAGCGGCGAAGTATTACTCAGTTGGCACGGAGGGGCATGTTATGGGATCAACTCCTACTGCTGTTGCATATTGTGCGGGCGCGTCAGCAGATATATTGGTGATACACCTTGGGGAAAAAACAATCTGGGGACACTTAAAGGGGTGGAGTTAAAGCTTTGAACTAGGAGGGACCTGACGTAGATCCTGGCAATTTTTCCAGGCGTTAACATTGTCTGGTCAGATATGCTTCAGCGCAGCGTCTGGTGGGGAGCCATGAACCCCACCAGAGTGGGCAAAACTAGGAAGTATGTGAATATAGAAGTGGCCAAATTCTAGTTGGCTTTGGGGGGGACAGTCATTTCACATCCTGGCATATTCTATGGGGCACCGGAGTTATTTTGGGAGGACAGGGTACTTATAGGGTACATACGTCAGACTCAGATGCTGCCATATTTTTGGCTGATGTAAAAGAAGGCATTGGGAGATGTCTGGAAACCCGGTTGGGTGTGGGGAGGAGGCAGCCAAGCTAATGGCTGGCATCTCCTTGTGGTGGATGTTCAGTCAGATATTCCATAAATTAAGGCACAAAAGAATGGATAAATGGCTCAGAAAAAGAATTAAGGAGAGGTGCTTGGTAACTGAGCAAGCCAGGGGGAGTTGGGGACTCCTCTGATTGGTACAGCAGGGAGCCAACCCCCCATTACTATAGTCCACCTTAACCCCTCCTGGGGGAGGGGGGGTGGTCGGTAAGGTCCCGGCAAGAGAATTGCTGGAGGGACCTGGATGAAAAAGGGGCAGGAGGGGGAAGCTGCTTAATTAATAGAATATTACATTTCCCTTGTGCTCATCTTTTTATAAAGCTCTGTTTGCCTGAAAGCTACGATTAATTTCTTCCCCATTATTGTACATTTGCTGCAATTGTAAACATTTACCATCTAGCCAAAAATACAATGAACTATCATGAAATAAGAACAGCAAGTGAAGCTTACTTTCTAACTATAGACTTGCCTTTCAATATTTTTCCTCTCTTCAAAGGGAGAAGAAAAATCTCTTCTAATTAAGAACAGTTGAATCCTCTTATGATTGGCATATCACAGTAGAAACAAATATGACAAATGAATGTCCTACTTTTTTATTTAGATTTTTAATATATGCTTTCATTGACATCCTCTGGGATCATTTACATTAAAAACAAGAACAAAAAGTCAACTTAAAAGCAGAACACCCCATATGAAAACAAATCCCAAACCCCTAACTCACATCACATATTCAGAAAAAGCTTCAGCAAATAAATAGATCCCGCAACACGTCCAAATCACAAAGAGTGAGAGAGAGAAAAAAGCAGTTCTTCCCAAGTAATTGAGGAAGCCCATTCCCGAGATGAGGATTCTCCATTGATCCTCTGCTGTTTTAGCCCATAAACATTAAATCTGGGAATTGGTAGCTGGAGTTTCCCAGCTGCTCTTCCAAGCGGACAGAACAGAGGCACTCAGGACCCAACCCAGGAGCTAACAGCGATACCCAGTCTTAGTGTATATTATGGAGAGATGACAGGAAGGACTAATTATTAGAACACTGGCCTGGAACTGGCTGAGACATGAATTTCCTATGGTGACCTCAGGCAAGTCATAATCTATACTGTGCTTCAGATCCCAATCTATAAAATGGGGATCATATTTCCCTATCTCAGAGGATTGTTGTGAGGATAAAATCCATTAATGCCTGGGAGATGTTCAGATACTAGTGATGAAGGATCTCAGTATATAGCGACTGCTTAGTTGAGGTTTAAAAACAGTTTGTTATTCATCTGATTCTCACAACCAAGCTCTCAAACTTTTTCTACACCAGACTGCTCATGTGTATGCCCTGATTAGAGAAGATTTTTTATTTTAATTTACAGCTGGAAGGTAACTGGATAAACTGACTTACAGAGTCCTATGCTATAACTGACCCCCCCTTCATTATACAGGAGAATGAAACACTGGTAAGAGGATGGATATAAGCCGCAGGCTGCCACTTTATAACAAGGGATGGCAGCAACTCCCTCGCCAGAACTGGCAGGCATGATGAGTCTACTGCAGGGAAAACCAGCTTCAAGTCAAACTAGCAATGGGAAAGGAGGTTGGCTGCCCTTAGCCTAAAGCCAGAAATCTGGCCTACAGGATCCAACTGAATGCAACCACTCCCCCACTGTGAGAATGAAAGAGGATACAGACAAGGGGTGCTTCAGCCTGGGCTAGACTTAGGACTTGCCCTGCTCGGCAAACCAGCAGAGTCAATGCCAGTAACCTGGGTCCCATGCTCATGGTTACCTCGGAAAACACCTGCTTTAAAAATCCCTTTCTGCACTGGACACTATCTGCAAGTATTTTACTTAGCTTCACTTCTCTGATTATTTGGATATTCTTACTTTCTCTAGTAGCTTAGATATAGCAGTTTAATAGTGTTCTTATATTTGATCCACACTAGCAAATCTGTCTTTCTGTGTATCCTTGTTATAGCTGTCAAGTTTCTCTCATTCCCTTTGGATCCAAGTGACAGGCTGATTGTGGGTTGTGCTGCTACTATGAAATTATTTATTCTCTTTGTATTGGTACAGGAGCATGATTTCATTATTAACAAAGTGCTACAATAAAGAATAAAAACAGTTTCAGCCCTAAGCAAATTCAAATAGCTACATTATAAACCCCTCATAAAAGAGAATATGAAATGGAAATGGCATGGATTAACTTTGCAGTGGCAAAACCAATAGTGGGAATTTATCCAGGGCTTTGCAAAATTAATTTGTTGTACAAAATTTTCCTGCCATAACACTCTCTAGTCCGCCATCTTGACTGGAAAGAAAATTTTCTGTTTGTAAAAAAACCCAACTACACATGCTACAATTATCAGAGGCACTATACATAAAATAAAAGTTAGGCACAAAACCTTACATTTATATTTTCCAATTGTGGAAAAGCATAAATAAATGAAATGTATAGAGTTTGAGGTCTTTGTGCACATAGAACTTGGTACACTAAGAACCCATACAGCTGTTCAGAATTTAGTGGCTACAAGCTTGGCAAGAAAATGTAACAGATGAAAAGTACATTATGGGACAAATCCTAGTCCTACTGAAGACTATGGCAAAACTCCCAAAAACTTCAGAGGGGAAAAGATTTTGTCCAAAATGCACATGTGAAAGATCTGTCTAAAGTACATCTAAAGAAATTAAAGTTTTGCCTATACAGGGACACTCAAGAAAATTAATCCAAATTATCTAAAACGTGTGATTTTAAAGTGAATAAGTTTAACTGCAGTAAACCCATGTGGTACACACTCATTCAGAAGTGAAGTGGCCTTAATTTGATTTAACCTTAATTGGCTAATTTTGAATTCACTTTAAATTTACACATTTAGGTAATTTGGATTAATTTTCCAGAATGTCCCCATGAAGACAAGCCGCTAGATAATTCACTTCCCCATATATAAACACATTTATTATGCATCAATGCAGGATTATGGTGACCACTTACACGTAATTTTAAATCCACGAATGATGGGTGAAAATGTTGTACCTTAAAAATACAATAACACTATGCCAATAGGTGCATACCTAAGAAAATATAAGAATGGCAAACTTGGTCAGATCAATGGTCCATCTAAGCCCAGAGTCCTGTCTCTGAACAGTAGGCAATGCCAGGTGCTTCAAAGAGAATGAACATCAAGTGATCCATCCCGTTGCCCACTCTGGGAGAGGCTAGGGACACTTCAGAGCATAGTTTTGCATCCTTGCCCATCCTGGCTAATACCCACTGATGGACCCATCCTCCATGAATTTATCTAGTTCTTTTTGAATCCTGTTATAGTCATGGCCTTCACAACATCCTCTGGCAAAGAGTTCCACAGGTTGACTGTGCATTGGGTGAAGAAATACTTCCTTTTGTTTGTTTTAAATCTGCTGCCTATTAATTTCATTGGGTGACCCCTAGTTCTTGTGTTATGTGAAGGAGTAAATAACACTTCCTTATTCACTTGGTCTGCACCAGTCATGGTTTTATAGACCTCTATCATATCCCACCGTAGTCATCTCTTTTCCATGATTAAAAGTCCCAGTCTTATTAATTTCTCCTCACATGAAGCTAATTATTTTTGTTGCCCTTTTCTGTTCCTTTTCTAATTGCAATATATCTTTTTTGAGCTTGGGGTGATTAGATCTGCATGCAGTATTCAAAATGTGGGAGCACCACGGATTTATATAGAGGCATTATGATATTTTCTGTCTTATTATCTATCCCTTTCTTAATGATTCCCAACATTGTTAGCTTTTTTGACTGCCACAGCAAACTGAGTGGATGTTTTCAGAGAATTATCCACAATGACTCCAAGATCTCTTTCTTGAGTTGTAACAACTAATTTAGATCCCATCATTTCATATGTAGAGTTGGGATGTTTTCCAATGTGCATTACTTTGCATTTATCAACATAAAATTTCATCTGCCATTTTGTTCTCAGTTTTCTGAGATCCCTTTGTAACTTTTCACAATTTACTTTGGACTTAACTATCTTGAGTAGTTTTGTATTATCTGCAAATTTTGCCACCTCATTGACAAGACATGACTTGCATAATTTTCTGCAAAGGTAAGGTTTTTTTTCTTTAAAATACATCGTACTGACTGCTATTTCTAATGCAATAGTTTGTTCAACAGAAGGCTGGTTCTCTCTAAAGAGACAGATTAAAACAACATTAAAAAACCAAATGAGCTTTACCTGTGTGGAGGAGATCCCAATAGCAGCAGCATGGTTAAGTCTGAACTGAGTTTTGCAGTTAAACGGCTTTAACCACCGCTTTTGTTTTTGATAAAGACAAAAATGTTCGTCACTGAATTTATACCATTGACTCTGGGGCATGGATTTAACTATCTGAATAGTATGGAATAAATTCATTCCACATTTTTGGAGTTCAAAGCATTCCAAGAGAAACCCTTTTGAAAATTTTCCAAGGGCTGTCCAACTTTTGTCCAAATTCCCCCAGCTTCATGATGGAGAAAGTCAGAAAGCTGAAGGAATGTATTTATAGATGTTCACAGCATCTTGTGCATGAGCTAGTTTTGAAATAGATCCAATAAGGAATTCATACAGATTTTTCATGATAACTGTTTTGTATTTACATTGTAGAAACTGATGATAAAAATGTTCATCAGAGAAGGAAGCTTTTACATATTTAATATATTATGACCCATGTCCTAGGTTATTTCTTGAGCAGAGAGCACTGGAAGCACCTTCCCAAGGGAATCTCAAGTTCTATTATATAGGCACCTTTTCAAAAGTTTTACTCATTGAGAACATTAACCATATATATGCACATATACACACAATTTCTCTCTACACACAAATATATGTGACCTCTTACACCTATTTTAGAAAGTACCACTAAGGGTTATTAATATAATATCTGAAAGGTGTTGACTTTATTGTAGTAGAACCATATCCAGGGGTCAAGGATTCCAAGAAATTAGATGAGGAAGAGAAAGTTAAATTAACTCTGATGCGTAGGGTGTGCAGAAGATTCTGTACTATTAGCAACCCACAGTAGGGCTGTATCATGTCTGGGCACTGGGGGCCTGTGCATTCTGTAGAGGGTGTCGTTGGGATTGAGACGTAGGTTATTAAAACATATTGAAAATAATATTACATATTATAATAACGCTGTTAGTATGTGCCTCATGGCTAACGTCTCTTAATATAATTAAAAAATTCAAAAGACAAGAGCAACCCTAGTCAGGACTGCAGCATAGTCAGTAATCTGTTCCATACTTGTGAAATCTGAGCCAGGGTTTAGATGCACCCTGTGTACTAACACACAGCAGAACAACACTATATTCCTCAGTCTGCAAGCTAGAGAAAGCTACAATGGTTGTGTCTAGCATCCCAAATAAAGAATACCTACTGCTTACTACCCGAGTCCTGTCTCTTCTCCATTGTCAGGGATACAACAAGGGCCATAATGCAGAAACAAATGAACAGTCCTGGTGACTAGATCTAAAATTGTTGGTGCCTGAAATAAGTAAACTAAACTAAAACCTAGCTCTCGTAAGCTAAGGGTAAGCCATTACAACTGATTAAGAACTGGACTTGAGATAACCCAAATCAGTTCATGCTACCATCTGTTTAATCACTACTGTCTTCAAAAGAATTCAGAATTAAAAGTCAGAGACAAACACTTTATGATACAAAAACAAATTCTGGAACAATCAGTAATGGCTAACATGGTGGGAAAATATAGAAAAGAAACATGTTTCAATATGGGGAGAATAGTTTTGGTGTTTCATTAACATACAACCACACCTGGACCCGGGTCTAAATAAAAACCATTTAGCTTACCAAACAGAATATCAGGGGGTTACATACATTTATTTTTTTCCATGTAATAATTGATTAGTTTTGAAAAAATTCCCATTTTTAATATTTTTAATTCCATCTTTCATTTAAAAAAAATCACTAAAAGGACAACCCACAAAAAATACAATCTGTATCTGCTCTATATTTACAGATAACTGGTCACTATTAAGGCACAGATTTAAAACTAACATTTTAATCTAGCAAGTCAAATATTTTGTGCATAATACAATACTGACAACACTGTATATTGCATTGTCATATTCCCTTTATGGAATTAAAAGAAGTGAGAAAAATGTTTTCCAGTGTGTGGTTTTTTGTGTGTGCGCAGCCCTACTGAAAATAATGTTATTACTGGGAAATTCTTCACTTTGGTAATAGATGATATAAGCATTGCTCAGCAAAAGACCACATCAACTTAATATTGTAAGCATTTCAGCTTTCAGATATAATACTGTCAAACTGCAGGTTATGTATTTATGAAAAAAATGAAAGAAAGTGACGTGGAGTTTTTGCTGAAGTAAAATGTTGAAACTTAAAAAATTACACAAACTAAGTAGGTAAATGTCTAACTGGATTTGCTAAAGATTTAACCTGATTTTAAAATATTATGTAAAACTAAACACACAAGTTCATATAAGACTTGATTTTCAAACCTAGGTCTTGCAAGCCCACAAGTGCTCAACTTTGAACAAGTAAGTAGTCTCATGTTAATGGAACTACTCACAAGTATAAAAATAGGCAGAAGAGTAATTATTTCCAGGATCAGCGTTTTAAGCTCCCATAGTTGTTTGATAAAGTTGAGCGTGCCTGAATTATACACAAGTATCCGATATGTTCATAGACTTTGGGCACAACTTTGTCGCTTACAACTCTGTGCTTGCAAACTGCATTGTCCTGCAACATTAAACACTGAAAGAGTTAGCTGTTATCTTATTTGCAGTGAAAGTTATTCCACTATACACCATTAAGTGGATATGGCTGAACCCCATACTGAGCAGTTAATTTTTGCTAATTGCAACAGGTCATTTTATTACTGCTTCATCATCTAAGTCCTCAAAGCAATTACCTCTTAAAAATTCCCTTCGTGTGCAAATCTCAAACTGATTTTTTTCTCACCTTAGAAGATGTATACACAGAAAGTGTCAAAACTATGTCTCACCGCATTTTTGCATAAAAACCAACTACTGTAAATGGTTATTCTAATGCCTTCTGTTAAGAGCACTTGACAGTGGTTTATATCCATCTTAAAAGGCTTGTACACTGAACATAAATAATACATTACAGTACAAGTAAATAACAATATTTCCTAGGGGAATGCTTTTCAACAAATTAATGTTTGGAAACTTCATATTTCATTGCAGAAAAAGAGGCACTTTATGATTTCCTTCATTATATGAGAACCCTTCATCAATCCATAACAAGACATCTGAAAAGACACAGAAATAGTATTGCCAGACTTTTTGGACTTTCACAGTATGAGAATGCAATAGTTAGCTCTAGCCATTTATAACATGGACTCTTTGTTGAATACAATTTCTTTCAAAAATAGTTCATCTTGGAGTTTTAAACACTTCCATAGCTGACAATCACAAATCTAAATTAAACAAAAGAGATGCTATTACAGCTATTTCATGTATGTTGCTTAATTGCTGCATGCATAGTCATGTAAGTAATATGCTTCACATAATAAATGGCAACAGTGCTGTCTTGTCAAATTAGATTAGTTGTCTGTTTAATCAAACTGGTGGCCCAAAGCTCTAGTTTGATGAATGCCTTTCATTTTCTATCATAAATATTTAGTAACTCTCAGTTTAAACTGATGAATATTGTAGATGTATAGAATCTAAAAAGAAAAAAGTTTTATTTATATAAATGTCCTTTAATGGCAGTATACTAAAAGTAGCCCTTTGATTTGAAAGAACCATTAAAATCAGTTTTAGTATTACAGGCAGCAGTTAAATATGACGTCTGCAAAGGGTTAATATTGCAAGGTCCATTTGGTCTTTCATTGCATCTGTTACAGTGAACTAGTTTCACTGTAAGCAGATCTAGGCTGCTTCATAAAGAGATAATAGGACTGGTCCACTTGCAAGTGGTTTGATTTTGGAACATTTCCTCAGATATTTATTAAAAAAAAAAAAATCTACATAAAGACTGATTCCTAGTACCATTATAGTGAGGAGATCTGACTATTGCAGGATCACCTGACAAAATTTGATTAGTGCCAATACAATATTTTATATGGAAATGAAAGAGAAAAATAATTCCCACAGGATAAGAAAACAGAACATGTAAAGTGCAGAAAGACCTCAATAATTACTTTAAGCAGTACCAGAAAATTCCATCTTGATAAAACCAAAAGTTATGCTCTCTGGCATCCCAGCTCTTCATTCTTCCTTCATTCAACAAAGTAAAAATTCAGTGCATACATTATAGTTATAGATAATAAAATACTAAACAAAGAACCCTATATTATTATTGCAAATGCTGTCCAATCTACAAGAGTAAAACATAATCCACATTTGGTGTTCTGAACAATGACAGACAAGTGTCTTCTCTCTCACTCTCTCTCTTTTTTTTTTTTTTTTTTTTTTTTTTTTGGCACAAGTACTTGTGCAGACAAAATGCTTTGGTCCTTGATACCCAAACTCCCAAAGTGCAGAGGGTGGTGTGCAGTGAAAGCTGTCCACAGGATTGGCAAGTCCATCTTTATAATTCACTTTGTGAGCCACAATTTAGTGCTACCAGCGACCACTAACACTAGCAATGTCCGAGTGATACTGACGCGGCAGTCTTCCACTAGCTCCACCTTCCAGGAATGAGGCACGTACATTTGATGGATCAAATAGCTTTCTTCGGTTTTTATTCAGTTCTACATGGAAAACAGCACATTTGGATTATAATATTGGGAGCTGATTCAGGAGCAAAACTACTCTAAATAAAGCAATTTCATTGTAACATTAGAAGTGGGGAACCATAGCTCCAACTGAAAATTGCAAAGAGAGTTTAGAGAAGCAGACATTACCTCAGTTGGTATTTGGTCAGGACACTAAGAATGCCCTGAAATGCTATCAAGAATGATTGTTCAGGCTAAACACAGGGTAATTGTCATAATTTGCTGCAATTCTAAATTTAATGATGGTGCCACGCTAGTGCTTTGATGCAGTGGAGGGCCATATTTATTTCCAGGCAGGTGAAGTTTGAAATTAATCCTCTTATTTGAGGAGTTTCCAAGATTAAACATAATGCCTCAAGAGATAATATTTTCCCAGAATCATTTGCAAACCATCCTAAAAATGATGAAATGATCCCAGCTGGAATGCTTAAAAAATCCTGTTCAAACCCAGCAAATTTTTCACAAAAAGGAATTCATTATATGCACATCACATACTGAGCAGCATTGTGCACAATATTATATAATCCGATGTGACAGAGCATGATGTATACTGACTATAAATAACTGAAGTTGGAAAAAATTATTTCCCCAAAGCACATTGGTTATTTTTTAACACATTAGTAATGTTTTTATAATAAAGGACCTGCCACCTCCACTATAATATAGGTGTAGGGGCCATTATTCAGATCTATGTATAAACTTCTCAGTAGAGTCATCACTCATACAAAGCATTTTTTCCAGTCCCTTGTCATAGTGAATAATTTTCTCCATTACAGGTATAATCTTTGCTGCCAGTGATTCAGAAAGACTTTTGATGAGTTCTACTGTTCATCTGAATACATTATTCATTTACCTTCTTGCAGGCATAATTTGAAATGCATTCATGAATGACATCAGCAAATTAAAAAAAACCCTGTCATGATCCACAAAATATCAGAAGAAAGCTTACAATCTTGAATGTAAAAAGATTCACCACCAAGGAAAACAGAAATCTCAAACATAATTCTATGCAAAATATGAAATGAAATCTTATGCCATTCCAGTCCATTGAACAAGTTCAAGCTTCATTGCTATCCTGTTGTGTATCTTCAAGTGTGGTACTTTGATTTTCCTTTATTGTAGTAAGATATAAAACATTTTAAATTACAGCTGGTTGGAAAAAAATCCAACAAACCATTTTTTCACCAGAATTTGTCCATTTGTTGAAATGGAAATGTTTTGCACAGATTGTTCAACTCAAGTTCCTACAGACATTAGGACAGGCCTGTCAGGCATGTTTCCATTGCATACCTGGCTGTTTACCTACCAGCTCACTTTCCTGGCTTCTCAGCAGGGAAATGAGAGCATGGAAGTCTTGGTTCTCAATCTTACTGCTGCTTGGTAAGCAGAGTTCCCAGGATCTCCAGGTTCAGGACAGTGTGCCAGACGGACTGTCTTGGAGTCAATGTCCCCAAGCTCTATTCCCTTTTGCAGAGAATTTTGAAAATTTTCTTTGAAATCCTTTGTAAAATGAAATTGTCTCTCTCTGCTCAGCTCTAATTTTAATAGTACAACACAACGCTATGCAGCTGGAATCCCATTTGTTGTATGAAAGCTATACAGTCCTTACAGTGTCTCAAAATTTAAAAACTGCCTTTTCATTATGAGGAGTGGCTGGCAAGTTGTGCTCTTGTGGGTCAGATTCTCTGTCCGATACAGTTCATTTGAACTGCCTAATGACTATGCAAACCAATTCAACTGACCAAGGGAAAAAGTACAGTATATTTTTAAATCATGACATTTATAATCATGTGTATGTTAAATGCTTTTAATTTACCTGAGATTGCAAGTAGCATTTTCCGTCTGGCACCAAAAGTAGTAATTCCTAGCTCTTTCAAATCTTGATCTGTGAGAGTAAGGAAGGTCTGAAGGTCAATCTATGAACAAAAACAAAGCAAATTAAAATGGGTAATTCACACAACATACAAACCCACCATCTACAGGCAACCATTTTCTTCCTGTATTGAGAATTACTCCCCACAAACTATTTGCCATTAAGTGTGGTGCTGGTAGCTTCTAAAAAGAGTTACCTTTAACTTTTTTTTTTTTTTTTTTTTTAACATTTATTCTACAAACTCATTTTATTATGCTTATAACACCAACAATTACCAAATTCCAATCAATGACAGTTGGTTAAAATTAAAATGGCAGAAAAATGAGGAAAAAAGGGAAAATAGGTATCAGAAATATCATATATGCAGCAACCCTTGACTACACAGATAAATAAAGGGTACTAAAACAAGAAGTTAAGACAAATAAAGGTATCATTTTTACAGAAGCATATAAGATTATGTTGATTAATGATACTTAATTACAAACATAAGAGTCTATTTTCCCAAATTACTGTAAATGTAAATGGGAATCTCAGATCCAATCATCGATCTCTCCAGAAGGAAAGTTTATTTCAAACACTATTAATATTAACAGCAATAAACCATAACAGAATGTGCGCTAGCAGATCATTGGTGAGTGCCCCCTTTATGTGAATTCAAAGACAGTCTTTCACAACACACTTTGTGTGTGCACAAATATCCTTATTAACAAACACCATGCTTAAGTTCATTGTTATTAATATGTCAAGATAATTTAGTGGAAACCTGTTTAGTCAGGTCTACTAAGGATTGAGAATGGTCATTTCTAAATTGAAGGACTGAACAGCTTTGATAGAATTGTCAGTGAAAATACTGCAGCTAGGAGACACAGTGATTTCACTCAGGAGGTATACAAAGGGTTGTAAAATACACAACAAAAACTAAGATGCCTCTTAAAAAGACTGACCTCTTGTTGTTGGAATACATCAGTGTATTTGCCCAAACCGAGTTTACTGAACAGCTCAGGCAGATCAGACCCCTTAAACAAACTGTTCAGGTTACAGCCATTGCTTCCTGTCAGCGAGGAAATGCAATCCATGTAATTACTGCTGCTGAGATAATGTTCAGCTGAAAGGCAAAAAGGATGAACACTTGATGTTTCAATCACTTCAAAAAGCATGTTTTAATTAAATTTTTTAATTGCCAAATTACCTAAAATTCTATTGTTTAGTGGAATATTCCATTCAGTTGTTTAGTAGAACAGCAGTTTGTAGAAACCAGCTGAATTTCAAATGAACTTTTTGTTAATTAAACTTTAGTGGCTGTTTTCAAAATATACCTTGTTATTAGTGATTAGGCATGTAGGAGAATGAAAAGGACACAGGAATGTATTTTAAAGCACATTTAAGGCTTAAGCTGTATTTAAGGCTGCACCTTAATTATCTTTAATGGGGATGGGGCTCAGAGCTTAATATACATAAAGGTGGAGAGAGAGAATCAGGTCTCTATTTCCCCCTCAGTCTTTCCAGTGCTGGAGAAGACAACTGCACATGCACCTCCTCCCTGCCTCTGCAGTCCCTCATACAAATGTAAGCAGCTCCTTTAGGTTTGGTTGGGGATGGAATCCTATGGTTTCTTCTGCTAAAGATAGCCATGTGATCTAGCAACTATGCCACTTTTTTTTTTGGTTTGTTAAAATAGTAAATTTGGGAATATTTGGACTACTTGAATAAATATCACATTCCCCAAAACTACATTAAAATATCCATGAAGGCTGCAAAGTCAAGCACTCAAAACTTAGTAAGTATCACAATTATAGTTGTATACATTTAATTTGGTCCCCTTTGTGTACCTGAATTATGATATAGTCTTTACACGTTAACGTGCCATTTTTTCTACTCAGTGCACAGAATGGTCAGCTTTTCAATATTTCTTTTTGCCCTCATTATTCAGCACGTGGTCCCATGATACAGTTATTTACTGCATGCCATCCAAATCCTGCACTGAATGCAGAATTATTAATTTCTACCTGGGCTTTTCTATGCTGGTTTCATCGTAGCATCTTAGTGCTTTACAGACATTACCCCATGAGAGGAGGCGGTCACATTATCCTCATTTTACACACAAGAAACAGACGATGAAGACCCAAAATGTCAACTATTTTTGCGTGTCCAATTTGAGAAGACTTGTGCCTGAATTTTTCAGCACAATTTATAGTACTTTAAATGTTCAAAACACAGCTCCTATCAACTTTAGCTGCTGCTGTGAGTGCTCAGCCCTTCTGCAAATCAGAGACCCAGGTGTCTCAAACTCAAAACCCAGAAAATGAGAAAGACAAAATGGCCACATGCAGAAAATTGGGCAAGTCATGTAAGCCAGAATTTTTACATTGCCACTTTGTCTCTCTCATTTTCTGGCTATCCAGTTTCAGACACCTGAGATCTGATCTGCAGACATGCTGAGTACTGACAACCGCAACTAAAGTTGATTGCTGCTGTGTTCTGAACATAACATGTTATAAAAATTCCATCACGTGGAACTATATTGACCCCAATATGGGTCATGAGCAGGGAGATCCACAGCATAGTCCTCTGCCACTTAAGCTGGTAAGAGTAACAGGAAGCAGTAGAAGGCTGTTATCTTCTATGTGGGCCTCCTACTAGAGGGCAATGAGACACATTGCCAGTGGCTTTCACAGCTTTTTGTTAGATAGCAGAGCAATGATGAGACTCAAGAATCTTGTGTTCAATTGTAAGTTCTGTAAGGAATATATTAGTAGTTATAGATCCTTCTGCCCAGGCCCTGCAATACCTTTTAGTTCTCTTCTGCTCTTACTTCCTGACCTACTGCTACTTCCACACCCTGCTCTTGTCCATGGTCCCCACTACCCTGTGTCCGCTTACAACTTCTATTCCCTCCCCCTATACACGCACACCAACTTGGTTCCTGCCTCTGTTCATCCCCTATGCTCCTGCCTCTTTTAGTCTCTCACTTCCCACAGCTCCTGAGGCAGACACTTGGCATGGAGAATTCCAGCCTGAACAATTTAAATTTAGCAAAGTTATAAACAATTGAAAACAAGGTCCATTAGTACCAGTGTTGCCTGTAACAAAGGAGCTGGATCCAGGTGATGCACACCCTAGCACATAGCAGTTTAGCTCACAGGCAAAGTGTGCAATCACATCCCCTTGCATTACCATAGTTATTTTTAATATGCCATTAATTTCACTGAGCTATTATCTCCGGAGACCATAGGCCCTGCCCCCAGGGCTGATGTCAGAGTGAGGAGAGCGAGCTGAAATGACTCCCTCGGTGAGACTGGCTGCTGCCTCCTGAGGATTTACCTGGCTATAAAAAGTAGAACGCTTTAGCGCTCAGAGATTCTTTGTGCTCTTATCTACTGAACTGTGAATGTATTTTAGAAAAGGTAAGTTGGAACCTTAGATAATTTTACTAAATGGGCTCAAGTTTTTGAAGAAGACTTATACAATGTGTCAAAATTCATAAATTTTATTAGTAAATGTGAAGAATTAAAATTACATTTCAAGTTTGTAGATCTCAAACAGCACAGTCGAGTACACACAGTTACTGTACTCTTTTCGTCACCTATTGACCATATAAGGCTTATTAGCCAAGTGTGGGGGAAGAAAGGATTATTTTTTAATCAAAACAAAGTACATTTTTGCAGGTGTTTCAGGCTCTGAGAAAGAAGCTACTGCTTCTATGGACTGAGCAACTTTTAGACTTAAAGGCTACAGTCTATTAAAGTTTAAGAAAGGATTAAAAATGCATTTATTTTATCATTCTGATTACACTAGGACCTCTCTGTGTAAACAACTGACTTCAAGACATGAGGTGAGCTTGATACTGAAGATAAGCTATTAAGCTCATTTTTATTATGTTCACCGTAGAAATACCATATGCAGTAATTCATCACTGTGTTAATACCATGTAAATGATTAAAAATGCTAGGAAAGAGCAACAACATTTCCTTCTTTAAGTTACACTATTTTCTCCAAAAATGTGCAATTCTTACTGAATGTATTATCAAATAAACCTGGGATTTAGGCCTTTTAGCACTGATTAATGAAAACCACAATACAAAAATAATTAAAACAAAGAACAGCAGAATATTTCTGTCCTCATCCACCCCACCCCCAACAGTAATGAAATCTATTATAAATCAAGATCTCCAATTCTTCATTTTCTTGCTCCACTCCTTCATCCCTCCTGGAAAAAAAATAAGATCAATCTATTCATAGAAGACTGAGACTAGCTGCAAACTGATTTTGGGTGTAAAACAATTTTCATATAAAACTGGTTTAAAATCTGTTTAAAAAAAATCTTTGTAAGATTTGCAGGCTGAATCCAAGGAAACAAATGGCCAAGGTAATCTGCCAGGCCCTGCCAAATGTATTGGTGATCCTAATTAAAAATCAATATAATTATGCCTCAAAATTCATCAAAGTCTGGCAGCTGGAAGAAGTTGCAAGTCATCAGTAATTCTCCATCAGATTCAGCTAGTATTTTGCAGTATCTGGATAAACACAGCAGAATGAGCGTCCAAGGATGAGCTCTTACAAACTCTGTTTTCACAGAAACGTTCACAGAAAAGACAAGACAGCAAGATAGCAGGGAGATTTAAAAAAAAAAAAAAAGAGCCTATACTGTATTATTTACCTTAAACGTTTTACATTTGAATTTTCTTTTTTTTACATTTTATGTAGTAGTATACAGATTTTTTATTTACTTTGTACTTTTATAAACATAAAAAATCTTTAACATAATTATTTTCAATTTACTTAAGGTAAATACTTAACATTATTTTAAAAAATTCAGGATTATAGCAAAACTTAATCTTCCAAGTCCCATAATTGTATTCCCTGATGAAATGCATAGACAAGATATTACTTACTTGATTTGTTTTGTTTCCGCTTGGGGCTGCCAATTGATGAGACAAATTCACTGTGAGCTGAGGGACCGATACCATTCCGATCTCTCCAGTTATCCGATTCACTACCACTTCCCAAATGTTCTCTACTGCTAGACCGTGAGAGAGACATTGATGAACCCTGCAAGAGACCACAAGGAAAATTACTGCAGAAACAGAAGAATTACATTGTGATTTGACAGTTCGTTTTTCTGAAGCAGCCCAGTTAAACGCAACAGCTTTTCAACAATTTTAAATATGCTGCCTGCAATTAAAAATAAACCAACTAATTATTACAATTTATGCATTTTAGACAGAACTGCTGTTTTTGTAATAAGTTTAAGCAGAAGTTAGTTTAAAAAAAACAAACACTAGCTTCATATCAAAATGCTCTATATTCTTAACCTTTTGTCACAAATTTTTTTCTATGGTTTCTTCCTCACACAGCTATCTACCTAGCATCTCTAAGTAACGTACAAGTAGCTCCGATTACCATAGTACCAATCACAGTCTACACAAAAATTTGATTGTCTACATTAATAAGTCAGAAATTACCCAACATTAACCAGACAGTAGAATCTGAGATGCTGCAGTTATTTCCTGTTTCAGTATCTGGAATTGGATGGGATAAGGGCTGATAAAGGTTGACTTTTTTGTGTTTTTTTGTTTTACAGCAGTCACAGTATACATGCACTATGCATGGGGTGAAGCCTGACTGGGGAAAAGGATACATTTCCACAAAGCTCCACATGAAACTTCATTTCTTGAGTTTATCTTTTATAGAGCTTCTCAGCCATTAGAGTGTGATGAGTGAATGAGTTAATTGGAACTGTTGATGAGAACAGGACCAAAGCAAAGAATAGAAGTGACAGGAATTACGTTTCACTATTGTGCAGTCTCACTCCTGTAAGCCTTCTAAACTAGCACTATTTTGCTTAGTCTCACCAGCTTCACCAACCCTTTCTAACAAACAGCACAGAGAATCATGGGAGTTTAATAGAGCTGTTTCTTGATACATTTAAAATGACAGAGGATAACTGCCATCACTTGAAAGAAAAGTAGAACTATTTTCCAGGTGGACAAATTAGGTTAGTGAACAGTGTGGTGAATATAGAGTGAAAGAAGGGACAAGATCCACGTCTGTTTTAAAAGAAAATAAAAGACTGTCTACAATATGTCTGATCAAGGTAGTGATTACAAGTTGTGGTACAATAAAATGTGAGCTAACAATGCTGGAAAATAAAACACAAAGTAAAATATCACAGGAAGAAACAAATGTGCCCAGATAGCTTAGTTTGCAAATAAACTTCCCAAATGTTAGCACTGGCTATCAAGACAATTGCGATTTACTGAAGAGCAGTTCTTTGGCAAATCCCTTCTGGGCCACTTCAAGAATGAAAATGTAAGGGGTAAAGTGACCAGCAGTGTTTTCTGATATAAATAACAAAGTCTTGAAAACTGCCAAAGGGAAGCAGGGAATATATTACAAGCGATCTAGGATTTTTATTTTCCCCAGATGTTTGCATAACAGCACATACCAAACTGGGAACTGGAGTCACTGTAAAAATAAAAGTTTAGCAGTAGAAAGAGCTGAGGATGTGGTTTGTGCCTGGTCAGGCTCCAAGTGACTAAGGCACAAAACCTTTTTGTTCTGGAATAATGTGTCTGCTAATAAACTTGTAGAAACAGTGAGCGTATAATGGTTCGGAGAAAATGGGAAACAGCTTAACAAATATACAAAGACAAATCGGTCTGATAGCTGAGAAGTAATGTTAACAGTGTATTTTATCAGAAAATTGGCACTGAGTTTTGCTTTACATTTTTCTTCTTCTGTGTTTCTGGCTTACACATTCAATACTGCAAACCTACCACATGTAGCTGAAAGACATATGTTAGCTTTATGCATGCCAAAGGGGAAGCTCCATGCCACACCTTTATTGTGGTTTAATATGTGTACTGCACCCAAAGTAGTATGGGAAGGTGCCTCTCAGATCAGTCAAGGTCCCTGCCCAAAAAGCCCACCTACCTAGAATTTAGACAACATGAATGAAGGTGGGAATAAAGAGGTAGGCTTTGGTGGGGCTTGACAGAATTACAACAGCATAATGCAATGCAAAACAATGTCAGAATTACTACAAATAATGGAGTTTAAGCAGAGGATAGGGCCTTCTCTGTGAAGTTTACAGCTATTCTTTCCCAGAAGGGTCCCTAAGGAATGAGGTTCCACTCTCCTTGCACAGGAGTGAATCCCAATTCAGAAACTCCCAGGGATAAAAGGGAGTGTGAACTGCAACCCCTCTATTGACTCACTCTATTGACCTGCAGCAAGCTTATTACAGTTTACATTCATACTAAAGGAACTTTTTTTTTTTTTATCTCATGAAATATAGCAACCAACCTAGGCTAGATTTCATGACTGTTGTAAGATACTGTTTTGCTTTACTGATGCACTGAACCAAATTATCCCACGCCTGTGTTGTTCTTAATTTGCTCCACAAGAGCAATTGTTGGGAACAGATTTTTTTTAAAAACTGAAGATTAACAATGGACTTCCCATTATTCTATGGATGGACTTGATATACCCAGTATGCCTAGATACAAGGAGCTTTTTGCTGGAAGAGATTATGCAGCATCTTCAAGCATTCATGCCGTTAAGAATCTCATTTACAAGATTGACTTTTACAAACATATAAACATTCAAGTTTAAGAAATGCCTATGCAATTTATTGAAAACATATTTAAAATGTTCTGTAATTTTACATACTTCATACGTAGTTGTCATGGACGGCTTGTATGATACATGATTAGCTCTTCTTAGTTCCTTGATGGTTTCTGCAGGCATAGATTTGGAGAATCCTAGGCCACTCCATGTATTTGTTGGAGTTCTCACTTCTGTTACAACAGGCTTCTTTAACATAGCTTAAAAAATACAAAGAAAAAGACATTTATAAGCATTAAGCTCTGTGCACTGATAGATAAATGCATCTTTCAGGCCAAATATTGACATTCTGGACACAAACGGATTACATTAACCCACAGAACGGTACATTCTCAGCACCCCAACAGGGCCTGATTCCCACTCTCTTAAACCACTGTAAGACAGGAGTAAGTCCACTGAAGCTAGAGAGTAGTAAACACTGTGCGGGAAGGAACTGAAGAGAATCAGGTCCATGATGTTTAAAGAAAAAAGCAATTATTTTCCCAAAGTGGCAAATGAGTGCAATGTGCTTGTTAAAATTAATCTGATACTAATTCATCCCCAAGGTTATTACAAGTACCAGAAAGTTTCAGATCTACAGTGTTACATTATTAGTAGTATATAGACTGCTAGTAACTACCATGTAACTTCTGAATTTGTACTAATAATACTCTGTGAACTGGTATCAAAATATCCCCAAAACACATTTGACATAAATACATTGACTTCATTGTACTTATCAACTTTTCATTTTAGCTAAAAACACATAGAAACTGCAAAGCTGAACCTTAGAAAAAGTCTTTGACTAGTGTACTGAAATAGATGCATGTTAGAAGTCACTTTTTCTTCACATACCTTTGGTTGCTAATAGTTTCTTCTGTTCATAGTCAAATGCCTAAAGATTAAAGGGACACAAAATGTCTTAATTGCTGCTTTAACTAAATGTCATTCCAGTACACAGCTCTTTCTAAAAACAAAGATTCTGATCACGGTCCATGAATTCATCTAGGAAGAATGTTAAGCACTGCACAACAATGTAACAGTAGTCCAATGAAAGCCTGACATATGTAAAACATTCATTCAAAACTAGCTAATTAGCACTGTAAATTATTCTCTCCCACTTTCATGTGAGTAAAGTTGTACCAGTATGTGAAGTCTGCATAGGTAGTGTTTTTATAAGGCATTACTTGAGACCTTTTTTTCTGAATTGTCTGTTGACTAAGTATTTAAAAGTCTAGAAGAAATAAGTCTAATTATAATAGGAAAACAGATAATTAAACAACTACACTAAGTAGTATTTTTCTGCACACAGTTCTCTGGACTATACCCTTTGCAGATTAGATTCTTTTCCATCTTCATTTTAAATTATCTTATTCAGAAAAATATCTTGATGTAATACAGGAAAACGTTATCCTGCTCATCACGAGAGTAAAAATGTATACAATTTTTGGATCTCAATTCTTTAGTAAATTACACTCGTTCTTTCCATTACAGATCAGTAAATCTGTTCACACAAATATGCATTACAAAAAGGCATTATTTTCTGGAGTCTGATTTGTATAAGGGATATCTGATGTTGTGCAGGACTTTGGAACAATCCGAAGATTTTTTTTCCCTTGGAAGACTAGAACTTTGGTCATGGTAGAGGTGAACGCTTTGAATCTCAAACAGTGACTGATTGACTATTTGCCACAGAGGCCTATGTAAAGGGCTCATCTATAGCGATAAATTTACCAGCAGAACTATACTGGTATGACTATACTGCTAACTTTATGCCAGTATAACTCCTGTGTGGACACACTTATTCTGGAATAAGAGCTTTTTTCCATTTTGCCTTATACCACTTTCAAAGTGAAATAAACTAAACTGGAAAAAGGCACTCTTATTCTGGAATAAGAGTGTCCACACAGGGTGTTACACTAGCATAACAGTATAATTATACCAATATAGCTCTGCTGGTGAATGACCCTGTGTAGACAAACCTCAAGTCACAGGCAGGACTTCGCTAACAGACGTAAAGAGACGAATGCATGTTGACATGTCTTATGAAAAGTCTTAAGTAGCATTTCTACGAACAATATGTCTCTTCTCAAAGCCGTAACATTTTTATGTGCGTGTGTACACACAGTGAACAAGAGAGATTTAGCTTAGATATTAGGAAAATCTTTCTAATTATCAAGATAGTTAATTATTGGAACAGATTATCTTGGGAATTTGTACAATCCCTGTAACTGGAAGTTTTTAAGAACAGGTAAGACAAGCATTTGTAGAGATGGTGTACATATACTTAATTCTTACTCAGCAAGGGATATGTACTAGATGACCTCTTGATGTCTCTTCCAGACCTATATTTCTATGAAATGAAGTTTATTCCCCGCTTATAATTGTATTACATTTATTCTTTTCTTCCATCAGAATTTTGAGAAGAATATTCAGGAGATTTTTTTTGTTGCTCTCCAATACTTTTGTTGCTCTCCAATACTTTCTTTGGAGTGCATAACAAGAATGTGATTGGATAAGTCCAACAAGATAGGAAAGTTCTATAAAAGTCACAAATGTATTTGATTGCTTACTTGAGAAGGCTGCATGATTCTCTCCATCAAAACATGTCACAAAATATCTATAATCCACATACAGCCAAAAAAGCCTAGAAACCTCACAAAGAAAGTCTGAAAAACATTTTATACACATATTGGTTTTTGCTATTATCAGGCAATGTCTCTTATAATCAACTGGCAACCGGATTCAGCCTAAAAGAATTGAGAGAAGGGTTGGAGAGAAGAAAGATAGCTATGCAACTTCTGCACCTTTTCATATTCCTAGATACAATTTAATTTGTCTTTATCTAACATTAGATGTAAGCTCATATTTATGCTTTACATTACCAGTTTGAAAATGCACCATGTTGTGGGGGGAAATTGAAGTGGATAACACTGTTCAATGCTTTTGTCTACAATCCAAATATTGAAAAAGTCATGCAGCCAGCCAAGCCAGTCACTTCGTATTATTTGCACTGGACATTTATTATTGCTAACAATGCACTAGATTTGGGTGTATCAATAGGTACCTGCATATTTACATATGACGACTGTGGAGCAAGGCGCACTCTTTCAGAATTCTGTTGGGCAGCTGCTGCCCTCTCCGCTGCTCGTTCACTACCAGGAGCCTTTTTATCAGCAATGGGATTTTCAGAAGCACTCAGCTCAGTATCAGAAAGCAATCTCTCTGTGGTGCTGAAAAAAGTAATGTCAGTTATTCTTCAGAATTATCTATAATGGTTTCAATCACTACTCCTTGTTTTAAACAATGAACATTCAGTGCAATGAATAAATGAACTACTCTCTCTCTAGAAAGTTGGTAGTAAATTTGAAGAAAAACCAGTACACAAACATTACATTTCTAAGAAACATTTTCTGAAGCATCAAGTTAACTTTTCAGACACACGTGTTGCTGTGTTAACTAAAGATAATGTGTCTTCACACTCACTTCATTTTCCATCGCTACATGTTTTTCTGGGATTTCATTAATACTTTCCCCAGAAGATTCCATTTTCTCTCCACTTCAGATATTTTTGTTGATCTAGTTTACTCTCAGAGTAGAATAAAAATTGAACTTAAACCCTTGAATTCCCCCCAAAAAGACTTTCAAATGAAGCCTTAGAAAAAGCCCCAAGTTCCCCCTTCTCCCTAGAAAACTGAAATGCCTTGCACCTTATGGTCAATAAAGTGAATTGTGATCAGAAGCAAGGCAAGGGAAAACCACCTCTTTATAACTTCAGTCCCACTTACTTACAAAAGCATCTGGTATTATCAAACTTCAGCTATAGTCACCCGCTTACTTTGAGGAACAGAAAAGCAACTGTACTTTAAGTTTCTAAAGAATGTCTAATGAGAAAAGTACCCCAGACAGACTGCTTGAATTCTGAATACTTAAAAAAAAAATTATATTTAAAATCAGTCAGTCTAGATACTTGAATTTGATCAACAGGAATTGTCTAGGAAGTTCCAAAGCTGTGTAACTAGGATGATATAAATATACACTGAGACTACTGGGTGAAAGGAACTGTCATTGTTATAAATCAAAATAAATAAGCTAACTGAGCAAAATAAAATTTAGGCTGAATGAAGGAATTATTTCTAGGGCTGTCAAGCAATTAAAAAAATTAATTGTGACTGATTGCACTGTTAAATAATAATAGAATAACATTTATTTAAATATTTTCGGATGTTTTCTACATTGTCAAATATATTGTTTCAGTTATACAGAATACAAAGTGTACAGTGCTTATTTCATATTTATTTTTATTACACATATTTGCACTGCAAAAAACCAAAGAATAATATTTTTCAATTCACCTAATATAAGTACTGTAGTGCAATCTCTTTATCATGAAAGTTGAACTTACAAATGTAGAATTATGTACAAAAAACCCCCTGCATTCAAAAATAAAACAATGTAAAACTTAGGAGCATAGAAGTCCAATCAGTCCTACTTCTTGTTCAGCCAATCACTCAGACAATCAACTCTGGTTACAATTAGGAGGAGATAATGCTGCCTGCTTCTTGTTTACAATGTCACCTGAAAGGGAGAAAGGACATTTGCATAGCACTATTGTAGCCAGTGTCGCAAGATATTTAAATGCCAGATGCGCTAAAGATTAATAAGTCCCTTGATGCTTCAACCACCATTCCTGAGGATATGCGTCCATGCTGATGATGGGGTGTGCTTGATAACGATACAAAGTAGTGTGGATCTGTCATAAACAGATAGCTAAGGGTTAATGGTTCTTTACCTGTAAAGGGTTAACAAAGGGAACCACACACCTGACCAGAGGACCAATCAGGAAACCGGATTTTTCAAAGCTCAGGGGAGGGAATGTTTGTGTCTGTGTCTTTTGTCTGTACTCTCTCGGCTATGAGAGGGATTTCTATCTCCAGGCTTTTCTAATCTTCTGTTTCCAAGTGTAAGTACAAAAGGTAGAAGACAATAGGCTTATTTCTTTTTTTGTATTTACATGTGTGTAGTTTGCTGGAATGTTTTAGATTGGATAACTTTATGAATAGGCTGTTTATTCATATTTTTCTTTTAAGTTAATTGACCCTGTATATATTGTCAACCTTGATACAGAGAACATTTTTATGTCTTTTTCTTTCCTTTTTTATATATAGGCTTTCTTTTAAGTACCTGTTGATTTTTTTTCCTAGTGGGAATTGGTGGGGAGGAAGGAAACAGGGGGAAGGGAAAATCTCTTTGTGTCAGAGTTGCAAAGCATACTTTGCAGGGACTCTGACTGAGTGAGGGAAAGAAACTTGATCTCTCTCTGTTTTCCTTGAATCTGTTTGCCCTCGGGGAAGAGAATTTGATTTCAAAAGAGTTGGATCAGTAATCTCTCAGGGTAACCTGGCGAGGGAAAGCCTGGGAGGGGTAAAAGGAGGGGGGAATGTTTATTTCTCCTTGTTTCAAGAATCCAAGGGATTGGGTTCTTGGGGTCTCCCCAGGGAAGGTTTTGGGGAGACCAGAGTGAGCCAAAACACTGGAATTTTTGGCTGGTGGCAGCAATATCAGATCCAAGCTGGTAATTAAGCTTGGAGGTTTCATGCTAGGCACCCACATTTTGGACACTAAGGTTCAGAATTTGGAATTTATGCTTATGATAGGATCGAAGTATGTTTATTTTAATAATCTGAGTCAGATGCCACCAGCAGAAGGTTGATTTTCTTTTTCGGTGGTTTGGGTTATGTAATTGCTCTTTTAAGACTTCTGAAAGCATGCTCCACACCTCGACCCTCTCAGATTTTGGAAGGCACTTCAGATTTTTAAATCTTGGGTCAAGTGCTGTAACTCTCTTTAGAAATTTCACATTGTTATCTTCTTTGCATTGTGTCAAATTTACAGTGAAAGTGTTCTTAAAACGAACAACATGTGCTGGGTCATCATCTGAGACTGCTATAACATGAAATATATGGCAGAACGCAGGTAAAACACAGCAGGAGACATACAATTCTCCCCTGAGGAGTTCAGTCAGAAATTTAACTAATGCCTTCTTTTTTTAACAAGTGTTATCAGCATGGAAGCATGTCCTCTGCAATGATGGCTGAAGCATGAAGAGACATATAATTCATTAACACATCTGACAAGTAAATATCTTGCAATGCCACCTACAACAGTGCCATGTGAACACCTGTTCTTACTTTCAGGTGACACTGTAATTAAGAAGTGGGCAGCATTATCTCCCCTAAATTTAAACAAACTTGTTTCTCTTACTGATTGTCTGAAAAAGAAGTAGGACTGAGTGGACTTGTAGGCTCTGAAGTTTTACATTGCTTTGTTTTTGAGTGCAGTGATGTGACCAAAAAAACCCCTACATTTAATAAGTTGCACTTTCACGATAAAGAGTTTTCAATACAGTACTTGCATAAAGTGAACTGAAAAATACTATTTCTTTTGTTTATCGTTTTTACAGTGCAAATATTTGTAATAAAAATAATATAAAATTAGTACTGTACACTTTATATTCTGTGTTGTAATTGAAATCAATATAATTTGAAAACCACAAAAACATCCAAAAATATTTAATACATTTCAATTGGTATTCTATTAACAATGCGATTAATTGCAATACATTTTTTTAATTGTGATTAATTTTTTTTGAATCAATCGCATGAGTTAACTGCGATTAATCAGCAGACCTAATTATTTCCTAACAGTGAAGTCTATTATGCCTAGTTTCTAAAGAGAAGTGGTGGAAAACCCATTTAAGTAATTTAAAACTGCACTGGAGAAATCACTTAACAATATATGGGTACTAAGGAATACTTCTGCATTGAAAAAATTATTCCAAAGATTTATTCCATTGCTAATTTTCTGTTTTTAAACTTTGTCTTTATTCAAGCTTTGAAACTGTAACAGTATTTCCTGAGGATTATTTTTCACTGAGAAAACAAATCTCAAGCACTTTTTTTTGTCACAGCAAAATAAAGTTAGCTATGAAAATCTATTGGTATTACAAAGCACAAAAAATATTACAGGGCTGTATGTACAAAAAGCTTCTCAGAGAAGCCAGTCTTGGAGAAAGCAAAGACTTCTGATAGGCAGATGGAGAGCGAGGAATTCTTAGATGTCAAAAAAGTTGACAATATTAACAATTTAAAACAATTCTTATAAAACAAATAGTTTAATAAATTAAATATGGTTCAAAATTAGTCTGATTTAAACCAATTCTCCAATATTCATCAATGACTGAACCAGCCATCTCACCCCCATGCTAAATATTATAGTTCATCTGTAAATTCTGTGAGTCTATATTCGTGAATGTAACATACTGTAAGTGAGAGTTTTTGGTTCCTTGTAATAATTCTACTGTTTGTCTCTTAGTACAGGACTGTTTGGAAGAACTCATCATTTGCTTCAGATCACTGGCATTTGCTGAATGTGATGGACTTCTTGGCATGCCCACTTCTACAAAAGCATCATTGCAGCCTACAAGACCAAGAAAAAAGAGCTGTAAAATAAAACCCTTTCACATACCAATACCATTGCTGTACAGTATATTTAGAAAATCTGTAGCAATAATTTGCATGGAATTAAAACTATTTCACATGTAAAGGCATATAAAGGGCTAGCATTTAAGGATGTACTAATTTTCACAAAGTTGGAAAGCACACAACTATCCTTCATATATGCATAAAGAATTAGCATACATTCACACAGTATGTGTATTATAAAACGAAGGGGTATCTTTTCAAGTTATGTGGGATTTTAGCCATGTCACAGCAAATGATGTCAAAACTTCTTCAACCTAAGGTTGAAAGTCACTAGTGATTTTGGATGACTTCAGTTTCTGGGACCAGTCTGAAACCTCTTAAGGGGAATGATTATCAGAACCTGGATATTCATGACTTTCTAAAAATCCAGAAGCTTTTAAGGTATTTTGAGCTGGGCAATCAAAATTTGAGGCACCCAAAAATCACCAGTTGCTATTTAAAATCTTAGCCCAAATGTCAAGTTGAAAATGTCTCCACTGGAAACTAGTATTGCATTTGCAATGAACACCACACAAATATCTTGTGTTTAAATTCTCACTACTCAAATATTTTTCTTTTTTACTGGTGTATATACGTTTTGTTAAGTCATTATTAGGATGACAATGAACCTAGCAAAAGAGAACAGACTAGCTTTGCGTGACATCAGTATTCACTAGAGAGAAATTTAGCCTGTCCCCACAATCTTGTTTAATAGCTTTTCTTTTTTTTTTTTAAAGAGTGGATTTTTTTTTAAATGGAAAGTTACTATACTAAGAGCTAAAGAACTAAATTAATCAATTAAATAATTGAAACAGGAACATTGGACTAGCCAGGATCTCCTGGGTCATCAAGTCCAGTTTCCATCCCCGGCAGCTTTCACAAGTAACTCTGCCCTATAATCTTTGTCATTAATTTATCAAGCTCCATTTTAACACTAGTTAGGTTGTTCACCCCTCTACTACTATTGGAATTCTGTTCCAGAACCTTACTACACTGATGGTTAGAAACTTTTTAATTTTCAGCCTAAATTTATTTATGACCAGTTATTACATATTTGTTCTTGTGCCAATATTTTCCATTAGCTTAAATAGCTATTTTCCCTTCTTAATGTTTGCCCCCTTGATGTATTCAGGAAAGGCAGTCATAACCCCTGTTGGCCTTTGTTTTGCTAGGCTAAACAAGACAAGCTCTTTTAGTCTCCTCTCTTAAGGTAAGCTCTCTATTCCCCAATCATCTCAGTAGCACTGCACGTGTTCCAGTCTGAACTTATCCTTCTTGAACAGGCTTGACCGGAATAGCATTTCAAATGAGGTTTCACCAGACCCGCACACAAAAAAAGTTCCATGATTCAATGTCCGCTAGGCCTAGTCTACACAACAGTTTTAGTATTGGTAGACTATGCAGGTTAAGGGGGTGAGTTTTTAACTGCTATAGTTATATCTGTGCATGGATGCAGTTATACTACTACAAATGTGCTTATGCCGATATAGCTTACCACATGGGAATAAAACTACATATGGCGTTAGCCAATTTATACTGGTCTAGCTGCATCCACACTAGCTTTACCTGCCAGTATAGTTAAAGTGTTGCAACTATTACGTGCAGATAATACATAATCCATTGGACAACATGTATGGGAGGGGCATGCTTTGCTCCAGAGTGGCTGAGGATAAAATGCTGATACAAAAATTAATCTTACCTTTCACAATTTGTCTGCAAAATGCACAAACACCATCAAACTATTACCATTACCAACCAGAATAACACAGGTCACATGCTAAAACTTACCTTCTGCTGTATTTGACTTGGTGGTCACTTGTTCTGAGGTGCTATGACTATTTGTCTGCCTTGATGAATCACTGTGGTTTGTGCTCAACACATTTTCTCCTAGTGATGAGGCAGATAGTGCAGCATACTTGATATTTGATGTCTGAAATTATTACAAGAACATGTTCAAATAAATCTTTGTTTCTGACCCCCTTGTCTTGCCATGCAGGCAGACAGAAGATTCTTATTTGGGATAATTTGGCTTAATTTTTTCCAGTTACATTTTATGAGCATTTTTATTACAATTTGAAATAAACGATCTTAAAGAGTCACAATGGATGAAAGCAATTAGGTTTTTTCCTAGAATTTTTCAGAGGACGCTCATTGCAAACCAAGATCATCTTGTCCAGACTGAACATCATGCCACTTACCTTTACATGACCGTTTAAAGAAGCTGAACCTTTTTTGTTCTCGGATTGCATGCCATTGACATGAATGTCAACGGGAGTCAAGCCAGGAGGGGGAGATGGAGTGTTCTGACTATAATTAGGCACTCCAGATAGCAGAATACTAGTTAAAGCAGCTTGGGCAGTAGATGGTATCATCAGATGTGGTATAGCAGAAAAACCTGTAACAAAAATGAAGTAATTTCTGGTTCACTGACAAGTTGAGTACATCAGGCTAAATAAAAGCTGAATTTTATATAAAACCTTTGAATTACAATTATGTTGAAAATGACCAATCAAACATAATACTTAATGCACTATCCAACACTTTGGATAAGATATTTTTCCTATTTAAAAAAATCCCTACCAAGTTGCATGTGACATTATAAAAACACAATTATGTTAGTTTAAAAATCCTTCATATTTGGATATTTAAGCATTTACAAGAAAATACACTGAAGAATTCTTTCCTTCTATGAGACTTTAAAGAATGAATGGGTTTGGCTTTTTCAGATTTCTTTCCAGTGAAAAATTAAGAACTAATTTAATTTCTATTTAACTTCTACTGACCTGTGGCACTCGTGTTGGCAAGAGATGTTGCCCATAACGTAGGGCTAGGTGTGCCTGAACTTGGGCTCTGTAGAGGACTAACAGAACTATTAAGGGCATTCAAGAGCGAGTTTGGAGCAGTAGAGGTGTTGACAGATAAGGCAGTAGGACCTAAGAGACCTGTCAAAACAATTATATCCATTATGCATTTGTTTATACAGGAATTGTAAATAACATTTTTAAAGGGTTATATTAAGTGTTTGTGTTGATTTTTAAACTACTTTACAAAAATTACAGTGCTATTTCTGCTGAGATAGCATACACACAACTTAGGACAGGGATTTTTGAAGTGTGCACATGCAAATGGGGCAAGGGGAGTCACCAAAAACCAGTGGCTGCTAAACAAAACAAAGGTGAATCTCTGCACCTTCTATCAATTTGGCTTCCACTACTACAGTACCTAAGTGCCTCTGCCTGCTGCTCATACAGCTACAAAAAGCAGCTTCTCACTCCTCCCTTTCATGTCTCTCCACTGTTTCTGGGAAGCACTGCTTAAAGGTGATGAGGAGGTAACTGCTACTTTACAGCCCTCCTCCTCTCAGCCAAGTCTTCACGTTCTTTAAGCTGTGCCTTCGTTAGAGCACAGGGTGGTGCAAGCATGGAGGAGGAAGGAGACAGGAAGCAGCATATCCTCACCTGGCAATACCATGCTGCCCCCCTCCGTTGGCAAACCTCATCACATCTAAGAACCCACAACCCCATCCAACATCCACAAGTCATCCACAAAACTCCACACGTTTTGTAAATGTGTAAAGTACTGGTACCATGGGGGAGGAGCAAGGTATCAAAATATAAACAGATGGCACAAGCCAAGATTCCAGCTTCCACTCAAGACACAATTATGGATTCCGGGATGCAACCATAATGAGTTTTTGAATTGAGAGTCAAAAGAAAGTATGGCTCGTTTGACCCCTTTTCTATCAATGATGGTCCTGCATGGAGAAGGTTTGATAACGGTGGAAAAAACATAATATATCTATACATAAGCTTGTATGTATTTTTGGTGAACAAAGAGATCAAGCAGTTATAGCTTTTAAATACAAAATGATAATTCCTTCCAGGATTATTTATGGCATAATAATTCTCTTCTAGAAAGAGACAGAAAATATAAACTCTCCTGGTTTAAATTTATACTGACAGAAAAGTGCCAATAAAACACGAGTGAAGAAATAGTTGTTTGCAGTGTTGTTGTAACCGTGTCAATCCCAGAATATTAGAGACATACGGTGGGTGAGGTAATATCTTGTACTGGACCAAGAGAAGTTGGTAACAAAGAAGATATTACCTCATCCATCTTGTCTCTCTGAAGAAATAATGACATTCAATATTTAGTTACTACAGTCAGAAACAAACATTGCTGCTACCTAATGCTAACCTTTAAGTAATGTTAAATGGCAAACTACCTCCATGTAGTCAAGGAGTCTTTTTCCTGTTCACCCACTTAAGTTTCTATTTAACAAGTTAAATAATATCTCCAGGAGTAAGGGGGTTCATTTGGATAAGAGTTTCTCTGAAAGCCACAAATGGGGTGCCACACTTGACTTATAATCTCTCGCTCACGTATTGCCCTACCTGAAAAGGAGTACCTCCCTTTATATACATGAAGTTGAATGGGTAAAAAGTTTAGCTTTCAAATGTCTAAACTTCTCCATCTTTCAGAGGATACACTGAAACTATTCCCACTACCCATTACTAAAACATTGGAGCAGGGTCAGCTCCAGGCACCAGCTTATCAAGCAGGTGCTTGGGGTGGCCACTCCGGAGCAGGGCGGCACTTTCAGGTATTCGTCAGCAATTTGGCGGAGGGGCCCTCCCACTGAATTGCCGCAGATCGCGATCGTGTCTTTTTATTTTTATTTTGGCTGTTTAGGGCGGCAAAACCCCTGGAGCCAGCCCTGCATTGGAGGATGCTCTGTAATAACAAATACTCTTGAAATGTCAGGGTGGGTCTTAAATTTTCCAACACCTAATACTACTCATGATTCAAAAGTATAGCTGGTTCTGTACTACCCAATATACGTGAACTGTGTTTCAAACATTATAAAACAAGAGTAAAGTATATACCAAGTCCAGTGAGTCCTAACCCAGCTGAGGGCAAGATGTCCAAACCAGGACACGAGAGGCCAACGGGGCATGAGACTGTAGATGGATTTGCTGCTATAGTGACTCCATTACTTTCAAGTCCCAGGAGTCGTTTCCTTGTCTCATACATATTTAAGGCATTTCGTTCGACACTTTTTACAATCACAGACTGCAAAAAAGAAAAAAGAGATTGATGTGAAGGTATAATACTAATTCATGAAAACATAAATCTTACAATAGTGCTTCAGAGACACAGGCTTGGTCTACACTGAAAAGTTATGTCAGCAGAGTTATGCTGGTCAGAGATATGAAAAGCCTAAGCCGTGACTGATGTAGCTATATGAACATAACCCCCAGTGTAGGTGCAGGTATGTCAATGGAAGAGGACTTCTGTCGACATAGCTAACTTCCTTTGGGGAAGTGGCTGTTCCTACACTGATTGATAAATCCCTTCTCTGTCAGTGCTGGCTGCTTCTACACTATAGTGCTATGCCAGAACAATTATGCCAGGGCAGTCTACACACAGTAAAGACATATCCCCAGTAAAGTCAGAGCACAACATAAAATAGCAGTAACAAAATGTCCATTAGTGATTATTCAGGCATTCAACAGTTTGTGGCATTTTTCTTAATGTTTTTGTTGACCTTTAAAAGTGAAAACAGTCTGTCCCAGGAATACTGCTCATTTTTTTAATTAAATGAAGTTAATAAAGTTAGGAAGGATAATTATGGCCTGACTATAATGATGGAATGGTGCTAACAGCTACTGTAAGCGTCCAAGCTCTGTAAGGGTAGCCAAGAGAGATGGTTGTTAGATAAGAGTCTCATGTTTGCTTTCCATTACATTTACAAGAAACATGCTTCATGCAATAAAAACATGTCTCTTTTCTATTTGCATTAAATTCTATCTATTGAAATCAATATAGGAGCCTGAAAGTACAAAATGAAAATGATATAGTCCCTTTTATTGACTTGAAATGTTCCTATATTTAGCATCAAAACTGCTGACATAATAGAATATTCATTTGACATTTTACAGTTTGTTTGTCAAACATTTATACATAATGGATTGGACAAGGATCCGAAAATGATGAACTGGGCAGGTTTAAGGAGAGCTGTCCTCAGTTTAAAAGGGTTAATTTTTCAACTATTACACTCGTTACCTGCTGCAAAAAAATGATATGAACATAAGACTTCTCTTTCAACAAATCAGAATAGGCCTAGAGATTGTTAAAAATAACAGGGAGTTGTGTGACTTAAAATTTGAACCTGTAAACCAAATCAAGAGCAGTTTTACTTGTGGCTACTTCCATTACCTTCTACTAAGGGTTTGCAGGATCAGTCACTTAGACAAATCAGATGACCCAAATTTTGTCAAATATTGAATAAAAAAATGCTGTTGAACAGCGCTAGTATAGTATGGAACATTCAACCTGAAGACATTTTTGTCTTGTTTGTAATTCATTTGAAAAAAAAGAGCTGAGAGCTCATGAGCCAAATTCTGCTGTTAATGTGTACAGCTTCACTGCAACCAAAGGGTGGCAACTCCTGGAACAGAACAGAATGTGGTCATATCACAAGTGCAGTACCAAAGCGAAGACAAGACAAATCAGTCAATGGCTCTTTTAAATGCAATATCCAGCAATGAAATGTTCAATATTTCATATAGCATTATGGAGGTTTTGTGTACAGAGAACACATCTCATAGTTTGCAAAACTATGTTAGGTTTTCACCAACCTTGCTTGGTTGTTTTGGCTTTGGTTTAATGCTGATGAAGACATCTAATTGTTCCATTAGTTGAGTTATAATCTGTGGTTCTATTTCAATTTCTTCCTTCATATCAAACATCAGCACAAGAGGAAGGCAACCCTGGAAAGTTAAATCCAAATTATAAAGTACCCTTGTACCAAATACAACATTAGCTAAAACACAACAGTCAACATTTCCTGTCCTACGTTGCTCAAGATCTTAGCAGTTCTGACTGAAATAGTGAGAATGAAATTTTACAAAATGAGTGTTACCTCCCACAACCCCAACACTCAGAGAGCTTGACAGTTTGAGGGTGTGATGGTTTTTTCAATAAGAATCTCACCTCAGCGTGAACAAAGATTTAACTCACAAGTTAGGCACATTCACTACCCAAAATTAAGGATGTTGGAAGGATCAACTTTTGTATGTATGTACTGTCTAATTGCCACAAACTATTGCCAAAAGAATTGTTAGCAGTACCATTATTTGGTCATATTTGGAGTGAGAGAAAAAAGAATGTTATAACTGTGAAAAAGAAAATCCCATTGGATTGTAAAATCTTTAATAAAATTTCCCTTTGCCTCACCACTGACTAGCTAAATCTGTATTTTCAGAGATTAAGCTGCAACACTTTTGAAATTCATGAGATTTTAAAATAAGACAACACTGGTAAAGAAGGAAACAATTATCATCATATAGAGAATGTGTGCTGCATGCTGTTTAAAAAAGGAAAGAGAACATGATTCCTGATCCCAAAAAGTTTGCAATTTAAAATGGACATTGACAGTGCAATCCAAAAACAG
Organism: Chelonoidis abingdonii; assembly: GCF_003597395.2. Taxonomy (NCBI): domain Eukaryota; kingdom Metazoa; phylum Chordata; order Testudines; family Testudinidae; genus Chelonoidis; species Chelonoidis abingdonii. The sequence continues at coordinate 16,107,555 of NC_133783.1, read as the reverse complement.
TATTACCCATGCATCAGAAAAATGTATATATAAAATATACTAACGGTCAAACCTTTAATGACTGCCAGCTTGTTGAATGTGCTTGAGATGCTGCTTAGCAGCACGCAAGTAATAAATCATATCTATTCAGCACGTATCAGTTTTGCATAACCTCACAGTTATATTTTCTTTCCAAAGGGTTTCAAAAGTCTTCATAGACTAGACAAGAATCACTTATCCACCACAGTGATGCAACCAGGAAAACAGCAGCAGTTCAACAGAGTAAAACTACACTACTCAGCAGTTTAGAGCAGAAAGTGAAGTCAGAGGTGGGAAGCGAAGCCACTTATTTAGGTGCATAAATATGGAGAGCACTTTCTGAAAATCTTGGCTATAGTATTTTGTCATATTTGACTCTTCTGCTTTACTACCTTTGCACTACTTATATTCCATTACCTTCATTTCCCTAAAATCTAGCTCTTCATTTATGAAAGCATTATTTTGGTAGCTGGTAGGTACCCAGCACTTTTGAAACATTTGACTACTCACGTACGTGCTTGAATATGGACTTTGCAGCACTGATTTTAGGCATCCATTTTTTTTTAAACCTATATTTTTTTTTTAAAAGAGACTATATATTCAGATAGCTAACTGAATGTCTAGAAGAAAGTACCCTCCAAATTCACTGAAGTTCAAAAGGGGTATCAGGGAAAAAAGAAAAGCAGATAAGAGTGCCTCAAAATAATAACGCCAGGATGGTCAAAAGTTACAGGTTAGTCCATATAACCAATTCAAGTTGAAGCACAAAGAAAACGAAACTATTTTAGGGGGTCAGCTTTGGGAAGACTATGAAAAACAGGTTGACTTCAGAAAGTCAACTTGGCTGAAGAAGCCACAGTCATGAGTATCTTTCTTTGAAAACAACACATTCAATTCAATAATCCCAACTACAACCCATTTTGTTGTGGTAAGAAAAATGCTGAGCACATGTCATACTCGGATTTTCCAACAACTTTTGTAAAGCCAAAAATGTAATTATTCAATAAGTATTTGAATAAACAAATTCAACTAAAGGTCAAGAAAACACAATAGCCCCAAAATGAAATTTTTACAATCTGGAAGTAAGTTTTAAGAAGCGTGTAACATAATTTGGTGGCTGAACTGTAGTTTTGTTATGTTTAGAACACCTGGGGGATAGTATTGGAAAAAGAAAAGAAAGCAAATATGCCCAATCAGAAAGAAGCCGATGTTAAATGGGGAGGCTTTTTTCCTCCCTTAAAAAAAACACAACAACAGAGAGTGATCTTTGAGGGAGATTAAAGAAACAAAACTAACTTTTCAATATGGAAAATAAATAAATATTCTAATGTTATGAGCAAATAGATCATAGGTAAAATTATTTTATGCAGTGATTGAAATTACGTTTCTTGATCTACCGATTAGTGGATTCTGAAATACTGAGAAAAAGACAGATGAACAGGAAAAAACAAACAAAACTCCCAGAAGACAATATGCTGAGCTTTTAACTCTTGACTTCTTTAAAAAACCAAAACAAAACAACTCCCTCAACTCAGGATAGCAATACGTTTTTATTCTGAGTCACAGTATACATTTGTTTTTCTTTTATGGTTTGCCATTTACCACCTTCTCATATGGACATTATCTTAACAGCCATATTTGGGCACTAGAGGTGCATAAAGATCAAAATGTGTAAGCTAGTAGCAAAGTGGTGTAGTTCTCTGATTAGCACACATCTGGAATGTGGAAGGCTTTCCAAGTTAAAATTTAAGGACACTTGCAATTTATATATCAATATAAATCATGGCCTTTTTGGTGAGTAAACTTGTGTAAAACTTGTGTTAATGTCACATTTATACTAACATTTACATTTAAGAACCATGCAAATTAATTTTTAATACACAAAATGTACACATCTCATAAAAAGGAATGTAATATTTGTTATATTAAAATCTTGTTGACATGTTTGTGTCACATTAAATAATTAGTACATTGGACACACATGGGAATCAATATAAATAATTAGTTTATATCCACAATATTCAGTTTCTCAATTTCATTTTGCATGTGGTGAATTGCTTTTAAAAGTTACCGATATTACTTTGTATTTTATCTAGACTTTATAGCCTAAAAGAAACATATATATTGCCTACCTCAAAAGGTTGAGCATATTGATCTTGAGGCTTCTGGAATAGTATATCACAAGACCTCTCTCAAATTTTGGTCTCTTCCACTACTGTTTCAGTATGATGCACTGACTAGCACTTCAGTAGTTCACAGGGAGCTTGCTTAGGCTATCTGTTTTGTCTTTGTTGATTTTAGGGACCCATTTAAGTTTGCTTATAAAAATTGTCAAGCTCAGAGAAATGGTTACACAGGAACACATTTCACACTGTTGTATATTTTTCCATCAAATCCATTATTACAAAAATCATGAGATAGTTTCATTGTCTAGCTCAGAGACAACATCAGCCCCTATTTAGCCTGCTTCCAGGAAAGCAGGCAATAATAAATCGGACTATAGCTAGAAAGCTTCTGGTACCACAGAAGTCTCAAAAATACAGAAATTTGCGTCCACTGAATGGAGCCAAAAAGCACTGTGCTGAAATTTATTTTCGAAGATCCAAGGAATGAATGTAGCTTTTATGCCATGCAGCTGACCAGGTTAAATAAAGCAGTTAAAGCTATTAAGTTAGTAAATATCTCTTGTTCTTAATTTTTTTTCCCTCTCTCTCTATATATATATTATGACAGACCCAAACCAGTGGGGTACAGGAGTCTGGTAGAGGGCAAATATACTGGTCACTGGATAAGTAGTTTTCTGTTCCCTGAGTGACCAGAGCAGGGGCTGCACTAGAGTAATCAGGAACATGCTAGAACCAATTAAGGCAGACAGGCTGATAGATCACCTGCACGCAATCAAGGCACCTGGGTTTAAAGGAGCTCACTCCAGTCAGGTGAGGGGGAGCCAGAGGAGAGGAAGGACGTGTGGTGTGAGAGCTGGGAGCGAGGCACAGGGCTGAGAGCGAGAGCGTGTGCTGCTGGATGACTAAGGAGTACAAGTTGTAATCAGACACCAGAGAAAGGTCTGGTGGTGAGAATAAAGAAGGCGTTGGGAGGCCATGGGAAGTAGCCCACGAGTTTTAGCTGTCATGCAGCTGTTACAGGAGGCCCTAAGACAGCTGCAATCCACAGGGCCCTGGGTGGAACTGGAGTGAGGTGGGCCTGGGTTCCCCAACCTCCGCAACTCTGATCAGTACGGTAGGAGGAGCTGACCCAGATTGTGGAGTTAACCAGACGGGGAGATCCTAGGTGTGCAAATCTGCCAATAAGCGCAGGATCCACCAAGGTAGAGGAGGAACTTTGTCACAACATATACATACATACATACACACACATTTAGTTAGTTTCTCCTTTCAAAAATATGTTCAGTTTTGTTATATCACCTAGCAAATATAGGGACACTAGCATATATTAAAAATGTCCATTCATTTTTTCTAACACTTGCTTTTAAAAACATGTTTAGCTATAACATTGGAAACAAAGTAAATATTTCAAAATATATGGAACAATGCCAGGTTGGACAAACTAAATCTCAATTTGTTCCTCAGTTTAGGTCAGTATACTTCTTAAGGGCTATAGACTTCCTGTAGCTCTGAGGACACAGAAATTACAGCTGTTTTACCATGAGAAAATTGAATTTTGCAATATTCTAAAAACCTTTCAATAGCTTCTAATCTTTCTCTCCTCCATGCAGCAAAGGGTATTTGAATATTTATACGTTATTCTTATTTATGTTTTGGGGCACTACTGTCTCCCCTATCTTCTCCAGCTTGAATGACAATGGGAGTAGCATACTTTGAAGTTCACTGAAGATATATGTGCCATAGCTGTGTCTCAATATTTATAAGCATGTCTATTCAGGAATCAATACACTATTATATTATATTATTTGTAATATAGATAACCATGTACACATACATATGCTCTCTCTCTAGACATTCTCTCTTCCAGTGCAGATGAAGTATGTATGTTGGGGTGGTAAAGGAAGGGAGAATAGCTCAAAACAGTACAGACATGGGGTTTTAGAAGTCAGTAACATAAGGGCTTGCAATATTTATGTCTCTATAACATAAACTTCATTTTTGATTTTTATTCATGTATTGTATTATCTAGTGCAAAAGGGTTACACCTACAAGTGATATTCCTACATTTTCTGTATTTTAGTCTTGATCATATGGTTATTTTCTTTGTCACATGAGATATAAACAAACTCCAATCATAATGCACCCAGTCTTGGCAGTCACAACTCTAGATCATACTCCATACCTCTTCTAGAAGCCTCTATTAAACTCAGAAACTGTCACTAATGTAGAGATAAAGAACACTATACTAAAGGTTATGTTTACTATGAAGAGCTTAACATTCAAGCCTTAACACAAACTCACCAGCGATAGCTGTAACTAATTGTAAAACTTGAAAACATTAAGCAAACAGTGGCTAAAGAGACTGTGATGATGTGGCTAGTTGAATCAGTTATTTGAAAAAAACCTACCCCATTTTATTCTCAGTGAGGTGAAACACAAATATGCCACTTGCAGAAATAATGATCAGTTACTAAACACCTTCACCTAATGTTTATAAAATTACCTGAAACCCTCTTGTGTCACCATAGCAAGAGCTCTATATCAGTCCTAAACCCGAATTGTCACTGTTATGAATGACCCAGTGAGCTTGACTGGGTTCTCAAGGTTGTTAGGCTCCCTCCTCCAGCCAGAGTTCCAGCTCCAGACTGGGCTCTCCCAAGGATGCTGCTATGGAGCATGGAGCTTAGCAGCCCCAAGAGTCCTGGTAGTAACCATGGCTCTTGCTGCGGAGTAGAAAGCCGGCCACCTTCAGACTCTTGACTGCAGGGGGTGGTAGGCTTCATGCCTCAATGTCAGGAGCTTGCCACTGCCTTGAGCCGCAACAGAAGCCTGTCTGTTTCTTAGTGTGTAATGGATTCAGAACAAAACATTTTGGACCAGCAAACTGGCATTTTCCAAAGAAAGTATGTTTCACTGGAAAATATCTGACAGGTCTGCTCCTAATGTAGTTGACAAGACTACAGAATGTAGAACCTGCTAGGATGTAAGCAAGTGTCTCCGATGTATCTGATCATCTGTACTTCCAAGGAAACCTGCCCTAAAAAAGATCATTTGGTTCACGTATATGCCAAGTAACCTCTCTCACTGGCTCCAGAAAAGCTGCCCACTTATCGCACTAATGAAAGGATGGAAAAAAAGAGGTGGTTGGACATTAATGGAAGAAAAGAACTGCTTATCTAAATTTCTGCCTTCTAAATCAGTACCATCACCATCATAACTAATTTTAATTGTCATTCATATTGGCAAAGCATCTTTTATCATGATAGTGTATAACACATTTATTGATAAAATCAGATAAGTCAACTACAGTTCATAGAAACTATTTCATTAGGCACATTGTCAGAAGAAGAGCACTCATCTCAATCAGTATTCTGTTATGTAAATAAATACTAATTTTTCTGCTCCAAAACAGAAAGTCATTTGCATCTGGATGATAAATACACAAGAACCGGTGGTATTTTCTTTTAGTTACTTGACATTTTTCATACAGATGTCACTAAAATATTTACCATGAGATATTGTCTGGCAAGACAGACTGACTCAATTGTGCCCTGGAGGTAGACAGTGGATTTCTTTTGTGGGTTACTGGGGTCAGGGAAGTGGATCTGAGCACCAGTTCTCTGCATGATATGTTTGATGTTACTGCCATTTCGACCCATCATAAAGAGATGATGCTGTGCTGCAATATCTAGCTGCGTGCTCACAGGGATTGCAGAGGCCAGATTACCAGCCAGGTGTTCCAGAAGCATGGCTGTTCCTTCCTACAGACAAATAGGAGAAAATATATTAGAGAAACAACCAAAACTGCACAGCGGTGGATACAAAATAAGAATTTAATCAGATTACATCTGCTTTAGACAGCACACATTTCACATTCCAGAATAAATAAGCAGCAACATATAAAGGATTTACTGGGGGAGAGCAATATATGATTTTGTTTAAAATCAAGTTAACTTGTAATTCAGAAAGAGTGGTACTGTACCCAACTTATCTTGAACAGCATCTGAATTCCATTGAATTCAAAAGGAAGTTAGGTGCTTTAGAAAATCCCATTGGATACCTATCTGGATCTTTAGGCACCTAAATACCTTTAAAAATTTGGCCTTTTATATCTTAGCCTCAGTCCTGCCCCTGGTTCCACACAGGTGGAACCTGTGCCCACATACAGCCACACTGAAATCAATAGGGATATAACTGAACAAATCTAGTTGCAAGATTTGACCCTTGTTTTGGTCTCTGAAGCCCTAATTGGCTTGAGACCTACCTACTTGACACCACTTGTCTCTCTGAACCATACTGCCACAGCTGTCATCCACGGAAGTACTCAAGCTGGAGCTCCCTTGCTTTTAGCTTAAAAGGCTGTTAGCAACATGTTCTGAGTGATTGGCCCCTTCCATGTCTTTTGAATTTACTGTTTCCCCATTTGTCTGAAATAGCCCAAATTTGCTGACCATTAGGGTATTGCAAGTCGACGTATTTAACCAGACATTTGGGGAGGACTCAGGTATGTGGGGGTTAGGATTTGATTTGTTCATTGGTTTACATTTTTTGCTTACTTGCTGTTTTTGGTGGTAGATGAGATTGCCCCCTACTCTGGTATAGCTGTTTTAATTTTGGTTTGCGATATTAACCATTTCTCAGAGTGCCTAAAGCCTGAATAAGGTCTCTGATATATTTAAAATTTAAACTGAAGTAAACATATAAAATTAGGTTTCAAACTGAAAATGTTTTTCTGTACATACACAAATCCTATTTTATACAACAACAACAACAACAACAACAACAACATTTAAGATCAAGGCATCCAAACTGTTAAAAGCTATAATAATAAATGCCTTCCAGATCAACCAGGGTAATACAACAAGACACCATTTAAGCAACTAAGTTTTTACACATTTAGGATATCTGGAATAACTTTAGTTAAATGTATTACCTTCACAGCACTAGTATTATTCTGTGACCCTCTAACAATGACAGTAGCACCATACATTCGAGAACGTTGTTTAAAGGAAACTGAAATGTTATAAGTCTGTGATATATGCAGAATCGTGGGAGAATTAGGATCTGGGATGGGTTGGAGAATTCCAGCTATGGGTAATTCAAACATAAGTACCAAAGGAAGCAGCTCCTAGAGTGAGATTGAGAAAAATCACAGCATGTATTTGAAGCACAATCACATTTACTCAGCCTACCACAACTTTAATAAAAATTCAGAGTTTTCTCTCACTTCACTGTTCTAATTCACTTCAAATGTTCTAAATAACATTTAGAATATCTACAATCTCTCTGAGCTTTCTTTACAGAAACTTAAGTTTGTTGACATCATCCAAGGCAAGCTGTTTGCTGTCACAAACAAATGGAAAAAATTCATTACCTTGCCATGGAAAAAAGCGTGAATGTCATACATCATTAGAAAAATTGCAAAAAAAGCCACAGTTTTGTTTTGCAAATAAAGAATGTCAAAAAACCAAACAAAAATAAAAGAAACCATGTCACATTCCCACATGCTTCTATACTTACAGACCATATATTGAGCTACATTTGTGAAAATTTATTCAGGGATCTTGCTCAACAGTGAGATGGCTGGGGTTAGAAAAATAATGACTTTTTATGGAAAAGCCCTATAAGTCATGGTTTCTGTCACAACCATCATAACCATCAAACATACAGCCTTAATGTATGCATATGTATAGAACATTAAAATGTTCATAATATGTCATATGGTTCAAAAAAGAGTTGTGTAAGATACACATAAAATCAAAAGAGATTGTTATGATGGGGGAAATGAGTGCAGAGTGCGATTGGTGGGGATGGATTTATTTTGCAACAGTCCATCGCATTAGTTACACCTACTTCATACACAGTTAAAATTCAATCATAGGCAACTAAATTACCTCAGAAGAGGGAGAATTTACCACATAATTCTTAGTAGAAGGACTGCAAGATCAAATCTGGTTTAAATAGCTGACACTAAATTCAGGCTTTAAATCAGTTTAGGTAACATAGTGACTAAACATGTGTCACTTTGGTGTTGTATAGTTTGTCCACATGAATGTTAACATTCTTAATACATTTTTAACACATATGTACACACTACTCGTAAGCCCTTTATGCTTATTTTGTATTATTATTTAAAATCTGCTAATTAAAAAGATTAAACATACAAATGTTCATTGTGAATATTGCTGACATTATTTTCTTGCAGTTTTGGGTTTTATGATATGATCTGCATAGAGACCACAAGACAGAGCCAGTCAATCCTAGAATACTCAGAACTGAACTATCATTTCCCACTTCTATCTCCCAACTTCTTCTATCTCCAGTGTGTATGAGATGCGAGTTATGGAAATACAGTTACCCGTATTCTAACTCTGGCAGACTCCACTCCAGCTGGCTGTCCTGCAATAGACACCTGAAAACGTCAGAACACAGACAACATAATATCAAGTTTTCATATAAATTATCTGAAAAAATCTCCAACTATTTGTTATTTTTGATATGTACTGTACTTCTGTTGGTGTCTGACACATTTTTTTAAAACAGTAGTTGAAAACTGAATCCCTCCAGTAAAGGGTTACTTTTGTATATTGATTTTTATGCTATGAACTCTAACAACATTCTGAAAACTTTGAATAATGGAAAAAACTAAAATCAAAATTCAACGTAGCCATTCAGAACGAACCCTGCAATTACTGTTCTGCAACAGTATATTAGTCCTTAAGGTTGAATATACTTTTTAAAAATTACATCCTAAGTTGCCACTGGGAGTTTTATGGAACATGTCGCTTAAAAAAAAAAAATCCAGAATAAATTATTAGTATGCTATAATGACAGACTGAAAAGTAAAAATGTCCTTTAAATTTAGTATTATAGAACAGCAAGAATCTTTTTGATGTATTATAATTCAACAAGCAACCTTCACTCTAATAAACACTATAAAGTTGAACTGCTTTCATCAGATGTTTTCATTTTTGTTAGACATCTACAAACTTTAGTTTCTATATAACTTAACATGCCAAAACCACCCAGAAATTTAAAAAATAAATAAAAATCAGTAATCCACATGTCCTGCTTCTCTACCACTTCCTTATACTGAATGATTGTCCTCTGAATATTTGAAAGAATTTGATAAACATATCACTAATTGTCCCTAGCTATTCATAAAGGAGAACTGTTTGCAACAGCAGGTTTTCTTTCAGTCCACCTAGAATAATCCATTGATTGACACACCCGATATAGATATGAAGAGTTAATTCGATAACCATCTATGTATACAAACCAGGACAAAAATAATTAAATAAAAAATAATTATATAATACTTTAAAAATGGAATAACCAGCTTATATTAATAAGCATATGAACTTAAGATTTTAAGGCCAGAATGGGACCATCACGATCATCTACTACTTTGCCTTTGCCTTCTCCCCTCAGAGTCAGGGACTCTTGTTCTTCATCTCTGTAACAGAGCACAGCTGCCCCCCGGCTCCTGCATCTGCTAGGCTCAAGGTATGTCTACACTACGGGATTATTCCGATTTTACATAAACCGGTTTTGTAAAACAGATTGTATAAAGTCGAGTGCACGTGGCCAAACTAAGCACATTAATTTGGCGGTGTGCGTCCATGTAACGAGGCTAGCATCGATTTCCAGAGCGTTGCACTGTGGGTAGCTATCCCATAGCTATCCCATAGTTCCCGTAGTCTATCCCGCCCACTAGAATTCTGGATTGAGATCCCAATGCAAAAACAGTGTTGCGGGTGATTCTGGGTAAATGTCATCACTCATTCCTTCCTCCGTGAAAGCAACGGCAGATAATCATTTCGCGCCCTTTTTCCCTGGATTGCCCTGGCAGACGCCATAGCATAGCAACCATGGAGCCTGTTTTGCCTTGTCACTGTCACCGTATGTGTACTGGATGCTGCTGACAGACGCGGTACTGCAGTGCTACACAGCAGCATTCATTTGCCTTTGCAAGGTAGCAGAGACGTTTACCATCCTTATTGCACCAGATGCCATTGTAAATTGGTGATGAGATGATGGTTATCAGTCATTTTGCACCGTTTGCATGTGGAAATTGGCGATGATGGTTATCAGTTGTTTTGTACCGTCTGCTGCTGTCATAGGTGCTCCTGGCTGGCCTCGCTGAGGTTGGCCGGGGGCGCATGGACAAAAATGGGAATGACTCCCAGGGTCATTCCCTTCTTTATGTTTTGTCTAAAAATAGAGTCAATCCTGCCTAGTGTACTAGAGAACCAGAGAGCACAACCGCTCCATGTCACAGCCCCAGAGATCTCGCAGAAATGATGAGCTGCATGCCATTCTACGGGGTGCCCCTGCAACCACTCCACCCGTTGCTTCCTTCCTCCCCCTAACCCTCCTGACCTACTGTGGCAGTGTCCCCCCATTTGTGAGATGAAGTAATAAAGAATGCAGGAATAAGAAACACTGATTTTTTAGTGAGATAAAATGAGGGGGAGGAAGCCTCCAGCTGCTATGATAGTCCAGGCAGGACAATTAAAGGGTGGGGGGAGAAAAGGAGCCCAGCCTCCTGCTGCTATGATAGTCCAGGTAGTATAGAATCTTTTCTTTAGACATGAAAGGGGGGTGCTGATAGAGCTCAGCCTCCAGTTGCTATGATGAGGACCTGTTTACCAGCCGTTTTGTACCATCTGCCAAGGAATACACGGGAGTCGAGTCCAATTTTACCCTGTGCGCCCCGGCGAGCTATTAGGCCAGCCAGTAGCACTCATGGGCTGATATGAAGACGGACATATCAGTCATATTGTAGCCGTTCTGCACCCGGAAGGGGATTGCTGGTGTTCAGCGCTGCAGCACCCTGTCTAACCAGAGCATGCCAGTTAGATAGGGTGACATTGAAAAAAGCGAGAAATGTTTTTTTCCCCTTTTCTTTGGGAGGGGAGGGAAGGGTGTAAATTGATAGACATTTACCCTGAACACCCAGGAAAATGGTTTTTGACCCTTCAGGCATTGGGAGCTCAGCCAAGAATGCAACGCTTTTCAGAGACTGACAGGGACTGGGGATAGCTGGAGTCCTCAGTATTCTTCCCCCCCCCACCATGAGCGTCTATTTTGATCTTCGGCTTTCGTACGCTTGCCATACAGCACTGTGCTGTGGACTCTGTATTTATAGCCTGAGATTTTTTCAAATGATTGGCAATTTTCGTTCTGTACGGAGCTCTGATAGAAACAGATTTGTCTCCCATACAGCGATCAGATCCAGTATCTCCTGTATGGTCCATCTGGAGCTCTTTTGGATTTGGGACTGCATCGCCATCTGTGCTGATCAGAGCTCCATGCTGGGCAAACAGGAAATGAAATTCAAAAGTTCGCGGGGCTTTTCCTGTCTACCTGGCCAGTGCATCTGAGTTCAGATTGCTTTCCAGAGCGGTCACAATGGTGCACTGTGGGATACCGCCCGGAGGCCAATACCGTCGATTTGCGACCACACTAACCCTAATCTGACATGGCAACACCAATTTCAGCGCTATTCCCCTCGTTGGGGAGGAGTACAGAAATTGGTTTAAAGAGCCCTTTATATCGATATAAAAGGCTTCGTTGTGTGGATGGGTGCAGGGTTAAATCGGTTTAACGCTGCTAAATTCGGTTTAAACGCAAAGCATAGACCAGGCCTCAGATAAAGTCACCCAGAGACCCTCGGGTTCTGAAACCACTGGTGCTTTTATTTACAAGTTGGTGCTCCTACCACCTTCTCACTATACAGCTCTGGGTTCCTTGTGTCTGAACCCAGGAGGGAAGGGCTTTCTCTCAGTCTGCAATCCCTTACTCTCCACCATCCCGGCTTCCTTCTTCCCAGCCTCTTATATAATCTTTGGCTAATTGGGCTGGCAGTTGGCCCTCATTCCCCAATTAGGGCAGGTTCTTACCAGCCAGCTCACTTTATTCACCTAAATGGGGCTGGCATGGCAGGGGCATGGCATGATTCTGAAGTCTCTCTAATCAGCACCCTGTCACAATCTCCAAGCATTCTTGTCAAGTACATCTTCCAAGCTGACATCGACCTTCTTCATTTCCTCCTTCATCACCCCAAACCACCCTTTTCTAGGTCTCTCTCATGTGTGACTCTCTTTGTACTGTGACTACTAGCTATTGTATTTTCTGGTCAACTTATCCCTTATCTCGTCACCTCACATGATCCAGCCATCTCAGCAGATACTCCCTCAGCTTTCCCATGATGAGGGCTTCCCATATCATTTCATTGCATAGTCTATCAGCTCTTGTCTTACCTGGAATCCATCTGAACATTTTCATTTTGGCAGTGGAAGAAGTTGTTCTTCTCTTCCTTACTGGCTGGCATTCTGACTCAAATGTCATAGCAGGCCTAATCACGATCTTATATACTTTGGTCTTTAGTTTATTTGGCATATTCTTACAGCAGAAAATTCCTGTCTACTCCTTCCGTTTACACTACATGCTCTTCATGTGGCTCTGTGACAAAGCGCTGAAGCCTAACAGATGGATCAGCACTCTGATCACTGTGGCCTCAATTAGTTCCCCCGGTGATGGCTGACTGAGGAAATAGGGAGGACTTAGTTAATCAGATAGGGAGGCTGGATGAGTTGAAGAACTAACTGGCTCAGCAGATGACTAGCTTGATAAAAGACAGGAAGGACGTGTTGGGAGTAGGAAGCAGGGAGGGAGAACAGGGCTAGCTGGCTGTGCCCAGTCTGAAGGAAATCTGAAGGAAGTGAGATCTCTTCCTCCCAGGGCCCTGATAAATGGGGTGAAGGAAATCAGGTCATAAGTATTAGATCTGCTGAACTGCACTGCACAGGAGTTGCTGGAGAGGACCTGAATAAATTAGACAAAGAGGACACAAAAGAAGAGAGTCTGAGTGGTTTTTGTGGTGACCAAGGATGGGGAAGAATCTACGCTCCATTACAAGCTCCTAACCTCTGCATGCACATTCCCATCATGGCTCAACAATGAACTGAGGAATCTAAATTGTTGAACGGACTAACTCTAACTGGCTTCTCATTGTCCCTCTCAACAAAGCATCACATATTCTGTCTTTTTTGGCTAATTCGTAAGCCATTTTCTTCCAATGCAGCCCTCCAGGGCCTCCTTCTAAACCCCTTTCCAGTGTGGTGTTATCTTCATGAGACAATATGCTACCAGCAAAATGCAGGCTTGGTGGAGACTCTCTCCTAATCTCCTACATCAAGGTGTCCATTCTAATCACAAACATGAATAGTGGTCCTTGATGTAGACCTACTCTCATAGAGAATGACTTTGTAGCCACAGTAGCTTCTCACTGCTGTTCTGCTATCCTCATACCTGTCATGATAGTCTGAAGATGCGCCTCCAGCAGATTGTGTGACTGCAGGCACCACCATAACAATTCTCTAGGAATATATACTGTAAAATATAAATAAAGTATTAAATACTTACTTGGTTGCTCTTTTCTGCTTGGTTATTCCTATTAGAGTCTGGAAAATGGATGTGACATCCTGTTTCTTCCATCACTTTTTTAATGTTATTGCCGCCTTTGCCAATCACATGAGAATGTTCTGTATGTGAAACATCCATCTTCAGGGTGACTCGATTACTCTAGAGGCCAAAACATCTACTTATTATGGGATTCTTCAGTGTGGAATAGCTTAACATCAATATTTTGCACTAAATTACATTTATAAAACTATATTATAGACAGTTAGGTCACCAGAATATTTTAATAATGGCTTACTGTTGACTGAATTAAGACTTGTTTAATACTGGAACTTTATATTTAATTGCTAAACCATGAATATTTTCCTTCTGATAAGGAAATCAGTGTGGACCCAAATACATTAGACTCCTCTACTACCTGTTTCACAAATGGCAAAACACCTTTAAAGAAAGGTGGATGAGAGTTGCACTAGACTAAAAAACATCAACAGAAATATTGATGCGTGTCACGGTTTGCTCCAGGTAAGATGTACTTTTTAGTTTTCAAACTTCCAGATTAAGAGTTAGAAAAATAGTGTTTTAATTCTCTTAAATTAAGACCTAGCTTTCCGATTTCAGGATTCTCATTATATGGTTCTTTTTTGGTTGTGTCTGTAATTCTGTCATTTAAAATAATGCATAAAGCAATTTGATGCAAATAATTTTTTAAAGTCTAAATGCAAAGACAGGTCTCATTCTCTAGTAAGCAAAGTGGTTTAATGACCTCAGTTTGGAGATCTCTAGGTCACCATACAGCGAGACAGAAATGACTGACACTGTACAGGAGATGCCCATAATTAGAACAATGCAAGTCTAGTGGGGGGAGGCGAGATTTAAGAAATAGCTGGCCTCATACAGTATCTAGCTCCAGTTTGTGTGGCTCAGGCTACTAAAACTAACATTTTAAATAAAAGAATACAACAATAATAAATTCCTTGTTTTTAAAAAGTGTCTAAAAAAAGAACTGCTTTCTGTGCAGCTGGACATTGTAAAACATACATATTGGGAGGATCAGGGCTATCCATTTGGCCTGAGGAGCATAAAAGAGGAAGATAAACTGGAGGTAGGGGGAATTCTGAGGAGTACAAGGTTCATTTCACAGCAGTTTAAGGTCTACTAGGTGTTCAGCGAACTAAAATTAATCATTTGCCATAAACTCACATGCAGTATACTGTGCTATAGAAAGGTGGTATGTGCTAACAAATTACCTATGTAAAACAGCTAGACACACTTTTATTGGCCAATTCTGAAAGGGAGTATTTCCCAACTTCTTTTGGCTCAAAATATCAGAACAGCTATTTCTGATGCAACTAGTTGGAAATTGTAACTCTCTCTCTCTCTCTCACACACACACACACACACACAATTCTCCCTCCCCAGGCAAAATGGGGAACTCCTTGTCTCCCAGGTGGCTCCCCTACCTCCTGCTTCCCTGCTATACAGAAGAAGGAATGTGTGCGAGCATGTAAAGCTGAGTTAATGGATTTGAGGTGTGGTCTCTAGATCAGCAGTATTTCTCAAGCTACTGTGTGTATGTCTCTCTCATACTCCCACCAGACCCTGGCTTTCCATACCACATTCTGCCCAACTAAAGTGGATCTCTCTCCTTACCTTGGCATACAGTTCCCTGCTCGTCTCTCATCATGACCATATGCAGTTAAACACTGGATCCCATATTGCATGGAAACCACTTTTAATAAGTGAAATAATTTCAACACAAGGGCCCACCCAAAACTAATCAACGGCACCAGGTGCTGATGAGACTAACAAACTACACTAAAAATGGAGTTTTTGAGCCAAGTCATTTGAGAGTTATGACAGACGGAAAAAAAAAAAAAGGTAGGAAAGTGTTCAAATAGTGAGATCACCTCATGCTTTGAACCCTCATGTCTCTCAAGTATGTCTTCATATTTGCTTCATGCCATTGGTGTTGAGACTCAAGAAGGTGACCCATTTAAAAGTCACCATGACTCAAAATGAGTGCCAGTTCTAATAGGTACAATATATAAGGAAATTTTCCAACTCTACGATGAGCATCCAGCCTTTATATTTAGCTTTCATAAGCCTGTTTGGACTTGCTTTAAAATTGCCAGAAGTAAGACAATGATCTCCATTGGACTTGTAATTTTGAACAGGATACACAATTCTCTTCAGTTTACTTGTGGTCACAGGCCTTCATAAATACAAGTCCCCCAATACCAACTGCTCTATCTATCTCCTGGACCATCATGGAATCTTAAGCCTTACAGCATGTTTCAGTACAGAAAAGTCTTTGAAAAGATTGGTGGATAAGATTATCTCCATCAAATTAATAATTACTATACAAAATGGAAAGTTCTCAATCAGTTTGAGGTCAATGCTTAATTCAACAGCATATGTCCCACTACTAGTTTGAAATGCTAGGAGCAGCACTGAGGATAAGGGAGAAAGAGGGGGTTTAGACAAAGATGTCAAAACTGTCTTGCTGAATCTGTGCATTTTGAACCTGAAAAATAAACTGACTCTTCCTTTTGGACTCAGTGAGATTAGTTTAGCTTTTTCTTTTGAGTATTACCTTGCATTTTTAATATCAACTCCACTTTCGAAACAAGCTTTTAGTTCTCTGTTTGTTTTTTGTTATATTAGTGTTTGTCCTGCACCTAAGCATTTGTATATATAATGCTAAGATCACCATAACATCTGAGTGCAGAGAGAATGACTTGTCAATTTATAATTTTGTCAAACAGTTGATCTGTGAACAAAATACACCTCAGCCATTTATTTAGTAAGCCTTATTATGGTCAAATTTCTGACACTCAACATTTCATTTCTGAAATATCATAAAATTAGGAAAACACATCATGCTTTCCACAATTCTGTACAACAGAATTGGCCACACAATCCACTACTTGCAGTGGAGTTTGCATTTTTTTTAAAGAGAAAACTCTGTTCAAGTTTTTAGTCAATATGATAAGGAAAATTTTTCCCCAAATGTTAACGGTACAGAACCAGAAACAGCGTTGTCTTCTTAAGTCTGCACAAAACTGAAAAACAGTTTCAAATAGAAGTTTATTGAATTCATTATCAGCCTCCTCCCCCCGCTCCCTGGCTGCACCCGGGACACTTTACTAACCATATTATTCATTTTAATGTAAAATTTTAATAAAAGCGTCTGCTTTTTAATTTACTCTAAGTTGCTGCAGAATTCAGTGTCACTATACCATAGAAATAGGGGCCTGCACACAGGATTTTGGCCAGGACTCAATATTTTCCTCTTACTTTTGTGTCCAAGACAGACATGATCTTTTCCTTAGCTTCTTTAACATTTTCTTTTTTTCCAGATACTTTAATATGGGGATCTAAAAAAAGAGAAATAAAGATCAATAAACAAGTGACATCAGGAAAAATCTACCAAAATACTTACTCTTTCACTATCAAGCATTAAACAAATAAACTACTTTTAAATTTTAAAAAAAACAAACAAGAAAGCTTTTTGTTGTTCCTTTTAAAAAGAAACAGCTACTTTAGATATGTTAAAGTTTAAAGGTGAACTAGAATACCAAATTCTTTTGGAATTGCTAAATTACTGCAGCATGTCAATAATCAATTCATTTACTCTTCTTACGTGTTTTATTGTGCTCCAGAATATTATAGTAACAAACTGTTTAAAAAAAATGCAAGATTACACATTACTACTGTGATATTACAAAGCAATCTACTGCAGTGTAGACAAGCAAGAAAACTGAACCAAATACACCTCTACCTCGATATAACACGAATTTGGATATAACACGGTAAAGTGGCGCTCCATGGGGGTGGGGCTGCACACTCCGGTGGATCAAAGCAAGTTCCATATAATACAGTTTCACCTATAACGTGGTAAGATTTTTTGGCTCCCGAGGACAGCGTTATATCGAGGCAGAGCTGTACTTCTCTTGTTGAATGCTAGCAATCAGCAACTCACAGCCATTTGATGTTAGTGTTTTTTTGTATGCCAGTTTATGCTTCTATCACACAGAACTTAATCTGCGGATGTTTCCCAACTCTTAATTATGCTATTAACATAGTTATTTGATCTCTATACTGTTGTTGTTAGTCATTACACCTAATCACAAAGCATTGGAATGGACATTAAAAGCTCCTTTCTTTGAGCCATTAATAACAATTCATTCATGAACAAAAAATATTTTTACACATTTAGAAGGCATTCAATACTGAGTATCACCTTACTGAAGTTTTTGCCTAATCAGACCTAAAGTAGTGGATGTAACAACTTAGGTATTGACCATAAGAGTTTTTAAGTATCAATGAAATATGAGAAGATGATGTATCCCCAATGAGTTATCAAGCAGAGTACAATGACAATAAAACAAAACCAGGGGGTTAAATTCTGAAACTCTTACTCAGTCAAAATGGTCATTGAAGAATCTGGCTCATGGAAGTTAAATGAGACTTGGAACTAACCCCCGCGTCCATTAACTGAAAATGACACCTTAAGTAGAAGAGCAGCACCATCTGGTGTCTGGAAATATGAACTATCATAATCCAATATTCACAAACAGAAATGGGCCCAAACCAAACAACCCTGAATTTCCAGCTGGCAGACCTGGATTTTGTATTTTTGATTTGGTCTTGTCTCTTTTCTCCTAAAAATGAGACCGTATGCCTATTCACAGTGTGGCCCTTTCCTCCATAACTGAGTTTGCACTTGCTCAAGGAACTTCTAAATCCACTGTTGCACAATACATACTAATGTGATTAGATCTGGTACTGCATTTTAACAAAAGCCATCCAACATTCTGTAATATGTATGGGCATTCAAATTTTCAGTAGAAGGGGAAAAACAGATATACCAACAGGATAAACCTGCCTTTCTTCTACCACCAGAAATTTAAAACAATCAATCATAACATCCTTAATTTTCTACTGAGTACAAAAGGTTACAAATCAAAAAAGACCACTTGAAATGCTTAGATACTGCTTGTTCCAAGAGCAGGTTTTATCTCAACAAGTTTTGAAAAAGTTCAACTGAGGAGCGAAGAATGCTGGAAGCTTAGAAAATTTTTTGCCAAATTGCACAGAAATCACAAAAATGTAACATTTTGAGTTCTAATTAAACAGGCATAGTTTTGTTTTTTAATGGAAAACAGTCACAAAAATGTGTGCAATCATGGCATTTACAGAAGCTCTGAAATCCTGCTGTTCCAGACTTTCCACAATGGTGGTGCTGAGCACTTCAATTTTTTTGAAGGGCATTTTATTTTCTTCTCTTGTTTTAAGTTCCGCATAAACCTAGTGGTTAAAATATATTTCAGCTCAAAATGTTTGAAAAAACAGCTACAAGTAATGATTTTTAGAAGCAGAGATCTCAGTATATTATGAATGCTACAAGTATCTGTTTAGAGATGACATAAAAGGATACTTGTATTTTATTGAAAAGTGGATAAATGATTTTTTAACAACATCTTTCAACACACTGCTGACCAATGACAGAAGGTACCTGGGCTGCCATCTTGGTATCTCCTGAAACCTTGTGAAACCCACCTCTTTCCCCTAAATGAGCTAGTACTGTTCAACTGATAGTACTATGTCTGCCTGTCTCTGTTTACTAACATGAATAATTAGATGAGAAGAGATTTTGGAAAAAAAACTCTCCTCCATTTTTCATTTCCTTTGGCTTTTTAGATTTTGTTGGTGTGCTCAGACTCACAAATTTCTCAAGTTTATTATACTTTCAGCCTTTATTTTTGTACCCTAAAAATAATAAAAACAAAGTATTTTACATTATGTATTCTATTTTCTTCCAAAAACCAAAAAACCAAACCCAACTAAGCCACCAATAGAGATTTTGAAACAATACCATTTTCACAAACTATAAAATCTACCAAGATTACAGTATTAATCTCCATTCCTCCACTCTCATCTCCCACGTACTCACCCCAGGTACCTTCTACATACTTCCCAAGATATACAAACAGGAGAACCCAGCCAGACACAACACATCTGACCATGGCATTCTTAATGAAGGAATATCAGGACTCACAGAAACAATCCTCAAACCATTCACCAAGCAAAGGGTCAGTTTCCTCCAGGACACAATCAACTTACTCCAGAAACTCCAGAAACTCAAGATCCTCCCTCAGAACATTATCCTTGCTACCATGGAGGTCATGTTCCTATACATCAACTTCCCTCAACATAATAGCATTGCAGTATGCTCAAATATCTACAAGACAATGGACAACACTCACATATCCACCTTAAACTATCCATTCCATTCTCACCCATAACGACATCCTGAAAGAAATTTTTCACAAACCCTCTCTTGTGGCCTTCATCACTCTCCCTCCTCACCTCACCAAGCTCAGCAGCAGCAGCAAGATCACCACAGACTAAGACCTACCAACTCAAAATGGCACCAGACCCTGCCAAAACAGATGCAAATTCCTGCAAACATATCTCCACTATTATGACAATCCATGGGTCCTACACATGTCTATCACAACGTGTGCTGTATCCCATCCAGTGTATCAAATGCTCTAATAATTATGCCGCTGAAATCAGACAATCATCATGCTCTCACAAGAACTCATACAGAAAAATGAGAAAAGACAAACACACCATATCATCATTAGGTGAAAACTTTTCACAAAGCAAACATCTATATCTGCCCTCTCAGTGTTCATTTTCAAAATACATCTGCACTATACCTTGAAAAGACAAACATGGGAACTTATATTTCATAACTCTGCTAGATACTAAATCCAGGGTCTCATTACAACTATTTGTAACCTACTAGCCTTCCTTTGTCCTCTGACTACAGGGTGTTAAATGCTCACTTCATTTTAATTGATTTCTTCCAACATCTGTCACACCTAGTATTTAGTTACCTTTTCCAGACCTGAAGAGCTCTGTGGACCTCAAAAGCCTGTCTCGTCCACCAACAGAAGTTGGTCGAATAAAAGATATTACCTCACTCACCTTGTCTCTCATATCCTGGGACTAACATGACTATAACAACTCTACAAATAAGTCCTAATTGCATGCATTCTGTGGTGTTAATGGAATTCAGCTCACAAGTTTACCAACTACTGAATTATTTTTCTTTTAAGAGTTATGAAGAACTGGGAACATTCTTCTGATTAAGGCTTGTTCTATACTAGAAAAATTAGGTCAGAATATCTCTGTTGCTCAGTGGCATGAAAAATCCACGCTCCTGAGTGGCATAGTTAAGCAGACCTAAGTCCACATATAGACAGACTGATGGAAAAATTCTTCTGTTGGCCTAGCTCATGAGTGGGCAAACTTTTGGGCCCGAGGGCTACATCTGTGCATGGAAATTGTATGGCGGGCCATGAATGCTCACGAAATTGGGGTTGGGGTGTGGGACGGAGTGAGGGCTCTGGCTGGGGATGCAGGCTCTGGAGTGGGGCCAGAAATGAGAAGTTTAGGAGTGGGAGGGAGCTCTGGGCTGGGGTTAGGGTGTGGGGGGAGGTGAGGACTCTGTGGTGGGTCTGGGGATGAGGGGTTTGGGGTGTAGGAGGGCGCTCTGGGCTAGGATAGAGGGGTTCGGAGGGCGGAAGGGGGATCAGGGCTGCGGAAGGGGGATCAGGGCTCCAGCTGGGAGTGTGGGCTCTGGGGTGGGGCTGGTGAAGTGTTTGGGGTGCAGGAGGGGGCTCCAGGCTGGGACCGAGAGGTTCAGAGAGCAGGGGGATGGGACGCAGGAGGCGGTCAGGGGTTCAGGCTCTGGGCAGTGCTTACTTCAAGCAGCTTCCAGAAGCAGTGTCATGTCACCTCTCCAGCTCCTACGTGGAGGCACAGCCAGGCAGCTCTGCGTTCTGCCACATCTACAGGTGCCACCAATGAGAGCTGCAGGGGCAGCGCTGGGGGCTGAGGGAGTGTGTGGAGCCCCCTGGCTGTTCCCTATGCATAGGAGCCGGAGAGGGACATGCTGCTGCTTCTGGGAGGTGCGCAGAGTGGGGCAAGCCGCCGACCCTGCTGTCTGCCTGGAGCACCAGAGCAGTGCAAGCCCCAGACCCCACTCCTCGGTGGGAGCTCGAGGGCTGGATTAAAACATCAGATGGGCCAGATGCAGCCGGTGGGCCGTAGTTTGCCTACCCCTGACATAGCTACTGCCTTGTGTGGAGGTGGATTAGCCAAATCAATGGGGGAGCCCCTCCCATTGGCATAGGTAGTGTGTATACTGAAGCACTACAATGGGTCAGCTGCAGCTGTAGTATTTCAAGTAAAGACAACACTCAGTATGGTCATTCTTATGTTCTTAAGGTAACTGAAAAATGGAGAAAGGCAAAACTATTACCACTCTTCAAAAAAGGGAAAGCGCCCCAGCAATTATTAATAAGTCTAACGTCTAATTCAAGTAAATAGGAGTTCAAACAGAAAAAGAAAAAAGTCACTAAACAACCACATAAAAATAAAATAATAAGCAATAAAGACCCCACATAGAGAACGAACAAGCATGGCTGCTTTTGGGTAAGAAATATAAAACTGCTGGATGAAGTGAATGACGTAAATAATTCCCATGAGTTTGTACTGGTGTTTTTGAACAGGCATAATAGATAACAAAAGTGAAGCGCAGCTTACAGAGCGCTAACACCACTGATTTGTGTAGCTTAGTAAATATGATAGTGTTAGGAGGATGGTAAGATCTGAAAGTAGGGCTTGGGACAGTTTACTTTATCTAATGCTACTCTGCATCATAAAACAATGCCTACTTTAAACCACGTATAAATGACTTTTCCTCTTAAACAGAGCTCACCATCTTAATCGCTCAGCAATTGTGAAGACTGTTATTGTAATAAACTGCAGTTTAACACTTCTGCTGAAAATTGACTAAACCCTGTATGTCAATGATTTCAAGATCTAATATGCTTAGTTAAAATAATAATAATAATAAAAAAATGTCTCTCTCCATGCTAGTCCCAAACTCAATTTGTGAACTAAAATCAAGCTGGATTCTTTGCTTCTCATTCTTCATCACTACTATTATGTTGACGAAATTCTTCCCTCATCACAGCTCTGCAATTCCAGTGTCTTCCAATTATTCTCTCAGTGATACCTGTGTAATCTCATTGCTTTCCAGTAGCTTTGCACAGGTGTAACTGACTGGAACGGTTATTGAAATCTGGGAAAGATTGCTCTTGATTATGTACAAGGCAGAACAGAATCCAGTTCACATGTCCACTGCTCTTTTTTGCTCTGCATTGCTAACAGGAGTAAAAGCTCATTTTTACTAAATAAAGGCAACAGATATGAACAAGTAGAAGAAGCGGAGCTGATGAGTAAGAATGTGCTGTTCTTGCACAGTTACTTGACAGCATACGAGCCACACTCCTGAGACACATGGCTACACTTGCAACTTGTATGGCTACACTTGCAACTTCAAAGCGCTGCCGCGGGAGCACTCCCGCAGCAGCGCTTTGAAATGCGAGTGTGGTTGCGGCGCCAGCGCTGGGAGAGAGCTATCCCAGCGCTGCAGGTACTCCACCTCCCTGTAGGGATTAGCTTAGAGCGCTGGGAGCCGCGCTCCCAGCGCTGGGACACTGTTTACACTGGAGCTTTACAGCACTGTAAGTTGCTGCACTCAGGGGGATGTTTTTTCACATTCCTGAGTGACAAAGTTGCAGCCCTGTAAAGTGCCAGTGTAGCCAAGGCCATAGCTATGACAACCTAACCCCCAGTGTAGACAGCGCTAGGCTGAAAGAAGAATTGTTCCATCAGCCTAGATACTGCTTCTCAGGGCTTGGCTATACTGGAGAGTTGCAGCGCTGGTGAAGGGGTTACAGCGCTGCAAATCACTCTGTGTACACACTTGGAAAGCCCAGCCAGTGCTGCAACTCCCTGGCTGCAGCGCCGGCTGTACAACTGGTCTGCTTGGGGTGTAGCGATTCCAGCACTGGTGATGCAGCGCTGGTCATCGGGTGTGGACACCAAAAGCGCTGTTATTGGCCTCCAGGGTATTAGGAGGTAACCCAGCATACCTTTTTGGCCACTCTGCTCATCGTTTCACACTCCACTGCCCTGGGCTCAGGTGATCCGCCCTTTAAGTGCCCCGGGAATTTTAAAAATCTCCTTCCTGTTTGCTCAGCCAAGTGTGGAGTGGAGTGCAATCAATCAATCACTGACCATGCCCTCCACGCCCAAACGAGCCCCAGCATGGAGCAATGGTGAGCTGCAGGACCTCATCAGTAATGTTTGGGGTGAGGAAGCTGTTGGCAGTCACAGCTGCGCTCGGCAGCTGTAGAAATTATGATACCTATGGGCAGATATCAAAGTCCATGCTGCAAAAGGAGCCATGAACGGGACACACTGCAGTGCAGGGTTAAAGTAAAGGAGCTGTGGAGTGCTATTGGAAAGCCCGTGAGGGAAACCGTGTGCTCAGGTGCTGCCCCTACAACCTGCCGTTTTTACAACGAGCTGGATGCGATACTCCCTGGGTGTAGGACTCCACTGCAAATCCGAGGGACCACAATGGACAGTTAGAGCCGGGAGAGGAGGGGTGGGGAGGATGTGGAGGAACCCGAGAGCGAGGGTACTGGGGTGGTGGGAGCACACCCCGCGAGTCTCAGGAGGCATGCAGCCAGGAGCTCTTCTCAAGCCCAGGAGGACGCTAGCCAGTCGCAGCAGCTGGAACTTGAGGCAAGAAGAAGCAGAGGATCGTGTTTCCCGGTAAGTACAGCTTTTATTTTAAGGAGGGAAATTGTTTTTGGGAGAGAAACAGCGCGGGGGTTATGGCTGCCTGCATGCATGCATGCCTAGATGTGGAAAAGCCCATTGATTTGGTCTATCATGTTGCGGTAATCGGCCTCTGTAATCTCTGAGCGGCAAAAGTTTCAGCCAGAGCGAGGGCAATGTGCTTGCGCAAGTTTATAGGGAGAGCTAAACCGTGGTCCTTGTCCCAGTCAGGCTAACGCGTCGCCGCGCTACTGTGCCGTGAGGGGTGAGGGAACCATTGCTGCACACAGGCAAGCTGCACAGGGGACTGCAGGGTGGAATCTACATTGCTGGAGAAGACCCTCCTGCTCTTCCCAGGTGACACGCGGAGCAGGGATATATTTGGAAGGATAAAATCCTATGGAAAATGTACGGGATAGCTGTCATTGTAAGCTGTTCAGTGCACTTTCCTCCCAGCTGCTCTCTGCTTTCCCCAATGCACAGAAATGCCAGTGAGCCCTGACTCAAGCAGCAAACCCTTTCCCAGGTGAGTCGACTGCGGCAGGAAACATGGATTCATTAAATGACCATTCCCATTACTCACAGCATGTCTTCGCCTGCTGTGCCTCTCTGTGCTATGTTTGCTATGTGTAAATGGATGCTACAAAATAGTCTACAAACTCCTTCACTGATTATAAACAATGCAGCCTCTGTAAATAAATGTTTCTATATCTGTTTTTTTTTTAAGTGTCCTTGAAATCCTCCGGCCCTAACACATACAGATGTGAGACTACATAACTTGAGAAGCGCGGCACAAAGGAGAAGCAAGAAGATTTGGTGAAAGCAGTTATGAATAGTATGCCAGAGAGAGTAAGAAAGGCTGCAGGACTGGAGAGAGAAAATGCACCAGTGGAGGGAAACAGAAAGCAAGAGACAAGCAGGAAAAAGGAATTGGCTAAGAAGAAAAGCACAAGGCAGCTGTTAAGCCTCCTGGCGCGCCAAACGGAACTGTATGCAGTCACTGGTAGCCATGCAGGCAGATCAATACCCTTGAGGATGTGGGTGCTAACCCACTCCCCATCCCAAAGCTCTCTCCCTTGTGCCTAACAGTGTTTGCTCAAAAAACCCCTTCTCCAGCATCCTGGTTCCTACCACCACCAGCTGCCCCAACACCTGTACGTTCACTTTCTACACCCCCGATAACTAACGACCGCCTTACCCTATGCACTCAACCCCACTCCCCACCATCACCATGCAGCATCGTAAGTTACTGTATCCTGAAGTGCAGCGGGCATTGCACAGCACTCCAGGCAGGACATATTCAAACATCTGACTGTACAGTTCATCACTCTACTCCCCCCCAACCTTTTATTACTGTACTATTTTTAATAAAGGATTTTCTTTGCTTTTAAAACGGTTTTTTATTATGGGCAGAAAGAGAAACATACTGTATCCCAAGGGAAAATCATTGTAACCACTGCACTTATAACTCCAGTGCAAGGCCAAAACATTACTGTTGGCTTTCAGCCTCAAATTTCTCCCTCAAGGCATCCCTAATCCTTGAAGCCCTGTGCTGGGCCTCTCTAGTAGCCCCTGCTCTCTGGCTGTGCAAATTCAGCCTCCAGGCGTTGAACCTCAGAGGTCCATTCGTCACTGAATGTGACCCCTTCACAAATATTACGGGAGGATACAGCATCAGTGCGGAATATAACCGCGGGGATGCTGCTCTTCCCCCAAGTCTAGCTTCCCATAAAGACACCTCCAGCATCCTTTAAACGGCCAAAAGGCACATTCCACACGTCATTCTGGTTGCACCGGCTCAGCCTGTAGCTTGAACCATTCCTTGCTCCTGTCAAGCTTCCCTGTATATGGTTTCATGAGCCAAGGCATTAAGGGGTAAGCGGGGTCTCCAAGGATCACAATGGGCATTTCCACGTCCCCTACTGTGATCTTCCGGTCTGGGAAAAAAGTCCTGGCCTGCAGCTTCTGAACAGGCACTGTTCCGAAGGATGAGTGCATCATGCACCTTTCCAGGCCAGCCTGTGTAAATGTCAGTGAAACACCCTCCGGTGATCCACAAGCGCCTGGAGAACCATAGAGAAATACCCCTTCGATTAATGTACTCGGATGCCTGGTGGGTGGGGCCAGAATAGCAATATTGCGTCCCATCTATCGCCCCTCCACAGTTAGGGAAACTCATTTGTGCAAAGCCATCCAGAATGTCCTGCACGTTCCCCAGAGTCACGGTTCTTCTTAGCAGGATGACGATTAATGGCCCTACAAACTTGCATCAACACTATTCCAACGGTCGACTTTCCCACTCCAAACTGGTTCGCGATCGATCGGTGTAGCCTGTCTGGAGTTGTCATCTTCCAAACTGCAATAGCCACCCGCTTCTCCACTAGCAGGGCAGCTCTCAATCTCATGTCCTTGCGCCGCAGGGTGTGGGCAGCTCAGCACAACAGTCCCATGAAAGTGGCTTTTCTCATCCGAAAGTTCTGCAGCCACTGCTCGTCATCCAGACTTGCGGGGACGATGTGATCCCACCACTCAGTGCTTGTTTCCCGAGCCCAAAGGCGGCGTTTCACGGTGCTGAGCAGGTCCGTTACTGCCACAAGCAATTTAGTGTCACACGCGTCAGGCGAATCTATATCATCGTCGTCGGACTCCTCACTGTCACTTTGGAGCTGAAGGAATAGCTCAACTGCCAAACGTGATGTGCTGGCGGCATTCATCAGCAAAGTCCTCAGCAGCTCGGGCTCCATTTCTAACAGAAACCGCGCCGCAGACTCACAATGGCACGAAACTGCTGGAGTGATGCACCATGGGGTGTTGGGACAGGAAGCGGAATGACCTGCACCCTTCTGTCCCCTTCCCACAACTCACAGCGCCAAAATGGGACGAGGTGCTCTGTAGGATAGCTGCCCACAATGCACCACTCCCAACAGCGCTGCAACTGCTGCAAATGTGGCCACACTGCAGCGCTGTTCCTACACAGCTGTACGACCACAGCTGTAACTACTCCCAGCACTGCATATTTCCAAGTGTAGCCATGGCCTCAGAGACATGGAATACCTATGTCAATGGGAGAACACCTCCCATCCTCGTCGGTAGTGTTTGCATTAAAGAGCTGCAGCCGTGCTGCTGTAATGGTTTAAGTACAGACACCCTCAGATATAACAGTAACATGTCTGTGAGTACCATATCTTTGCTACTTTCACCATAATATAATAAAATTCCTATATCCAAATATTAAAATGCACAGCAGAGGTTTGCTACAATATCAGCACCATACCAACCATATAAAAACCACAACCAAACTAAAAATCCAATCATAGTAAATATGCAAGCTACAGAGGCTGTCTTAAAAATATGGGTTAAAGTTATGTTCCCAAGAGAAAATTAACTTTTTTGAATATGTTACTGTAACTGTCAGTCTTGCTTGTGGAAAAATATTCCAATCAACTTCAATGGAGTCAGGATTTCACCCTCTATTTTAAACTTCTATGTGGCTGTGCACATTTTATAGAAAACTCTCAGAACTGGACAGTTTACTCATTGGGACTGCTTTCAGAATTGCTCTATCACTGAAAGGGAGTGAAAAAGCAGCATTTTTTCCTGAACAAAAAATAGCATATGATAACATGTATTAAATGATTATTTCAAACACACACTAAACCCATAACATTCAAATTGTTACCAATGAATGCATGGTTTACTGCACACTTTGTACAAAGCATTAATTACAAATTCAGTTGCTCTGACTTTCTAAATGCTTTGGCAACTGCTGCCATCAACTAGGAGCCAATTACTTTAAAATCCTTGTTCCAAAGGAGTTACTTTTTGGCACTGCAGATATAAGGTTGTCCAGCAATTACAGATGACAAGAGATGTCCATTTGTTGTTGAAATTATGCTAGATACTGACTGCTGAATAAAAACCCATTTTCATATAATAATTCACTAACTGTGATTCCTTTATTAATCCAATGGCTATAAAGCCCAGATTTAAGTGTATATTAAAAAAAACAATCTTGCCCTTAGAAAAAATCTTAATTCATTGGACAAAACTCTGAATTACAGATATAGAAACACATCCACACCCACAGAATAACTTTTCTGTCAGGTATAAGTGTACAATAGATGGAATTAACATATTTGTAATGGTATACAATGTGCACAGGCATAATAAAACCTTCATTGGATATCTGTAGATTTGACAGGTCCTGATCCAGCAAAGCACTTAAGCAAAGCTGGATCAGGACTATACCAATTACATCCATGTGTCCTGGGAAATGGATTGGTGCCCTACAGGAAGATATGATTGTGACGGAAACCTGGAACTGGGGTACCACTGCTCCCCCTTCACTCTCCAGCCTGGGCTGTCTCTCACAATGCTTTGCTACTGACAAGCAACAAACCCCTCCAGGCGCTGTTATCACTCAGCACAACAGCATGTGAAGCACCACACCCAGCTAGATTGCATGAATCCTTCCACAGCCACTCATAAATCTCACAGAGAAAGGCACTGACTAATTCCTCCCAGCTCCCCAGCAGAGAAGACATACACCAGCCTTTATAAACTGAGCTGAGATTTCCCAAGCACTACAACCAAAACACACTTTTAGGTAAAATATAAAACAGATTTATTACTGCAGAAAGATAGATGAATATAGGGGCTCTAGGGTGCTACTTTGAGGTGCAGAGTGTCACAATTATTCAAAAGAATTTCTACCACAAGGAACATCATTTGTGGGGATCCTACATTCTTATTGAAAAGGATCTCATTTTAGAGAATATGTTGAATGTTTTTGAGTATAAAGCTTTTAACCACATTGGAGTTAAGCAACCCAGTATTACGGTTCAAACACTTGATGATTTACCACAATAGGAGTTCCCTTACAAAGTAAGAGCAAATAATGGATGTCAAGTTATGAACAATGAAATGAGATACTGGAAATCTAACTTCAAATTTACATATGATCTTTGCTATACAGGCATGTTATAAACAGATAATTAAGGGTTAATGTCTCTTTTACCTGTAAAGGGTTAGCAAACAGTGAACCTGGAGCACCTGACAAGAGGACCAATCAGGAGACAAGATACTTGCAAATCTCGGTGGAGAGAAGCCTTTGTTTTGGGCTGTTTCGCAGGGTTTTTGTTCTCTCTTGGGACTAAGAGAAGCCAGACATGTAACCGATTCCTCACATCTTCTGAAACAGCCTATTCTGTTCAATTTAGTAAGTACCAGTTAGAAAGGCGGTTCAGTCTTTTGGATTGTTTTCTTTATTTGCAAATGTGTATTTGCTGGAAGGATTGTATCTCTGTTGCTGAAACTTGTATTTCTGCTGGGGGGAGGATTCTCTCTAGTGTCTACAAGCTGAAAGACCCTGTAACATTTGCCATATTGATTTTACAGAGACAACTTTTACTTTTTTCTTTCTTTTATTAAAAGCTTTTCTTTTTTAAGAACCTGATTGATTTTTTTGGCTATCTTGTGTAAGACCCAAGGGGAAGGAGTCTGCACTCACCAGGGAATTAGTGGGAGGAAGGGGAGAAGGGGGGAAGGAAAAGCCTGATTTCTCTCTGTGTTAAGATTACTTTCTCTCTCTCAGGGAGAGTCTGGGAGGGGGAGAGAAGGGGGGGAAGGCGAATTTCCTCTCTGTTTTAAGATTCAAGGAGTTGAATCACAGGGATCTCCCAGTGTTACCCAGGGAGGGGAGAATCTAGGAGGAAGAAAGGAGGGGGGGAATGATTTATTTCCCTTTGTTGTGAGACCCAAGGGGTTTTGGGTCTTGGGGTCCCCAGGGAAGGGTTTGGGGGCCAAAAAGTGCCCCAAAACACTATATTTTTGGGTGGTGGCAGCTCTATCATTTCTAAGCGAGTAATTAAGCTTAGGGGGGTTCATGCTGGTACCCCATCTTTTGGACGCTAAGGTTCAGAGTGGGGGTTCATGCCATGACAGAGCAAATAATGGATGTCAAGTTATGAACAATGAGATGAGATACTGGAAATCTAACTACAAATTTACATATGATCTTTGCTATATAGGTATGGAACAAATTAATGAGAAAAGCTTACCAGCTGCATGGAGATAGGGGTTCTAACTTTGAGCACATAAGATAAGATAAATGTTACAAAGCTGGGAAAGATTTTTCTTATGAAGTGTTAGATAATTGCAGTAATACTTCCATCCTTCCCAAAATAAAGTAAAAACGTGGCTTTCAATATGATCTATTTTAGTGGGGGCTATTTTTCTTTCTGTCCAAAGAACTTAAAGAGTTAATCTAATGTCAGCAACAGTTTTCCCTCCTGAAGAACGGAAGGTTTATGCCTAACAGAACTACATATATTATTCAGTGAGTCAAATTTATCACATGAAATAGTAGGAAGCTACAGTAACACAAACGTAAGGATCACCTCAGGAAGTGGTTCCAAACCTTCTTCAGTTTGTTGCATCCCCTATTTGAAGTGGGCTTCTGGTGCCTGCCCCACCATCCCCTTGCTTCGTGACTTAGCACAGTCGCTGTCTTTTCTCCTCCTTTCGTGCCCATTCCCCTCACTCCTCTTGCAGCTCTATAGGGATGGATGGGGATTTCATGTGCTCTTGTAGTTGAGCTGAGTCCAGGAGAATGTGAAGTCTGGGCTAGCACTCTTCTGCCTGGCCTTGCAGTCTTGTACTTA
This sequence comes from Chelonoidis abingdonii, assembly GCF_003597395.2. NCBI lineage: Eukaryota > Metazoa > Chordata > Testudines > Testudinidae > Chelonoidis > Chelonoidis abingdonii. Next base: position 16,076,609 of record NC_133783.1, on the reverse strand, counting down.
TGAGTCATTGCCATCACTGGCTGCACTGGGGTATCTGTAGTAGAACAACTTTGAAAGGATTTGCCCACAGATTGTTCATTAATGAGCATGGAACAGGGAGAATAGCGAAGTGGGCACAATTTACAGTGCTACACAAGTACAGCCAAGAGCGTAGAAGGCAAGTCATGGCATTCCACCTGTTCGAGGCTCCCTCAGAGACCAGTACTGGGAACTGGACCCAGCTACCTCCATCTGTCCTTAATCTACTTCAGGCAGTTGAAGTATGGAAAGCCCTAGCCCCTTCAGAACTCTTTTCCTCAAGCAGTCAGCAACAGCCACAGCCAAGGCATAAAGTACAAGTTAGGGCCTTCATGCTGCCCTTTATCCCATTTGTAGACCACTGCAGCCTCCTGACACTTTTACTCAGCTCTGAAACTTGCACTTTGGGTACTGTTTTTTTCATTTGCTTCATTTGACATGGGGTTTCTGTTTCCCACCTCTCCAACTATTAAGAAGCCTTTAATTGTCCAATACATTAAAACTATTGTGCTTGTTCTTCTCCTAATCCCCTTCTACCTCTGACTTCCTCAATTTAGTTCTTTCTTTGCTCATTCCCATAATCCCTTAACTCCCTTAAATCGTCTCCCCAACTCAGCCCCAACAAGATCCCATTCCAACAAAAGAACACAAACAAAATCCTGCACCCCTAAGACTGAGTTTCAATATATAAACAGAATAGCCTGCATGCACATCCTGCATGCACATCCCACATTCCTCCAGCTGAAGGGCAACCAGTTCCAGTAGTACCTATCACCACCACCTTCTACAAAGGTTCTTTCAGGGCAGCACTCCAAAGCCCTCAGCTCCCTCAGAGGTGCAGTACCAGCAAAAATTCTCATATTGTTTCTCTTGCTCTACAGATACCAGAATCTACGTGCTTTCAGCAGAATAATGGAGCTTCCAGGACTCCAGTATCCATTAACAACAAGGTAATGACCTAATCTGAACCCTCATGTCTGTCTTGCACAACTCTGTTTCCTGTTATCTTCTCCATCCACAATGTTCCTCCTCTTTCCCATACATCTCCTCTTTCCTTGCATCCTTTCTTGCTTTGACATTACTACTCCTCCATTACCCTTCTTACCTCATCTATATTCTCTCTTTAAAAAAGTACTTTTAAAATTAAAGTAAAATCTCTCTTGTTAATATTAAAGGCTCACGTACGACAGACTCAACTCCTTCAGTTTGTTTGTAACCTTTGTGCTCTCCCCTTCTTGTGTCCTATCTTAGGCCAGGTCTATACCAGAAAGCTTTGCACTGGTGTAGCTACATAGGTGTAGCTATACCAGAAAACCCTCCTACTACAGATACAGATTACACTGTCAAAAAAAAAAAAAGTGCTTTGGGCAGTATCTTATGCCAGTTCAGCAAGTGAAATAAGCTATTCCAGCAAAAGCATTTTTATGCTGGCAAACCACAGCTTTTGCCAATATAAAAACATCACAAACAATCACATCCCTAACTGACTGAATTTTCTAACAGATGTATATTTAGATTGCAAGCTCTTCAGAGCAGGGACTATGTATCATTTGTTTAGAGACGAAACAATGAATGCTTTAAAAACAACATGTAGCGTAGTCATGACTATACTAGACTTGGAGGGACTCAAAGCTAGACAATTGCGCTGCAAATGGCAGATGAAATTCAATATTGAGAAATTCAAAGTAGTTTTCACTGTTTACATTCAATGTGAACTACCTATACATATGTACACATTTAGGAAGAGGCACTTGGGCATTCTAGATGACAAAAACATCTTTCCAATGAAAACATCTGCTCGGTGATCAACAGTGGTCCAAAGCAAACGATATATTAAGGAGCTGGAAGAACAAGATCATACTGAAAACAAACACCATTATGTAAATGGAAGGTATGCCCTCACCAGGAATGCTACATTCAATTATTATTTAAATGTTTATATTGCAGTAGCACCCAAAGGCCACAGGACTGAAGTCGTTCTGTGTTACGCACTGTACAAACTCAAGAAGATGAATGTTTCTATCACACAGAATCATCCCATCTCATAAGAGGATATCAGAAATGGGATACAAATAATATAAGAAAATATAAATAGAAGAAAAAAGGAACTTTAATGAAATTGAAAGGCAGGACATTCAAAGGAAAAAAATCTTTAAACGTTAAAAAAAATACTGAATAAAATACATAGTTATTCCCCAGATCTCACTGTCACAAGACATAACTGATTGGTGCCAAGTGCTTAATACAGTGGTTCTCAACAGGATTAGACATTCCTATGGATGAGAACATCCATGGTTACATAAAATGTATAAAGTGTGTTAAGAACACTCATGATTCACAGCAAAAGCCACCAACTAACTGATAGGAGTTAGGAAAAAGGCATCTCTGGGCAACTTAGTCCATACTTATTCATTATGGGATTTCTTGACCCTTCCTCTATAGCATTTGGCACTGGCCATTATTGTTGGTCCTGATATTTGAGTCCCTGCACCACTGGCCTGATTCACTAATTCCTATGTTAATATTTGCAATGTGGACTTCCACTAGCCAGGGATATGGGACAAGAAGCCTTCTTCATTTTCTCTCTTCTTCTCACTACTCCAATCCTCAAACTAGTCTGGTGCCTACCCAAGCTAAGAAACAGGAGCCTGAGAACCTTGCTGTGTCAGTGGTCTACTTTTCCCAAACACTACAGCACATTGTTTTCTATTTTTAAAACAGTTCTATTATTCAAACTGAGGACTTATTCTCATTTACACTAAAGCTCCTTTATCCCACTCTGGCACTGTAAATGATAACAAGGCCCTGAAATTTCAAAACAGAATATACGATATAAAATCGTAGAAAAGAAGGCTAGTCTTGTGGTTAAGACACTGAAATATGACTAGGAGGATCTGGGTCAATTTCTGCCTCTGATACAGATTTCCTGTCTGTGCTGAGACAAATTGCTTAAATGCATGGTGTCTTAGATCACAATCTCTTTAACCCCCCTTTCTTTTCCCCCCAAAATAGAACAGTGCAGGCCTACCTCACAGGTACTGTGAGGAAAAATTCATTAATGTCTGTGAAGCATTTAATCTATGGTGATGGAGGATTTGCAAGTATCTAGACCAGGGGTAGGCAACCCAGGGCCGTCTTTAGGATTTATGGTGCCCTAGGCGGGATTATTAATCTGGTGCCCCTGTGCCTGTCTTGCTCTTAGCAACATAAACATAAGCTTACACTATTGGAAAACTTGCCACACACGTTATTAAAACCAGTTTAATGTCATTAGCACATTGTAATGCTGATGGACTGGCACTAAAGAAGTAGCACTATAGAAAAAATTCTGATTTGACAGAATGGTGCAAATAATATAATTTTTTTAATTTGTCAACATTTTATTGGAAAGTTATATGAAGAGGTATTGAAACAAGGATTTTTTTTTAATTAAAAACAATCTTTCTGGCTTTTTTGGCTGCAAAATCAGGAATGATGTCATCGTATGACAAAGACAAAGTGATGTCTTGTTCAATTGCAAGAATAGCAAGACCAGTCAAGTGTTCCTGACTCCTTGTAGAGCGGAGATAGTTTTTAATGAGTTTTAGTTTTGAGAAACTCCATTCTCCTGATGCTACTGTTACAGGAATTGTCAGTAGAATACAGGTGGCAATGCACGCATTAGGATATATGTCAACAAGTTTGCTGGTATGAGTAAACTGTACAATGTCCATCATCTATTTTGCATGTGGCAACATGGATGACAGTATACTCAATTCTTCATACAGATCAAGTCCATTTAAATCAAAACGATAGCCATGCTTCAGGAGGCTTTCTAGGTCAGGGGTCCCCAATGCGGTGCCTGTGGGTGCCATGGCGCCCAGAGGGGCCTCTCAGTGCACCTGCGTATTAGCCAGCGGACAAGCATCTGCTGAAATGCCAGCGAAATTCGGCGGCATTTCGGCAGCGATGCTTCTGGATGACGCTGCTTGCTGCCGATAAGCAGTGTCATCCAGAGGCATCGCCGCTGAAATGCCGGTGAATTTCGGCGGCATTTTCGCGGATGCTCATCCACTGCCCTTTGTCCTTTGTCTGGCGGGCGCCAGACGAAAAAGGTTGGGGACCACTGCTCTAGGTTCCTGCACTTTGTCATTAGTTGCTCTTGTTTTCTATTTCGTTGAATTTAGTCCTGCTCAGCTCCCTACCAGCTGAGCGAATGGAACCCCAGGCTGATAGCAGGTTGAGTGGCTCGGCCACCGTCTCAGCCACCTGCCTTCTCGGCCCGCTGCCAGCCTGGGGTTCCCCAGGCCAGCAGTGGATGCTGAGTGGGGCCAGCAGCCAGGACCCCTGGTGGCAATGGGGCAGCTGCTGGAATCCCAGAGCAGTGGTGGGCTCAGCTGTTCAGCCTGCTGCTGTGTGCCATCAAAAATCAGCTCGTGTGGCACCTTTGGCACGTGTGCTGTAGGTTGCCAACCCCTGCTCTATACATTAGTAAGGAGATGAGCATATTTACAGTTGTTGGAGGTCTCTATTTAGCAGTAACAGGGCTATAGGAAAGTCAGTCAACATTTTTTGTTTCTCTGATGAAAACTGGTCCAACTCCCTTCCCCATACCACACTGGTCACAAATAGTTGTCAACTTAATTTTCTGTTTTTGTCTAAGATATTGATTTTTTTTAAAAAAATATTGAAATTGAATTCAGGATTGTTAGCAAGCATTTTTGGGGACCAAATTTGTTAAATGACAATATAAATGGAAACACAGTACTGCTTTCATGCTTGGCTCACCCCCCCAGCCTGCTGGTCCAACAGCTGCTGTAGAGGAGGAGATAGGTGGAAAACTGCAGGACCCCAAAATCCACCTCTTGGGGTGCAGAGTGGCAACAGCAGCAGCAAACCCTCAGGTCCGATCACATGCCAATGGGCGCCACCACCAGCTCAACTGACCATGGTGAAATTAGCACAGCATCTGATCTCAGGGAAGGAGCACCTATGAAGCCACAGCAGCTCATCCTGCCCTGTGCAGCTTCCCCCAGATGAGATGGATCAGTGCCAGCCCAAGGGAGAAACATGCTTTCCAGCTAAGGTGAACAGATCCAGATGTCCTGATTTTATAGGGCCAGTCCCGATATTTGGGGCTTTGTCTTATATAGGTACCAATTACCACCACTTAGGGTGACCAGACAGTAAGTGTGAAAAACTGGGACGGGGGTGGGGGAGAATAGGAGCCTATATAAGAAAAAGACCCCAAAATTGGGACTGTACCTATAAAATCGGGCCATCTGGTATCCCTACAGGTGAGTTCCTTCCCTCACCCCTTCCCAGAGACCCCAGCAGCCAATCCCCTCCCTCAGACTGTGCTGCATTCATCTCTCTCTTGGACCCAGCAGCCCTGCTCTTATATGCTCCACTGCTTCCCATCTGTCCAGGCTCCCAGCAGAGCAGTGCCCCCAGACCTAGTGGTGCCCTAGGCGGCTGCCTGTTCTGCCTATGGCTAAGGACGGCCCTGAGGCAACCTATGGCATGTGTGCCAAAGACAGCACGTTTACTGATTTTCAGTGGCATTCACACTGTCCGGGTCCTGGCCACTGGTCCGGCGGGCTCTGCATTTTAATGTAATTTTAAATGAAGCTTCTTAAACATTTTAAAAACCTAATTTACTTTACATACATACAATAGTTGTATTATAGACTTATAGAAAGAGACCTCCTAAAAATGTTAAAATGTATTACTAGCACGCAAAAATTTAAATGAAAGTGAATAAATGAAGACTCGGCACACCACTTCTGAAAGGTTGCTGGCCCCTGATCTAGACAAATGTGGTTACTATTTTTCAAGTTACATAGTTAAATTAAAAGTAAGGCTCACAAAATTCTGATAAAAAATAGTCCATTTATTGTGACTGAAGATTACGAAATGTGCTATGTGAAGAACTCTAAGCTCCAACCAGGTGACTGAGTGGATAAGAAAAAATAAATTTTGAAGGGCTGCATCCTACTCTCTCCCCTTGTGTCTTTGTTATCTCCCTGCTTTCTCTCTTATTTGTCTCTCCCGACAGAACATCCTTAGAAGAATATTTGTGCTGCTCCTGCATGGAGCATCACAATGAAGCTGGAAAGGAAAAATAAATCCTTTTCAGTTTGCTTCTGCCAGCATTTCATTCAAAACAGTGTAGATTCAACCCTTTAAAGGATTTCCTTGCTTAGTAATTTAAAAATCCTAACATTAAACTCTGGGAAACACTGCATTACAACAATCCTGCATCTACTGAAGTCTGCTGTTTCCCCTCATTACACTATAAAGTGATCAGAGTATCATCCGGGTTCTTGCGAAGGAGACTAAAACAACAAGAGAAACTGCTAAATACTGGACAAAATGCATCGTGGCATTTAGATTTGGGTAGCCATTGTCAACAAATGATTTAGTGTTTGTCAAAACTTTCACTGTAAAAGTCATGTTAGGTTTTTTTTTTAAAATGAATATTCAAAGAGCACACTAAGTAATGTGGCTATTTAATGTGATCACATGACTGAAAACAATAACTGCATAATCAGCCCCTGTAAAAAGAGTAATAATTTTATTATAAAATATATTAGCAAATCCTACGTTCAGACCTGTCAATAGGCATGGAAATATCAAGGTACAGCAACAAATTAGAGAAAAGTTTAAAATTCCAAAAAAGAACCAAAAAGGCCAGAAATATTAAGCAAGCTTAAACTGATTACCTGTATATTTTAGGATTTTTGGAGAGAAAACTATTGATGACTGGATTTCTGGATCCAGTGACAGGGAAAATGAAGTTGAAAAGAAGACTTCTCTTAAAACACAGGCAGAGATAAGACAAGAAATAGTTAACAGAACTTAAGACAAAGGAAAGTAATATAATAAGACAGTCAAAATGGCCAGATTTGAAGGGAGAAGGAGGCAGCCAAGGTGGAGAAGGAGAAAACCTGAAAAGAAGAAAGAAGAATCAATTAATTCCAATTATTAAAGGGTTGGATTTTTATTTTCAATTTCTTTAGTTTATATAATTTTCAATTCAGAAATGGTTTTTAGCATAAAGTTTAAAAAGCTCAAATTATTTATTACAATGTTTTTCCACAAATAATATTGACGGGGATACTATATAATTGCATTAAGACCCCTGAGGACATGTGCCAGGCTGAAATACTCCCACTTCTTGGATGATTACTCCTTAGCCTTATGCCGGACAAACCACCCAAAATGAGGCGATATCTTAGCATGATTCAAACCCTGTCATGTCTTGTTACCTAAGTATGGGGGCAATGAATTCCTGATTCTTTACTAAAGGGTCAGTTGCCACCATACGCCTCAAAGCACAAAACATAGGACCACAATGCAAGAAAACGAAAATGTGAAAAAGATAACATTGTTGTGGGATAAATGTAATAGAAAACAACACATTAAAAAAAAAAGCATTTTTAAGCAATGGAGAACGTCCCTTATGCAGGTCATTATGGTTGTCATTTTCCATTATAGCTTTTTTCTTGGTGGATTATTTTTTGAACTTGAGATTTTCAGGTTTAAGCCTGCAAATTATTTTAATTTTAAAATTTGCAAATTTTATGTTTGCATTTGCAAAAATCAGTGTAGGTGTATCTTGTTTTAAAAAAAAAAAATCAGTAAAAGTTATGGCACCTCCTATGGCATGAATCTAAGTGACTGAGAATCAGTCTTCATCATAGCTGCTCCCGTTATCTATCCCAAGAGCATTTTGTTTGAATCTTTATACTTCCAGACTCTGTTGCTATGCTTCCTACTGTCTTATTACTCCAGCTAACTGCATTCCAGTGTTTCTTCACTGCAAAACATGACCAATAGAGCTTTGCTGACAGAATGATTACAATTAACCCTCTGTTAGTGCACAAAACACAGGTTTTGGGAGAAAGCATGAAGCAGAGAATATTGAAACCAGTACAGCTTAAGCTGTAACAAAACCAGACAGAACATGAAAAAAAAAAATTTACGTGGGAAATTCTTGGGTGTCCATTAACGCTACAGATGGACAATTTTTGGTTTTATTTGCAAAAAACATATACCGATTTTCTTTCCCCTAATAAACTTCCACTGGGCTTGGGAGAGGTATTTTTTCAAAATTTTATTTTCCCTTCCTGGAGATCTGCTTTTTCAATTTTATTATCCTTGAATTATTTGTTAAAAAAAAGTTAGATAGTAATTTTTTGGAACCTGCTTTTATCTATGTAGCACAAAAAAAGCCATTTCCTTAAGCAGCACAATCTTGGATAAAAAAAGTTGCAAGCAAAATTCTATTCTAGATCTAGTCAAGTAGCAAAGACTATAAAATTCAATCACTAACATATGAAAACAGATCCTCACAGCAAGCCACAGCAAAGTATCGTCAGTGGTTTTTGTTTCATCATCTCCAGTATCTGAATCCTGTTAAGCACATATTTATTATTCACTGGTTAAACAACAACAAAAAATATTTGACAGGCAGAAGATATACTGTCTTCTGTACTGGTGGATAAATGAGGATCTCGATAACTTGTTCTAGAAACATGGTATCTACAGTCAGGCACTCAGGGTATGTCTACACTGCAATTAAAAACCCACGGCTGGCCCATGCCAGCTGACTCAGCCTTGTGTGGCTCGAGCTAAGGGGTTGTTTGAGGTGAAGATATTCAGGCTGGGCCCATGCTCTAGGACCCTGCAAGATAGGAGGGTCCCAGAGTTTGCGTTGCTGCCCGAGCCAGAACATCTACACCACAGTTAAACAACCGCTTTGTCTGAGCCCTGGAAGCCCGAGTCAGCTGGCATGGACCAGCTGTGGGTTTTTAATTGTAGTGTAGACATACCCTTAGATACCACAGAATATGCTCTGGGGAGAAAGTTCAGGATATGTATCTTAACTCACTTAAAACGGCCTTCACCAAAGGACACTCCATCAGAGAAGTAAATCACAACATGGAACAGACCACCCAAATAACCCAAGAGAACCTGTTTCAATACAGAAGTAAAACTGCCTTTGACTGCACGCCTCTAATTATCACCTAGCACCCAACATTGGAACTTCAATGTAGTATTATCAAACAATTACAACCCATACTCAATGGAAACACATCCTGAAAAAATATCTTTCCAGAACCCCGTCTTCTGGCTTTTAAACAACCCTCCGGCCTCTCCAAACTCATCAGAAGCAAGCTCCCTCTAGACCAGGACAAGCTAAGTCAAAGATGCACCAGACCTCGCAAAACCTGTAGATATATCTCCACTGCTACAATGACCAACACGCCCCACAACATACCTTTCAAGATCCATGCCTATCACAATATGTGCTATACCTCATCCAATGAGGTAAACACTCCAACAACAACTATATGGGTGAAATGAGAATCAGTACACTGTTCATTGAACTCACAGAAAAAATGGCAAAAGCCAAAACCACTATGAAAGCAATCACTCTATAGCTGATCTCTGAGTCCTCACTTGCAACATCTTCAAAAGACGAGGCTGGGTGGAAGCTTACATTTATTATTCTGCTAGACACTAAAAATCATGGACTGAACAGACACACTGGATGTATGGTTTATTACGACAACCTATAACTCACTAACCCCCCCATTCTTTTTCTCCTCTCCTTTTCCCCCTGTAAGTGGATAGATGTTAATAGTCCTCTTCACCTTGAAATTCATGTTAACTACTTAACGTTAAACAATCTGCTCCACCTCGTATTTAGTTGTGACACTCTGGGATGTCTGCACAGCAAAGAAAAACCTGCAGCTGGCCAGTGCCAGCTGACTTGAGGGCTGCAGGACTGTTTCATTGCTGTGTAAAGTTCTGGGCTTGGGCTGGAGCCCTGGGATCCTTCCACTCCAGAGGGAATGAAATGCCCCACAGCCTGAGCCCCACAGGCCCTTGTCAGCAGGCACAGGCCAACCATGTGTTTTTCTTTGCTGTGTAGACATACCCTCTGAGTACATTTCCCAGACCTGAAGAAGAGCTCTGTGTAAGCTCAAAGCTTACATCACTCACCCACAGAAATCAGTTCAATAAACTATATTACCTCACATATCTAACAAAGCATACATCTAAATACCAATATAATAGTGTGTTTTTTGATAAAAACAAGCCTTGATGTTGTCCCCTTATGTGTAAGGACTACAATCATGACAATTGCAATGTTACTTATCACTAGAGTTTTTTAAAAAAATCATAGTGATTGGGATGTAGAGCAGAGGGTAATCCTGCATGTTGGCAGCGGTTAGACTACATGATTTTTCCGGTCCCTTCTATCTCTCTGATTCTATGTAAACAAGAGAAGCTCAGACTTTATTTTCTCTGCTGTAATGCACTAGAATATCATCTTCTAAAAAAGAGACTTCCTTCAAAGTCCAGTAAGAAAACTAGGCAAAACCCCATTTTTAAGCTATTTTTGCCATCTTTAGGGCAAGGAAAGTTACAACATGTGCTCCTGCTTCTGTGTAGTATTGTATTGTAATAAACCTCTTGGCTCATTACGGATACCTATCCCAACTCAAATGTGCTGAAGGGAAATAACCTAATCAGCATAAGGCACTACATTAACAGCCATTTCAATATCTAGCAAGTAGAGGGCTTCATAAATGTCAAAAGTATAGGAAAAGGGTGCAACCTCCTGAAGTCAGGAGACTCAGCAGAGATCCAAAGGCTTTGTGCGAGCAGTAAGCTGAGTAGCAGGCAGCTCAAACGCTGGGTCAAGAAGCAGCCTGTTGCCTGTTGCTGCCAGGGGCAAGCAGCAGCAGAAAGGTACAGAGCAGCAAGCAGGAGATGTGAGACAACAGCATGTAGGAACGGCAGAATAGCAGCAAAGAGGAGTCTATGGACAGGAGAATGGAGATCTGTCTAGAAGTCTTGCAGCTCAGAGACTCATTACTTCCAGAAGGAAAGATTGGAGCTAATATTCCAGGCTTTAGGGGCCTGAGGGGTCCCATGAGACATGGTTATCCTTAGACATTGTACTGGAATACTCTTAGGGGCAGTTAGCAAGCGTTAGCTGAGCTTCCCTAGCATGCCGAGAGTATTTACCTCTATAGCGGCCCTAACATAGAATCCTTGGCCATTTAAAATATGGAAGTGTTAATGGGGATCCTCACCAAAGCCTAAAGCCTTGGATCCCAGTGTGCAGAATGCCTACATTGTTTGCCTCTGAACCTCTGGTACACACAGCATGTTATCAGACATCTAGAAACAACTGATGTACCACACAACTTGCAGTAGCACCCTGCAGTGGAGTCCATTATGGTATCATAACTGCTAACAGCAGATGAACCAAAACCAATAATCAGTAATGTTAATAATAGCCTTTTTGGAAGACTGCTTGGATTATTGTCTGGAAGAAAAACCAATCAACATGCTTCAATACAGGGAACATGTGTTCAGGAACTGACTCCATCTTTTGCTTCTGAACCTACCAGAAACCAATTACATCACAGATAATTGGCGTGGGTTCCACATAAAAAGGCAATTTAAAAAAAATGAATTCCTGGGTTTGTTGTGTTACGTAGGTTGCTTTATCTCGGGTTTGCTATTTTAAGAATCCTATACGAATTATGTATTCTAAAGTGAAAAGTGTCTAAAGTTTTTGAATAGTCACTTTGATACAAAGAAATAAAAAACTCAAATAAATAATTACTGTCATGTGTATCTGCTGTTTCACGGAGCAGTATTATCTTTTATGTCAGAGGCTGCCGCCTGTCTCCTCCCCCTCCACTAGAGAGAGGCCAAGCTGTAATATTAACCTTGAGAAAAAACAGAATAACCTGTTTCCTCAAGATTAAAAAGTAGAATAAGAGGATTGCCTTCCAGACTACCCCAACAGACAGAGAGACATGGAAATAAATTACGTTCATATGATTGAGAGGATAGCACGATCACAAAAATAATCTACAATGTAATACAAAACTAAATTCAGCTCATTAGTTTATATTTTCCACATATTTCACAAATACATTTTCTGGAGTGCAGGAGATGGATAACATTTGATACCAAGTCTCAAGCATCTGGAACTGGTTATTGGCAGAGAGTGTTGCAACAACTACAATTAAGGTTGCACAAGCATTTTCCTGTTTGTAGGTCATGTTTAGCTGTTTATGTTTAAATGATGAAATTTGACTGTTGTGTTCTCAGTCCAGAAGTGAAGTTTATGCATGAATAAGTATTTAAGTAGATGTTTTTGCAAATAAAAGGAATGGAAAGGTAATGCACGTTTTTCCTGTACAAAAAGCATTTACAATCTGCTTATAGAATAGGTGTAGCCTCTCATGGTTGGAGGCAGAAACTTGAAATCTGGCAAGAAGATAGCTCACAGGTTACAGATGTGTTTTTCAGGCTTTGTCTGGACTTGAATGTAACGGAGTGTTAGCTAATGTGTTTGTTAACTGGAGCTTAAGCTTTAATTTGACCAACTAGGAGCAGTAGACACTGCCTTTCCTTTACCAAACTCCTAGATAGAATGGGACTTTAAAGCTTTGTCCAGACAAAGCCTTGGGGAGCCTTGTTCATGATTCTTGAAGACCATAAAGGCTATTCAAAGGAAACTTGGACATGCACACTGATTTTTGTATTGTATTCTCAATGGTTTGACAGTGTTATATTGGTTCTGTGCGTGAGCACAGTTTAGGAAAAATCAGTGGATTCTGCCTCATTCCCCACTATGAGAAATGGCATATACTAGGAAGCAGGGCCCTGAAGGAATCCTACCTTCTTTTAACATGAAGTGCAAACATTGAGTATCAGGGGTCCCAGTAAAGGGCATACCTGAATACCTTGTTAGCTGGGTACGTTGAGTTTTGCCCTGCAGAGTCTGTTGGACAGTTCAGCTGAAGAACAGAAGCTCTGACCTCATTCTCCTTTTGTTCTCCCTTACAAGAAGAGTGAGGGAAGCCCAGATCAGTGCTAGTTTCCAGTTTTGCCTGGCAGGTGCAAGGGGAGTGAAGATTCCAGCCTGGCTTTCAACCCCAGGTTGAGGGGACTGAAATAAGATCCAATGAAGTTTTACTTATTTTGCTTTGCAATCTTAACATTCCTTTCACATAGGTTTTTGTCTGGAATACATTAATGCAGAAGAGATACTTAGCCATTGGTATACTCTGACTGATGTAATGAGAAGAAATTAACAATTTAAGAGACTACACAATGAAGAGTTTAAACAATAATACTGTATAGCAGGGGCTGGCAACCTACGGCACGTGTGCCAAACGGCACACAAGCCAATTTTGAGTGGCACGCTGCCACGGTCCCAGCCCCAGCCCCACTCAGCCACCCCGCCCACCGCTCTCCCCTGCAGGGGCAGGAGGCAGAAGCTTGGTTCTGTGGCAGCCAAGCTTCCTCCCTCCTCTGCTTCTTTCCCCAGCGTGGTGCTTTCCTGCCTCGCCCCCTCTCATTCCCTGGGCCAATTAGCTGATGGCCCTAGCGAGGGGGAGGGGGAAGAGTGGCAGTGTGCACACAGCTCTGTAGAGGACACAGAGAGAGGTAGGGAAGGAGCCTTGGGGAAGAGGGTGGAAGAGGGCACATCCCTTCCAGCCCCCTGCCATGAGCTGCTCAGGGCAGGGGGCTGGGAGCACCCCATAAGCCAAGCACCCCAGCCCTCTGCCATGACTCCCCCATACCCCAGCCCTCCTCTGCCCTGACCCTGAACCCCTCCCACACCCAGCCTTCTGCCCTGCACGCCCCACACCCCCACTGCCCTCTGCTCTGACCCCTGAACCCCACACACACCCAGCCTTCTGCCCTGCACCCTTACAGCCCCCATCCCTCTGCCCTGACCCTGAACCTCCCCACATCCTCCAGCCTTCTGCCCTGACTCCCTCCCCTGGTCTGGGGTCCCAGCTGCAGGCCCCGCTCAGCCCACTTCCGGCCTAGGTGAACAGAACCCCAGGCTGGCAGCGAGCTGAGCAAGCTGGCGGCATCATAAGATCAGCATTTTAATTTAATTTTAAATGAAGTTTCTTAAACATTTTGAAAACTTTGTTTACTTTACATACAACAATAGTTTAGTTATATAATACAGACTTATAGAAAGAGACCTTCTAAAAACGTTAATATGTATTACCGGCACGCGAAACCTTAAATTAGAGTGAATAAATGAAGATTTGGCACACTACTTCTGAAAGGTTGCTGACCCCTGCTGTATAGTAAGGCAGCTAAGAGATAAAATTACTGAAATTAATTTCAATTTTTAGTACATGCACTCAAACTGGTTTTCCATGTGTATGTACTTCATCATCAGTTGTGTTTGTCAGTACCACACTTTTTGCACTACATATATGGGGTCTACCATTAATAGCTATAGAGTTAATTTTTCATTGAATAATTCCAAAAAGTTTATAACCTCACTCAAATTTCATAACTGTCCGCTTATTCCCATCAAAGATGATTTGCTAGGTATGTGTAATACTGGCTACTATACAGTATTATATCCAGAAAAGTTCTGGACCTCAGCCCTGTAAAAAAAATAGTCCTCAATTGTTTGACAATAGACACACACACACATACACACACGTATGTTTCTTTCAGTAGTTATTTAGGCAAGGCCAATACAAAAAATGGAGGACCCTAGCAAGGTACAGGTGAGTAATCTGGTGGGAGGCTCAGAAGGTTACCTACTAAGGTAGAGGAAATCTTGGCTGCTGAGTCTGTCCCAATTCCTGCCAGAGAGAAGGGATTATTACTGAACTCCCAGGTGTCTCATTTTGCACCAAGCAGGGTGCTCTCCTGTAATATACTCTCATTCCTGCCTTTGCCCATGTGTTTTACCATTAGGAAATGTATTTTCAACCCGACAATTTTTTTTAAAGAATTTATATATGTAAAGCATGTGTACTATATATGGCAATTGACTTGGTAAGTGATTTTGATACATTAAAACAGTTTCCCAAGTATACTTGTAGATTTGACCAAGTACTGCAATTCAGTCTCATAAGTATTATGTCAAACTTTAACATGAATAAAGAACAAAACTAGGAATAGAAGGTATGTATATGTATATATTATACATACACACATACTAAATATACTTATGCTTTTAGGATTTGCTTCAGCACACCAATATGCAGATTTGACATCACCATGTAAAAGCCAACTGATTTTACAAGATACATATATATATATACTGGAGAGCAGAATTTAAATTTAGTACTCTAAATTTAGTACCAAAAATTCTGTACTCTACTCTCTCTTTCCTTTATATACCGCATAAAAACAAAACAAAACAAAACAAAACAAATCATTAAATCTGTTCATTAGGTTACATTGTTGGCCAGCATATACTATATAATGTATAATTTAAAACTTTTTGGACCTTGTTTTTGGCAGAGACAATATATGATTTAGATGTTTTTGTTTCACTCAGCTATATCAGTACTCAATTACCTACTCCTATATTTCCTAAACGTATTTGAACTTTTGTGTAAAGTTAGATAAATCATCTCCATCCCTATTCATTAATTACACAGTGATTTCCTTCCATCCTGAATTTTACAGCCCTTGCATCTTGTCTGTCTATATACAGCCAGAATCTTTGCTGTGACCAACTGCACCTTCGGTTAAATAAAAACAAAACATCAACAGAGGGTCAACAGCATTCACAGAATCATAGACTTTAAGGTCAGAAGGCACCATTATGATCATATAGTCTGACCTCCTGCACAATGCAGGCCATAGAATCTCATCCAACCACTCCTGTATCAAACCTGTATCTGAGCCGTTGAGGTCCTCAAATCATGGTTTAAAGGCTTCAAGATGCAGAGACTCTTTCAGCAAATGACCCATGCCCCACGCTGCAGAGGAAGGTGAAAACCCCCCAGGGCCTCTGCCAATGTGCCCTGGAGGAAAATTCCTTCCTGACTCCAAATATGGCGATCAGCTAAACCCTGAGCATGTGGGCAAGACTCACCAGCCAGCACCCAGGAAAGAATTCTCTGTAGTAACTCAGATTCCACCCCATCTAACATCCCATCACAAGTCATTGGGCATATTTACTGCTAATAGTCAAAGACCAATTAATTGTCAAAATTAGGCTATCCCATTATACCATCCCCTCCATAAACTTATCAAGATAAGTCTTGAAGCCAGATATGTCTTTTGCCCCCACTACTCCCCTTGGAAGGCTGTTCCAGAATTTCACTCCTCTGATAGTTAGAAACCGTCGTCTAATTTCAAGTCTAAACTTCCTGATGGTCAGTTTATATCCATTTGTTCTTGTATCCACATTGGTACTGAGCTTAAATAATTCTTCTCCATCCCTGGTATTTATTCCTCTGATATATTTATAGAGGGCAATCCTATCTCCCTTCAGTCTTCTTTTGATTAGGCTAAACAAGCCAAGCTCTTTCAGTCTCCTTTCATAAGACAGGTTTTCCATTCCTCGGTTCATCCTAGTAGCCCTTCTCTGTACCTGTTCCAGTTTGAATTCATCCTTCTTTCTTGGTTTTCTTCTTATTTACATGGCTATAGAACCTTTTACTATTGGTTTTAATTCCCTTTGCAAGGTCCAACTCTACATGTCTTTTGGCCTTTCTCACTTTATCTCTATATGTTCTGACCTCAATAAGATAGCTTTCCTTGCTGATTACTCTCATCTTCCACTCCTTGTAGGCTTTCTGCTTTTTCTTAATCCCCTCTCTGAGATGCTTGCTCATCCAGCTTGGTCTGCAACTCCTGCTATGATTTTTTCCCCCTTTCTTGGGATGCAGGCTTCTGATAGTTTCTGCAACTTTGACTTGAAGTAATTTCAGGCCTCCTTCACCTTTAGATCCCCAAGTTCTTCAGTCCAATCCACTTTCCTAACTAATTTTCTTAATTTTTTAAAGTTAACCCTTTTGAAATAGTCACAGACGTATTTTTGTTTACCCATCCATTTAGTTTAAACTGAATTAGCTCATGATCGCTCGAACCAAGGTTGTCCCATACAACCATTTCTTCTATGAGGTCCTCACTACTCACCAAAACCAAATCTAAAATGGCATCCCCTCATGTTGGTTCCGCAACTACTTGGTGAAGGAATCCATCAGCTATTGCATCTAGGAAAATCTGAGCACTATTACTATTATTAGCACTTGTCCTCCAGTTTATATCTGGGAAGTCAAAGTCTCCCATGATAACACAATTCCCATTAGTATTTACTTCATTAAAAACATTAAAAAGGTCACTATTCAGATCCAAATCAGATCCCGGTGGTCTATAGCACACCCCAAGCACCATCTCAAGTACTATCTAGTAGCTTTCTTCCCCAATGTGATTTTTGCCCAGACAGACCCTGTCTTATCCATTCCATCCCTTCTTATTTCTTTACAGTCTACCTCATCATTGATATACAATGCTACTCCACCACCTTTGCCTTTATTTCTGTCTTCCTAAACAGCATATATCCTTCAATACCTGTACTCCAGTCATAACTACTATGTCACCATGTTTCTGTTATCCCTATAATATCCTGTTTCACTTTCTGCACCAGTAACTCCATTGTGTTACCCAGGCTCCTTGCACTGGTGTACAAACATCTTAATTCTTGCTGTTTGGCTTCGCTGACACTCTTTACTTAATTGGGAACAGACATTCTACCATCAGTATCATCTATTAGAACGGTATCTACACTACCCTTCCTCTGTATGTCCATTCTCCTACCCACAGCTGTATCCTTTCTTATTTTGTTTTCTTCCCTCTCAATGTTAAAATCCGACGTGGAGATTACCTGGACATCTCCCAACCATCTCCCCACAATTCCTAGTTTAAAGCTCTCTTAATCAGTTGGGCGAGCCTCCATCCTAGAAGTCTATTTCCCTCCTTACTCAGGTGAAGTCCACCCCGAGAGAACAGTCATGAATGCCTCCCAGTGGCCATACATCCCAAAGCCCTTCTTATAGCACCACTGCCTGAGCCATCTGTTGATTGTCATAATCTTGTCACAACACTGTTGCCCTTCAAGGAACAGGCAGAATCCCACTGAAGATCACCAGAGCCTTAAGCATCTTCTCCAGCCTGGCACAGTCTCCCTTGATACGTTCCAGCGAGAATCTAGCGAGAATCTAGCCGTATCATTCGTTTCCAAGTGAAGGACAATTAGTGGATTCTTTCCCGCTCCCGTTAGGATCCTCTTCAGCCTCAGGTCCACATTCCATATCTTAGCACCTGGCAGACAGACCCTTCTGTTCTCTGGAGCAGCTCTGGTTACAGGCCTGTCTATTCTTCTCAGTAAGGAGTCCCCAATTATGTAGACCTGTCTTTTCCTGGTGACAGTGCGATTCTCCAGTCTATCCCCTGTTCCCTCTGGCTGCAAGTCCTCTTGATTCCTATTCACACTTGCTATCCTCCTGGGGCTCATATTTGGTGTTATCTCCATTGACTCTTCCCCTCTTCCTATATTCACTGGGGGGTATCAAAGCTTAACATAACTTCCAAATTTTAAAAACCTCTTACAATTTCTGCTTGTCCGCTGATTCTGCATATTGTGCCGTATGAGAATACAATGGCACTGAGGAGTACTGCTATCATATGGCACTAAGAGAAACCTATGGGCGGCTACAGCCGTGTAGAAGAATTTAAAAACTAAAACAACACAATAATTCCTTGGTAAAAGAAAAGAGAACATGGTTTCCTAAGTCTTACTGTATAGCAGACATTCATTTCAAAGTCTAGCTTCATCAGGATTCTCTCAATAGCAGTTCTGCTTCCTGTATATATATTACGAGTACAGCAAACTAACACGTCAGCTCTCTGGTTTCCTGCACGTTTCTCCATTGGCCAGACCTCAGCAAGGGTTATGATGACGAAATCTGGATGCAGGATGCCATGTTTTTTCCCCATCACCTTCACTTCTGATTTTGGAGAATCAACTTTGAAAAATGTGTTTTTAACTACAAAATATTACCAGTTATAGATTGTTTTTAAATTAGTGTTAGTTCGGAAGTCAAGAAACAACAATTTACACAGAGGAAAATATAGGAAAATATCTTTAGAAGATACAAACTTAAAAATCATGCTTCTGTCTGAAAGTGGTTTATTTACTATTGTTATAAGCAATACCTTAAATTACTATAATAAAAGTGGAAAATATTTCTCTATTATTTCAGTTTGCTTACTTTGCACAGTTAATAGCATATGTTCTCCCCCACCAGGAATGCAGTTGTGTTAAAAAAAAAAAAAAAAAAAATCACAAAATTTGGAAGAGGACCACAGCATGTATGGTATCTGAAAATGCTTTAAACACGTTTATTGACATTGACTAGATTTCAAGTTGATGGTCTCTCTTTGGCGGTGATTCCTGTAACTTAACTTTGGACATTTAAAATTTAAACTCAGGGCATGGCATCTCAGAACTACAGTGCTCTTTCACTTTGTGTTAAGTTAAATGGTCCTGGTACTGCTGTGAAAACTTAGAGGGTATTTGTGTGCACGTAGGAGTTCGGAGAGTTTGTGAAGGAGCAGAATTACGTGCCTGTAAGTGCTGTATTGTCTAGTCTATGTAGTTTCTTATATGGCCTCATCATCACTATTAATGAGTGTAAGGTGCTCAGTAGCAGATCATCATTCCCATTAACAGAAGCACAGGGTAGATTAAAGTGATTTGCCCAAGGTCAGGCAGAATCTGTGGCTCATCAGGAGAGAAATCAGGTCTCCTGCACCCCAATGGCCTAGCCACTAGAACATTATTTCCACCTTAAACTTTACATTTTGGGGGTTTCACTATTAGTCTTTCTAATGCACAATGTGCTTATTTTCAGTATACTGCATTTGTGCTCTCCTTGCAAGGGCTTGGAGCAGAGTCAAGTGATTATTTGCATGATCATCAACATGAATAGTTCTCAACTGGAGCCTGAACCTCAAGTGCCACAGCAAACTTTTGTATTCCAAATGTGAATCCTGTCCACAAGACACATTAAATGTAGATAGACTAACCCTGACATAAAAGTGTCCTTCTCAGAATGAATTACTTCCACTACCAGCACTCTTTTTTTAGTTTCCCCTTTGGCACTTCTGGAGTAGCACAGTTTATAATTTAGCTCGTCTCAGAGAAGCTGATTGGTTACTGTGAATCAGTTTCAGCAAGACCATTTTCTTAAATTGCTGTAGTGTGTGCTTGAGAGTCTCAGAATTAAGTCTGGTCTTCACTTAGGGTGACCAGATGAGAGGCAGAAAATATTGGGACACAAAAAGCCGAGTGCTGCCAGCGGAGCAAAAAAAAAAAAAAAAAGGTGAGCTGCCAGGGGAGCGAAATTGTGTCCCGACCAAATATCGGTCAGGATGCAGGACAAACACCTGAATACCGAGACAGTCCCGATTTTATCAGGATGTCTGGTCACCCTATCTTTACCTAAAACGTAGGTCTATCTACTTAAAAATTTCATGGCCAGTGCAATGCAGTTCCGTTTATAAATCTACCTCAAGGAGGTAGATTTATTACCACAATGGAAAACTCCTTCTGTCATTGTAGTAAGTGTCTACACAACAGATGTGTCACTGTAGCCGTAGTGTAGACATGTCTTCAGTTCAAGAGAATTTTAATGGGAGAATGGGTAAGACCAACTCCTGGATGTGTACGTGGAAGAATCCAACTGCAGATGGTGAGAGACTTAGGGCTAGTCTACACAGGCAACATTAAAATGCTGCCACAGCAGCGATTTAATGTGGCTTGTGTAGTCATGGCATAGCGCTAGGAGAATGCTCTCCCAGCGCTCTAAAAAACCCACCTCCATGAGGGGCACGGCTCCTGGTGCTGGTGCACTGTTTACACTTGCGCTTTACAGCGCTGACACTTGCTGTGCTCAGGGGGGTGTTTTTTCATACCCAATAGCGAGAAAGTTGCAGCGCTGAAAAGTGCCAGTGTAGACAAGCCCTAAGTCAGTTTGAGGAAAGCATGTGCTTAGAACTGTACAGCAAGAGATCCTGCAGCTGCTGAAAGCCCCAATTGCTAACAGAATTAACAGAGGACAACCCAGCCCAGCCTTGACTTGGCCAGGTTGCAGCCATCCTTCATGACTCTTTCACGGGACTCTGTTTCCCAAGTACCTTAACCACAATGGTGTTTGTGCGTCATTCTAAGTTTTAGTTTCTACTACTTTTACTGCCAAACTCTCTCTGTATGTTAAGCCCCTCGTTCATTTCTGTTATACAAAGTCTAAGTTTGCATTTCAGCTCTCTCTAGATTCCCCGACCCCATCTCTCCTGGCTTGAGAATAAACTAATAATTCAATGCTATTCTTTCAAAAGCAAAGTTAACTCTGCCCCACAGAAACAAGGAAAGCTTTCCAGTCCCGCTTTCCTGCTTCAAAAGAGCAATGATCAGCTCTAGCTTGTATACATTCTCAAACATTTTGGATTCTCTGTCACCTTCTTAACTATAACTTGGTTCATTCATATTATTTCCCTGGAGTTCATCTCTACAGGTCATTTAGAACCACACTGCTGCATACTTTTCTCTTATAACTACATCTTCCCTGATTACTTACAAATAATCATAATGTATTACAGAAAAATCAGGGCCCATGGTGCTAGTTGCTGTATGTACACAACCAGTCCCTTGTAAGACAGTTTGCAGTCTAACAGGAGGCAAGATGCAAGGAGTGAATGAAATCAATCAGAAGAAATAGGACTGTTCATTTTGAAAGTAGTCGCTTAATCGTCTCCTTCGCACTGCATCCGTAAGTGTAAGGGAATTAAATGCTATCCTTTCAAATACCAGTCAAGGGTCACCCTATGTAGAGGCTCAGGCAGCAGGCCCACTGAAGATTCATTTAACATATGTTGCTGCCTGCTCCTAGCACAAATACATTTTGTGGATGGATGCACGTGTGACTGCTCAGGAAAGAAGTAAATCAGCATGGATTGAAGGGGCCAAGTCTTATATTTTGGGCTCGTCTTTCCTGTTGTTCATTTCTTTTCATTTATACTATGCAAAATAGAGAGGAGGTCACCTATGCCTGGGACAACTCTTCCAAAAAACGGAGCAACAAAAGCTTGTAATGGCAACACAACTGCTGTTTAATTTTTAAAACATATTAGGCTTTTTTGCAGACTAAGAAACACTACTCTGATAGTTTCTTATTTAGAGAGAAACTTAACAAAAAGCAGATGTAGCTTATAATACAAAGGCTGCAATACATACTGTAATTCATCTGGTATTCCAAACAATAAACATGTCGTCAGCAGAAGACTTGCTTTAAATTTTGATCTGCACTAGACTAAGTACTGATTGCCTTAGTGACACTTCAAGGAAAATATTTAGGGCTTTCAAGGTGCTATTACAGAAAACAGAAATGAAGATAGAAAATACTATGTATAGCTAGACTATAGTATGTAGTAGTTTGTAGGTCATCTCAAAACTTAATTGGAAATGGAAAGTGAATATTTGAAGCAATGATAATTAAAGCTAAAGTAGAGGGACAGAATCTTTGTTTATCCCCAAAACCCAGCCTCATGCACACACCACTGTAGAATTTTTCCAGCGTTATGCCTCAGCACTGACGTGAGGACCACCCACACCAGACAGAGATGAGATATTCTTTTTGCTCCCTGCAGTTTGGGGCATGTACACTGCAGAAGTTGTCAACCTTTGGCAAATTATGAGTAAAACATAGTAAATTGTAGAAGATTTTGGACTTCCTTCAGACAGAGAACACATCCACTTTAAAAAGACTTTTCTGTTTTACCGAAGAGATGCTAAGAGACTAAAGCATATCTAGGCTTTCTTGTTTTAAGTTCTACACCAACACTTAGAAGTAAAACCTTCTGAAGTTAAATGTAAAGACTTGCCACTAAATATTTAAGCCACCATTTTTTCTTGTAATAAGTAACTTCTAAATCACTGTAACCATAAAATGAGCAAAAAAAATCTCTCTTTTTTCTCTAATTTACAGTTCTACTGTTTCCCCAAGATTGTCAGGTCTCTTTCACCTGTGTGCGGCTCTTACACACATTGAAAGGGGAGAAAAAGCATACAGTAGAAGATATAGAAAGAACATTTAAAAATAGGAACCAGTGACTGTAAAAAACACACAACACTTGGAAGAGGACTCAGGGGCATGGGTACTCTGAGGGAAATTCTACTTTTAACTCATTTCATGACACTGACTAGATTTCAAGATGATGGTGTTCTTTTAAAACACTGAACCTGCTGCAAAGGCTACAAACATATTTGCATATTGCCTATCAGACAGAAAAAACATATAAAAGTTATTTTTATGTGCTTTGTACGAACAAAACATCATGCCTCTATGTCTCCCACCTGTCCCCCTTCCATTCCCTGCAGAGATATACCAAACACAAATAATTTATTTTATATTTCTCCACCACTCACAGCTACATAACTTTAAAAAAATTAGTGTCCCTTTTTATTTTGCAGTTTACACAACTCTCTTGCATTGTCTGCATGACTTCTGTTTTCCTGCAAATGACTTCCCTTCCTATCTTTCTGCTCTCAATCTTTCCCTCCCTAATTCTCTGTCCCCTTTTCATTTCACCAATTTCCATACCCAGATTCTCCAAGTTCTCATTCCTGGCCCTCTTTCCCAGCTCTTTCCTCACATCACCCGTGTTAATTTTTTTATTTCCTCTTGCTTACTTTCTTCTGCTCTCTGTTTACTGTTCCCTGTTCTGTTTACTCTATGAGTTTAACTCCACTAAAAACACACCTTGTGCAGTCATTTGCACCTGAACCCAGTGAGTGCAATGTAAAAGTAAAATGATTCTAAATTAGAATTCTCCATTCATTCACTGTTGGCAGAATGACTAACCAACATGGAAAACATGAAGAGTCATGCCCCAATCTCCCCTTTTAAATCCCTTTTCTTCATTACTGCGCCCACCCTCCCCATATTCTGTTTTCTCTCTAATCTTTCTCCCTTGCTCTTTCTTTGCCCTTGAGACTCTTCTAACTTTCATATATACATTTTTGAACTCTGCATTATCTACATCGCAGCCACCCTCAAATCATGTCTCCCTCTTAGCCATTGATCCTGTGCCTGTGTCCATCCCCATTCAGCCAGTTAACCCCTTGCCTGCTCTAAATCCTCCCAGCCAAATAATCCTGCACAGTTCTGCCCCACCTCAGCAAATAGGTACTATAGTTTTCTCAAAAATAAGTCCATGAATGGCTCCCCACTCCTTGGCTCAGCAAATTCATAATGTGCATTGCAGGGTCTGTTCTAGGATGAGGACAGTTCTATACAGTTTCTTCCTCCTCTCCACTGCTGTACTAGGTGACTGTGTGGGATGAGAAGCCAACCACAAATATTGGCCCCGCTTTAGCTCAGTGGAATACACCTATACTCATCCACTCTGCAAACTTTCTTTTGCACCCAGAGCACAGCAGAGAAGCAGCCAGTGTAACAGTCAAAATCGCCATCTATCTCTGCTCCTGCACCTCTTTTCCTTGCAAGGCAGCAAGCAGCCAATGGGAGTACTGCTGAACAGCTGCTTAAAGTGCTCCTGACTCACAAAGGCAGTTGCACATGTACTCTGTAGGAGAGCGAACAAGGATTTGTGGGCACTGTTTCACTGCAGTGAGGAACTGGCAGGACCAGGACTAGGCACACACAGTCTGAGTAAAATTCTTATCACTTGCTTACAAATATCTGAGCCCTGTTTGTCAGACAGCTGACAGTAGAACTGTGAAGTAGTACAGATACATATGGTTTGAGCTGTTTGAGAATGGGGGAAAAATAAAGAAATAAAAATAGCATCTAGAAAAGGATTCTTAACCTGTTAATTTTCTGAATGACAGTCCAGATGCTTGTGTCATTGTTACTCCCAGCCAGCAGATGGCAACAGAACACTAAGGCCAACAGTTTCAAACATGGCTGAATAACGTCAGGCTCCTAAACAGAAGTGGCCCGATCACCCAAAGGTGCTGAGCATTTGCAGCTCCCACTGAAGTCAACAGCAGCTGTACTTGTGACAGTTAGGCCGTGTCAGCAGAAGTTATCCAAGAACAGTCTGGGATTCTTGCAGAGTTGGCGACTGAAGGGTTAATTGCAGAGACTGATCACTTGACAATTTCTTCCCTTTACTGATCATACAATATTATGGTTGGAAGGGACCTTAGGAGGTCATCTAGTCCAACCCCCTGCTCAAAGCAGGACCAATCCCCAACTATCCTATTTAAATCACCAGTGCAGACACTAATTTTTTTTTTTTTAAAAATACATCAGCTGAGCAGAAGTATCTTTCTTCAAACCTACAGTTATCTCCCTTTTACCCTCTCACTTTTAACTTCTCCTAACCTATTCATAACTTCTTCCAATGGAATTACCTATTCTGTTTTTCGCTTAAATGCTTAATTAACATGTTGCTATTCTTGCCCTATAACTTGTGTTACTTTAAAAGCCTTCCTACAATACCTTTTGTAGTTACTTTTTAAAATCTCATTTGTTGTTCTCTGGAATGTGCCAAAAAAAAGTATTTTTGGGGAAGACCAAGAAGATTGTACTCCCATCCAAAGTACAAGTGCTCTTGTCCTCCCTCTCTGTCCCTGTAAATATATTTATAATTTATTTCCCTCCCCCCAGCCCATCTCTATTCTATCTAGGTTACAAAAAATTTCATTTAATGGATATTTCTCAATTTATTTTTAGGTAAGCACTGAAAGTGGAACTCAGTTATAATTTCCTCTTTATTCTTAGCATACCTATGTTTCCTATCTTTCACTCTTAAAAAACAAAAACAAACTAGTTATTACACGGCAATCCTTGATATAAATCTATAGCACACCAGTTTGCTGAGCAGTAACACGTGATGATTGCTATAGAACATTGAAAGCTTAGTGTACTAGTGCTTCAAAGTGCAGTACATGATACCATACTCAGGACTTTTCACTTCACTGCAGCAGTGACCACACTGGCCATCACTGAGTGGCAAGCTGGGGCACTGCAGATTTATATCCTGGATTGCTGTTCAGTAACTTGCAAGTAGACAAGCTCTCACTGTGCAAAGCGCTATGTTCTAATATGTCCAAGGAAACAAACGTCTAACTCGGCTGTTCTGTAAAATCAGTTACAAAACTAAAAATTCAAGGCAAATACTGGTTAAATACAAGTTAAGAATGGTGATAAAGGATTTTCAAGGCTCCTGGTAAATTCAGGGGTCGGCATAACAAGCTGAAAGATTCTAGAAAATGGGAAGTAACGTAGGCACCCACCAATTTCTCAGCAGCATTGTTAAAATTGCTATTCTAGCTTTCACTCTGCTTCCGAAACATGGTCAAGGAAAATCTTGCTGTAATTAGAATAAAACTGGAATTTCAAAAGTTATGATAATTTTTGAAATCTAATTTTTAAAAGAGGGTCATGGTACCTTACCTCAAAACATCACAACACCCAGAGAGAGAGAGACTTTTCTCTCTACAGCCTCTAAGATAAATGGAATTAATGTCATGACAGCATATATCACATGAAGTTTCTTTCCAATGAAGGAAAATATTGCTTCAGTGATTGGGCTTCCCAGTCTGCCCTAACTTATCTGTAGGATAATTCCTTCTGTTGACTGACAGCCTGTCAACAAGTGCTTAGCACACATATTGTACTCTGCTTTTCCAACAGTGTACCACAGTGGTTTGTGGGAGTGCCAACAATACTCTGGTTGGGAGCCACAACCCATTATGCCAGTAATGCAGCCCCTGACCGAGAAGGAATACGTAGCTGTTTTCTGGAAGTATTAAGCCATTTTCAGCTACAATTTTTCTTACCTACACTGTTTGGTCTTAGCTCATGTTAACTGAGCAAACCTATCTTCAAGATCAAAGGAAGGCAAACCAGGGAGGCTGCTTTAATCTTCTGTATAGACTCCATTCTTTGATCTACTGCAGGGATTGGCAACCTTTGGCACGTGGTCTGTCAGGGCAAGCACCCTGGAGGGCCGGGGCAGTTTGTTTACCTGTCGCATACTCAGATTCGACCAATCGCAGCTCCCACTGGTTTCTAATATTTTATTATTAAGGCAACTTGAGTACATCTGAAGCAGTTTCTCTGACTTTCTATAGCCAATGCTTTAGATAGCAGGATCAGTACGGTACTTTGAAGTTACTCATATAGTTTCTTTCACCAATGTAAATTTGCTGTAGGTATCATGTCAAAAGAAAGGCTTTCTGAAACTTAAGGATTCTGAAGTTCAAACATTTAGCCTAAATGTCTTTTACAGGAGCTTATATCATCTACTGGTCAGAATAAACAAAAGAAAGTGAAACTCCTGGTTTCCAACTTTGAATCTAGGTCAGTCATTTTAGATTAAGCAAAGGAACTTGACTTTCCTGGGCCTCATTCAACGTTACTCAAAAACTGGGCAAAAAGCAAGTGTTCACTGAACAGCAGATGCTGCTTCTGAGCAGAGTTTTTCAGTATGAATAAATTACAGTTTAGAAGTTTATATTCTTTGCGAAGTGGCCACATCCATATTTTTCAATAGTTGGGTCTGCTTTTACAATTCTGCAACTGACAGCATGCACAGAATGGACAGAAAGAAGAGGTTACTCACCTTGTGCAGTAACTGCAGTTTTTCAAATGTATCCATATGGGTGTGCCACTTCAGGTGCACATGCACCTCGATCAGAGATTTTTCCACTAGCAGTGCCTGTTCAGCCCAAGCATCGCCCTATGCCTCCTCATGTTGAACACTGAGGATATAGAGGGATGTGTGAGCAAACCACCCTCAGTTCCTTCTCCAGCCAAAAGTCTCCACAGAGAACAGCCTGAAGCAAAGGGGAAGGAAGGACAGGTAGTGGATTACCATAAGGGGAAGTATAAGAGAAGTAGCCATGTTAGTCTGGATCTGTAAAAGCAGCAGAGAATCCTGTGGCACCTTATAGACTAACAGATGTTTTGGAGCGTGAGCTTTCGTGGGTGGTATTCACCCACGAAAGCTCACGCTCCAAAACGTCTGTTAGTCTATAAGGTACCACAGGATTCTCTGCTGCTTTTACATAAGGGGAACACATCTCTAAGAACTGCAGTTACTGCACAAGGTGAATAACCTTTCATCCTTCTTTGAGTAGCGTCCCTAGGAGTGGCTCCACTTTAGGTGACTTCCAAGAAGTTTATCCAAAGGGAGCAGGGAGCTTCAGAAACTGGGTCCAGAATTCAAGATAGTGCTGAAGTATCCAGAGCCACATGGATCTAATAAAATGGATTAAAGTGTAGTGCTTCGAAAATGTATATGCTGAAATCCATGCAGCAGCCCTATACATATATATATATCAATCAATCAGACAGGTACATCCTTATGCAATGCTGTGGATGT
This sequence comes from Chelonoidis abingdonii, assembly GCF_003597395.2. NCBI lineage: Eukaryota > Metazoa > Chordata > Testudines > Testudinidae > Chelonoidis > Chelonoidis abingdonii. The sequence continues at coordinate 16,048,370 of NC_133783.1, read as the reverse complement.
TGCTTGCGACCTGGCGGAATGTGCTATCACACTTGGAGGATATGAATGCCTATTGTTTCATAACCAGTGACAATACATCCAGATATCAATCTCAATAGTCTCTTTGCAGAAAACATGGATCCCCTGGATCTAGCTGCAAAAGAGATGAACAGCCTTGGTGATATTTGAAATTGATTAGTCCTATCCCAGTAGAAGGCCAAAGCCCTTCTAACATTCAGGATATGAAAACAGGTTTCCTGCAGAGAGTTACGTGACTCTCGAAAAAAACACTGGTAGATGAATAGATTGGTTCAGGTGGAACTCTGAGATAACATTATGCCCATATCCTAAATTATTACCTAAAGAAATGTTACCCTTAAAGTATACTGTAAAGGGGGGGGGGGGATAACCCTGGCCCTGTCCTATCTGATTTTGTTCCTCAACCTCCTCCCTTTTGTGGAAGAAACACAGAGAAGACCCTTCTTCCTAGACAGAAGAAAGCCCCAAAGAGGGATGGCCCAAAAAAGAGGACATTTGTTCCTGGAGGTGGAGAAGAAGATCCACCTTTAGCAGACCCCATCTTTGGAATATGCTGTGGAGGACTTGATGAGTCTAGCTCCCATTCATATTTCTTTGAAATGTCTGCTGAGAACATTGTCTGTGGTGTTCTGAGTGCCTGGGAGGTAGACCACTGAAATTTGGATCTGATGAACTATGCAGCAGTTTCATAGCTTCATGGCTTTGGTGCACAGACAGGAGTATCTTGTTCCTCTCTGCTTGTTGATATACAACATGCAGGACACACTGTCTGTCATGACTTAATTGATTTGTCCAATGAGAGGTAGGAAATAGAACCAGGCTTTCCTGATAACGCTGAGCTCCAGCAGATTGATGTGGAGATTGGTTTTCTGAGTTGTATATCTGCCCTGAGTCATTATAGCATTGAGATGAACTCCCCCATTTCAACAGCAATGTGTCTGTTGTTAAAACTAGTGATGGAATTGGGCAACAGAAAACTACACCCATGCAGATGTTTAGTTGACCTTTCCACCAATCCAGGGAGTTCATTTGTAGAGGAAATGTCACCTGTCTGTCCAAGGTGTTTGACTGGAGAATACATTGTTCTGAGCCAACCTTGAAAGCAGTGGAGGCATAGCCTTGGGTGATCAGTCACAAAGTACAAGCTGCCATGTGTCCCAGGTGTTGAAGACAATTCATTATAGTGGTCCGAGGATGCTCCTGAATTGTCCATACCAAACCTCACAAGATTATGGTAATTGTCCATACCTTAGGCTCACAAGATTATGAGCCTAAGTGAAGGTAGACTCTGTTTGTCGACAAATCCAAAGAAATCCCTATGAACTTTATCTTCTTTATGGGGATTAACATGGATTTCCTTAAATATAGCTGAAGACCCAACTCCTGAAACAGAAAAAGGCCATCTCAGTGGAAGATAGCATTTCTTCTTAAGAATGGCCCTTAAGTAGCCATGAGGTACATGAGTTGAGAACCTGGATCGCCTTGTTGGAAGTAAGTAGTCCCTATCATCAGGGCCTTGGAGAACACCCTTGGGGCAGAGGAGAGACAGAAGGAAAGCACTTTCTATTGGAAACAATCTGGTCTACAGTGAATTGTAGATATTTACTGTGTAAAGGGTATATCATTATATGGAAATAGGCATCTTTTAGGGTCAAGGGCTGAAAACCAATCCCACTTCTCCAGTGAAGGAATTATAGCTGCTAGAGTCTCCATCCTGAACTGATGAGACTTTACAAACTTGTTTAGAAGTCTTAGATCTAAGATTGGGCTCCATCCTCTTTTCTTCTTTGGTATAAGAAAATAGAGTAAACACCTTTCCTCTGTGTGAGAGAGGAACTGGCTCAATTGCTCCTAACTGGAAGAGAGAATTCACCTCTTGTCTTAATACAAGCTCACGAGAGGGGTCCCTGAAGAAGGACCAAGAAGGAGAGTTGAAGGGAGTGACATAACATGGATGATATAGCCTGATGTCATGACACACTTGTCTGTAATCTGCCTCCAGGCAGTCTGCAAAGGGAGGGTGGTGAGAAATGGGTGGAATAGTAGTAGATATAGATCTGGGAGTGCCTCGTTGATGGGTAACACCACACTGGAGAATGATGCTGACTGTAGGATATCCAACAGCTTGTGTTGTGAATCCCTGACCTCTCTGAGTGGAATTTGGAGAGTGTAAGCTACCCTTTCTTTATGAGGTCTTAAAATCGCCAAAAATCGTCCGCAATGGAAGGTGATGGAGACATAACTGCTTCATTAGAGATGAGGATGAAATGGGTGTTTGAGGGTGGCATCTTCAGCTTCCCTGGCGTCCTGTTACTCAGCTCAACCATCTCCTTTTATGAAGGGAGAGGAGAGGGAGGCAGGGAGTTGCTTCCACCACCCTTGATGATGGTCGTGATCTTCCCTGTGACTGTCAAAGAATGAGTTCCTCACAGGATCTGTTGGGGAACCCTTGACTGAAATAGAAGCGACTGACTGGAAGTCCCCTTCATCCTCCTCAACATCATTCAATGAAGGAGCTCCCACAGAAAAGGTTGGAGAGTCCTGAAGTATCAGGGGACAGCAGCAGCCTGGAAACAGGTTTCAGTCTCAAAAGACACTCGATATCCATGAGGGGTGGGGATTCCAGCTCATCTGTTATGGACAGGTCCCTCACGTATCTAAACTCTTGTGGTAATGAGTAGGGACCATCGCTACCAATATGGAAGCTGATGGTACTATCGATGGCAGGCATACTGGCATAGGCATCAATATAATCTAGCACTGTTGATTGCTTGGTACTGAGGGTGCCAAATCGGTAGGTGCCGACAGTGGGACTGAGCCAGACAGAACCAGACCAGGGTGCTTACGCTTGTCCTCCTTGTCCCTAGTAGAGGGCACTGAAGCTCTGTTGTAGCCATGTGTCTCCCTTGAGCTCTGAGGCTTTCCAGCTCCACTGGTACTGGAGGAGTCGTCTTTCAACTCAAACAGTACCAAGCCAAGAGGTCAAGGCTTTGGAGACCACAGATCTTGCAGGGGATGGGGCTTTTTCAGAGCAGCCTCCCTTCAGATGAGAGTCCACACTCCTTTTTTTGGGAGCCCTTTCAGAAGCCTCCAACGACCTCCTCCTCTTAGGGGAAGCCTGTGACAAAGTGTAAGAAGTCCTGAATCTGCCCAGAGTCAGGTATGTAGCAGAGGGAGGCTCCTGACCTGACTCAGACACTGTTCAAGCAAGCGCTTCATCATTAACAGTCTGAGCTTAATCTCCCTGTTCTTCCAAGGCCTGGACTTGAGGACTAGGCAAATGTGTGACTCCCCCAGTCAATGGAGACACTTAGAGTAGCCATTGCTCACAGGCAGAGTCTCTTGGCAGAGAGGCAGTGTTTGCAACCTGGCAAGCCAGGCATGCTCTGCTAGGAAGAGAAGGCTCCCCACGGAGAAACAAAGAAGAAAGAGACCCCTATTCTCTCACTATTAGAGCTTACAACTAACTATAACTAACTACACTAACTATAAGAATACAAAATAGCTGATGTGGGCACGCTAGAGCTCCATCTCAGGCAAAGGCAGAGAGAGGACACTGAGGACAGTTCACGCATGCATCTCTATATAGCCTTAGTGTCCGGCCTGAGGAGGCACATAATACATGCTTGGGCCAACCAGGCACTCCTAGAGGGGGGAAAAAAAACTCTACGATCAAGGGTTCACTTCAGGTGCGCATGAACCTCTTGAAGCACCCATAGGGTGCTACCCAAAGGAGAAGTTGGGGTTGCAAAAACTGAGATGATACAAGATGTGTTACATTTTTTAACAGCCCTGGAGATAGTAGCCACTAAAATCAGATCTTTGTGGCAGTGAAAAGAGGAAATGCATGTTTAATTTTTTTTTTTGTTAATTCTGATTCAAAAGGGCTAGAAAAAGGTGCTATAATCACTGAAAATTTGCTTTTTCACAGAAATGTGCAGTAGTTTTTTTCTCTTGGTGATTCATTACATAGCATACCTTAAAATTGTGCCTGATCCCATTTACTGAACAGGCCAGGATGTTTTTAATATTCAATCCCAGTCATCCCAGGGCAGCTGGCCACTGCCTACAATCTTCTCTCTCTACTTTATAAAACATATTGTCTGTTTTAATCAGCTCCCCATTCTTCTCCCTCTCATAACATCTCCTACTTATTTTCCGTTTATCTCCACGTCTTCCCACATTCTATGCCTGCCTAATTCTATTATTTTTGCTTAGCTTTCCTCGTCTTTCAAAAGCAGCATTTACTTTCCATTCACTCTCTCATCTCTTGCTTTTCCTGTGCTTCACTGCTGAATCACATTTTCCTCTCTTCTATAGTCTCTTTCCTCCCACCAGCCTCAGAATTCCCCAGCACCTCTCTATGCGTGTTACCTTTATTTCATTCCAACAGGTCTCCTCCCACTACCACCTGATCATGTGCATATAAGGAATGTATCATCCCGCAGGCCTGATTTTTGCATCGGACACTCCCACTGATGACGCATGGGTTCATTCAAGTTGCAAAAGTTAGTCAGTCACTTTCCTTACTGGCAAAAGCATACTACCTCAGCAGTTTGAAAAGCAGTCACGCAGACTGAATGCTGGTTATGTCAGAATTACTAACTACATTTACCATAAAACAATGAATCATCTTCTCCTTGCACCCAAAAACCTGCTTGTGATCATGTTTCTGTGTGTTTCTTGGCCCTATGGATTTGGTTCTTCTTTTTGGCTTGTTTTACAGGAAAAGTTCATCGCACAAGAGAGAGTAAGACTCCAGTGCAGTTCATATCAATTTAGAATGAGCTCATCAAAACTTCAGATAATTTTGCTTCCAAAAATCTATTCAGTGTATGGTAATTTACATGGTAGTCTCCCCTTTATTTTTATTGCTTTGTTCAGAGGAACATTTGATTAAAATCAGATTTTTCCAGACAAGTCACTGAAGTGCCCATTTCTATTGATACTGCCTTATATGCTGAGCTCTTGCCGTTGATTCAGAGAGAGTGATAATGTCTTGGTTTCTATTCTATAGGCAAAGTTATCATTTTTGTTATTTACACAGCTTCCATTTAGGCTAGGGACTAAAAATTAGAGTATTTCTCAACGAGTAAGTTCATGAACTTAGCTTTGTTCTTCTCATAGAACACTGCAGAGTGATTCCCTCAACTTTTTTTGTTGAAGTAACTCAAATTTTACATATTTTACACTTTTTACATATTTTAATTGTACTCCAATTCCAAATAGTTTGTTCTGAATATTTATTAGTCTATAATTGAAATAGGATCTGTTTTGATTAGTTGCCACAGATCACAGGGTATTGCTTCTGTTCCCTGTTAGATGAATTAACCCCTATAATCAATAGAAAAAATTGAGGAAATCACTGAGGCTTTAAGTCTCTCTGTGGGAGGCAGATATTTTGACAGTGACAATAGAAAAGCAGGAGAACAGAATTTTAGAATACTATAAACCTTTTCATTTATGGGCCTCATAGTCTTTGCCCTTATTCCTATAAAGTGCAGAAGTTAAATACTGTCTTTTTAGATTCACAAGTAGTAATTGTGTGGACGTGCACTTTGTCTTAGTTATGAAGAATGTGATGAGATATTCGTCTGGCTTGCTAACCAAATCTCTACCATAGCTCCAGCAACCTATTGTGAGATCTCTGTTCTCCTGCTGTGTCAAGCAGTGTCCTTTCAAATAGAAAATATAACAAGCATATTATATTTACTAACCTGGAAATCTGTCATCACTAACTATAGTCATTAACGAAGCAAATGACCAGCAGTGTGACTCAAACACTGGTTTGGTTAAAACTTACTTTCTGTGAACATTCACGCATTACAGTTTTAAAACAAATGTTCATATGAAAAAACTTGATTAGATTTGTGGCAGAATTTCTGAACTTCAAAATCCAGGCTGAGAGTTCAAACCTAGCCTTAGATTCTTTGATCTGGACATGTGGAAATGTACTTAAATACATTCAGTGTGAAAATGGACAGTGTGAAAACAGGACATTGCCCAAACATGGTAATACATAAAACTTAACTGCTGCTTCCTAATATTATTAGGCCAACTCACTCCATATTAAATTATAAATTAACAAGTATTTCTGTTAAAAGCATAAAACCAAGTGAGATATTTTTATTCATTTTTCTTCGAAAATAACAGTAGGTAAAATGAAGTTTGTGACATATGTTACAACATGTTCAAGATGTAACCAAGTGTAAAACAGAAAATATGTTATAATACCATTTCCTACAAGCTATGTACTACATTCACTGCAGGTGTCACGTGTCCATAGTACTTAGTTGAATTGATCTGAAAAATGATTGGCCATGTAAAAAAGTAAACAAAAATTTGTTCTGTACATGTAAGCATCTGCAACAGTAAAGGACCAATAAAGGTAAGATGACAGTAACCGCTTAACCTCAAATTTCTAACTCATATATTCACTAAAAAAAGCTCTAAATCCAGCAAAACACTTATTAATTATTTTTATTCTGATAGTGCCTAAAGGCTACAACTAGGATTAGCAGCCCATTGTGCTGGACATTGTGCACAGAAGACTGGAAACTAGAGCTGGCCAGTAAATCTAATTTTAGTTCTGGGAAAATTTCCAGAGTTTTCAGAAATATTTTTATCTCAAATCTCGATAATATACAAATTGGAAATTTTTGTGGAACTGAAATTCCACAACATTTCATTTCAGAAACATCAAAACATAGAGTTTCCAAAATGAAAAATGCTCTCTGGGATCCCCGGCAGCCCACCGAGTAAGTCGCAATAGAGCTGGGACCCTGGAAGCAGGATACTGAACTTGACATAATTCTTGCCATTTTCATTGCTGCCCATCACTGCAGAGCAGTGGTGAAACTGACCAGACTCTTGTTAACTTGAGAATAAAATGATGGTCAGTTTTACCATTGCTACTCAGAGGTGAGCAGCATTGAAACTGACAAGAACTATGTCAAGTTCAGTCCACAGTTACCAGGACTTCCAGTGTCGTTGACTCCATGACGGGCAGCCAGGGAATCTGGTAGGCTGAAGGGAGGCGACGAGCCCTTGGAATGTTGACTCCCAACTTCCGAGGCTCCTGGCTCAGCAGGCTGTTGAGGAGCTGGGCAGCAAGCTGGCAGGAAACTGGGGACAAACCATTCATACAAAACATTTTGATTTTAACAAATCAGAAAATTGACCAAAAAATGTTCTCAGAATTATTACAAACTACTCTAGAGAAGATGGTCCCTTGTTTAAAAGGACATCCACTACAACAAAGGAAGAAAAATACTTAAGCACATGCTTAACTTTAAGCATGTGAATGCTAAGTCCCTTTATATCAATGGAACATAGATGTGCTTCAATTTAAACAATGTGCCTAAGTGCTTTGCTGGATTAGGAGCACAGTGCTCAGCACCTTTCAGGATTGAGTCCCAAAACAATGCACATCTTATAAAATGAATGTTTCAGAAAGCCATTCTATACCAGCATTTACCACCCAGTGATTGACGTTTTTGGAAAATGGTTGGCTTTTTTAATTTGTGGAAACCCAAGAAGTTACAATAGTACCAGTAAAGAAAACCCAACACTTAAAAATGTAAATTGAGTTTACACACTAAAGAACAAAAACAATTATTTTAAGAAACCCACAGAAGTCTGTACCACCTCTTCTGAGTTTTTGGTTCCATGCTGAACTAGAAATATTTTTTTCTTTATTTGGTCTTAAATTCTTTCAAGAGACCCCATAGGCTGTGCCTGTTCTCAACTATTAGTATACACACAAAAATATCACTGATTTAATAAAAAGTTTAATGTTTACATAATTTTAATGATAATTAAATACAAAATTATCAGACTGTAAGACACTTTAAAATCAGACTGAATCCTTTTTTTTGGTTTTTTGTTAAGTGAGGACCCAAAAGAAAGCTGTAAAGGAATTTTGCTTCATGCATAATCCACAGCAAAACTGACACAGAATACCTACAGCAACAGTTCTGTTGTCATGGGGACCAACAAAGAAAAACCATTTAAATGCCAGGATTTTAAAAAACGCTTGCTGAACTGCTATAAAGTCAAATCTACACTTTATATCTTGGGAACCAAAACTAAACAGCTTTAAAAAATTCTGCTGACAAAAGAACACAGGCCTCAATAAACCAGTAGTCTTGAATTCCCCTTCCATTAGCGAGTTCGGACACCGGGGCATGCCAAGCTAGAGGATTCAGCTGCCTAGCAGGTAGCCATGGAGACTAAGAGACACACGTTAAGTATGCAGTAAAGCAAGAGAGATAAGACCATAACCATGCAGTTTAGACTGTTTTCACAGCTGCTGATTCCTTGTTTTATTTCACTTATGGTAAAAGTAGTTAACGTCCTTCCCTTTAAGTATGTTTAGAAACTGTACAACTGGAGCACAAAAATGTCAATATTAATAAATTATGGAATAAGATCTTAGATGTATGGAAATCAAAAATCATGGGACATACCAATCTCTCATGAAGTTGTCTAATTTTTAACTTTCTGTGATCCAATTTCACACAGCGATTGGAGGAACATGTGGAGTTAGTTTAAAAGTACCCTACAAGAGCTGTTTGCAGGCTTATGTGTAATTAGTTGGCGGGCTCTTTTAGAGCAGACAGATGCCTACTGCCCTAAAACAACACTCAAATTAATACTAATTGGACTCCTTAATGGAAGTCTCATTCAAAAGGACTGAATGAGTGTGTAGACTGACAACTTTCTTACCCCATAAAGATGGTCCCTGCAGAAAAGGGAAGATATCTTATTGGGCTGATGTGGAGAAGCTTAAAATGATGCTAGAATTAATCTGTTCAGCAGATAGAGGACTTCCATCTCTCATTTTATCAGTTAAATTAGAGTATATGGTGTTATAAGAGGGAAAAAAACTAAGTTAAAAGAACACTAAAAGAACTATGCTAAAAGAACACTAGGAGTGCAAAGTCAAGTACTCAGAAGTTAGGAAAATCCAGAATTAAGCTTGCCTGTGCAACATTAGTTTGGCCCCCTTGAGTATGTATACTGTGATATGGTCTTTAAGTACATTTTCTCCACAGGACTCTTGCCTTCTTTAGTGCACAAGAAGGGCCTGCCCTGTAGAAGAATCAGAGTTATGTAGAAAAGAAGGCTGTGGTTTAAGACCTCTGTCTCATTTGCTGCAGAAGCAGAAAGTGAATGAGGCAGGGGCAAAACTGCTGAAAGAGAAAGGACGATCTCATGGTTAAGATTGCTAAATGATGTTCTTGAGAATTGGATTCTATCTCTGCCTCTTTCAGAGTTCTTATACGATGCAAAGTAAGTCCCTTAAAACAAACTTTTCCAGAGGTGGTCACTAATTGTGTGTTCCTCATTTTCTTGGTCCGGGGCCTGATTTGCAGAAGCTCTGAATACATTAAATTGAATTCAATGAGAGTGTTCTCTGAAAATCAACAGTGCTATATAATGCTAAGTACTCTGAAAAATAGGTCACAGAAATCTCAAACCGAGCACCAAAAACTGTACTTTTGACACTCTCTTTGTGCTTCAGTTCCCTGTCCCTAAAACGGGGATGAAGCCACCCCCTACATCAAATTAGAGGATTAGGTGAAAAGAAATCTGATGAGGTTCAACAAGGACAAGTGCAAAGTCCTGCACTTAGGAAGGAAGAATCCTATGCACTGCTACAGACTAGGGATCGAGTGGCTAGGCAGCAGTTCTGCAGAAAAGGACCTATGGGTTACAGTGGATGAGAAGCTGTACATGAGTCAACAGTGTGTTCTTGTTGCCAAGAAGGCTAACAGCATTTTGGGTGTATAAGTAGTAACACTGCGAGCAGATCGAGGGACTTGATCATTCCCCTCTATTCCACATTGGTGAGGCCTCCTCTGGAGTGCTGTGTCCACTTTTGGGCCCCAAACTACAAGAACGATGTGACAAAATTGGAAAGAGGGTCCAGCAGAGGGCAACAAAAATGATTAGGGGTCTGGAACACATGACTTACCAGGAGAGGCTGAGGGAACTGGGATTATTTAGTCTGCAGAAGAGAAGAATGAAGAAAGATTTGATAACTGCTTTCAACTACCTGAAAGGAGGTTCTAAAGAGGATGGAGCTAGACTGTTCTCATTGGTAGCCAATGACAGAACAAGGAGTAATGGTCTCAAGTTGGAGTAGGGGAGGTTCAGGTTGGATATTAGGAAAACACTTTTTCACTAGGAGGGTGGTGAAGAACTGGAATGGGTTACCTAGGGAGGTGGTGGAATCTCCTTCCTTTGAGTTTTTTTAAGGTCAGACTTGACAAAAGCCCTGGCTGGGATGATTTAGTTGGGGATTGGTCCTGTTCTGAGCAGGGGGTTGGACTAGATGACCTCCTGAGGTCCCTTCCAACCCTGATATTCTATGATTCTCTGACATTAAAGCCAAATTTCAAGCCTCTGCTCCAAAGCATGGAGTGGAGGGTTGCCAACCCTCCAGGATTGGCCTGGAGTCTACAGGAATTAAAGATTAATCTTTAATTAAAGATGATGTCATGTGATGAAATCTCCAAGAATACATTCAACCAAAACTGGCAACTGTAAGTGCTAGTGCATTTCAAAGTCTCAATTTTTTTTTTTTAAACATAACCAGCAAAATGTACTTTTCCTTAACCCTGTCCTAGGAAACGGATGAACCACTGTGACTAAATTTTCCAAAAAGAAATTCAGCCTGAGCTAGATGCCCAGCATAGAAAATATCAGCCAAATGGTTGTATGGCAAAATTCTAAGAAACTGAAACTCGGATTTTAGAATAGAATACCTTAGGTTACTTTAACTGGAGCCCATGCTTCCACTAACCAGTAAAACAATCAAAGTTGTGTGAAACTCTCCACACTCCATTTCCTTACCAGAATGTAGAAGTCAAGGCAAGAGTTGACTTGGACCATGGTTTCTTCTTTGGACACGGCAACTTGATTCATAACATTGTTTTGTCTTCAAAAAAGTTAATTGTGCAATATCAAATCCTTAAAAATACCTTTGAGACTATGTAATGTATAAATAGTCTGTTAGACAATTTGCCATCCTGCGGTCTTGCATAGCAAGACAACTGTATTGGAATGCCATGTCTTGCAAAATTTAAGATAATGAAATTATGTGATTTTCAATCCCAAAGACAGCAGTCACATGTATGTAACAGAATAAAACTATTTTTATTCTTTACAGACATCTAGAATAGCTAAAAGGAGTCCAGCCACATCAACCGGAGTGAGCATTACACAAAACCACCAGATTTTAAAAAGCTGAAAAATCTACATAGTGCTAAGTCGAGCTTGTGTTCACATCCAGCAAGTCATTCAGTTGTTATAAGATTAGCTGGGAAAGCACTGAAATCAGAGTTAAAGACATAATATTCAATTCCTCGCCTGTACTCAATAAGCAATGAGCCCAGCTGAAGCAGGAAACCACAAAGAAGTCAATCTTGGCAGTATTTCTGCATAGGAATCCCCTCTCCTGCATTCATAGTACACTGAATGTCTATGGCCCAAAGGGGCCAGGATGCTAGACAGCAACTGCACAAGCTGTCTGACAATGCCCCCTTCATCCTGGTCATACCCCTTATCCTAGGAGCTGGGTAAACTGGCTCTAAATGCACCTCAGGGAAAACGCCAGGTAGCTGATTACATACAAACCCAAGATGTGATGAAGATAAATGCAATTATTTATCACATGGTTATCAAACACTTCTGAATAGCTTTCACCACTACCTTATTCCTCTGTGCCAGAACTACAAGTAACAATGTAAACTTTTTAGCAGCTGCAAACATCTTCTAGGTTTTATTTTTTGAAAAATAATAACCACCTTCCTCCTGGTTTTCCAAATTTTAGATTTTCCTCTACCAAAAAAGTAAATTATTGAGATGCAGGATGATTAATATTCCGTCCTGGAGAAGTTTCAGGAATCTGAAACAAAACATTAGCAATAAAAAAAAATACAACTAACATTTCTAAAACACTTTCTTCTGTAAGAAGTTTGTCAAATAAAAACATAATGGTGTAGTGTAGTTGAAAGTTTTATAAGTACTGTGAGTAATGCACGAATAATTCTGCTATCCCAAACTCAGAAAGAGAAAAAAAAATATGCCATATTATTCCTTTGTGTGTTTTGAACATGCTAGATTATCCAAAATATTTAGAAATATTTGCATGTTCTTTAAAATTTTCATTTTGACTAGTTTTGTAAACTTCTATCTGTAAAGCTATTATATTAGTTACTTAAGATCAACTGTTCTAACCCCATGAAAAGACAAATTAAAAATAGAATTATAAAAGCAAATAACTTAAAAATTATCTAAAACCATGTCCTGTATGCAAATATTAACTGCAAATTACAAAAATGAAGGACGTTCAAGGGCTTAGATACAAGTACTGTGTACCCCACCATCAAGCAGGGGTGCTGTCCTTTCCTGTGGTATCAAGCTCCTGTTTCCTAGTTCTGACGGATCATGAGATACTGAAGTGAACACCAAATTCCTGCAGTACTGAATATTGCTCACCGTAGGATCAGTTCAATGTAATTTTGATGTCAAATTCCACATTTAGGGAGGAAACATTTTTTGATCTGAGTTGATTTATTTTTTTTTTAAGTTGCAACTTGGGAGGTTAAAATGAGGGTTAGTAAGCAGAGCGTAAGTCAAAGGTGAATTGTAAAAGCAGTTTATCACATGGCTATCACCACCAGCTAAGCAACGATTAAATATTTGTACTGGATACAACAGCTTGTTGGATGTTTCACATAATAGTAACTAAGACAATCTTCCTGTCCCAAAAGAAACTGATCTATGATGTAGAGATAATTCAACAAGACGAGGGAGATAAAAAATGGGGGACAGGGAAGGTAGGATGAGATTACACAAAAAAGCCACCATACTTATAAATTTAAATTAGTAATTTTAAAAAATCTTGAATTTTGGTCAGTGCCTTTCTTGTAAGCTTCACTCATTTCACACACACATGAACATCTTGTCAACGCTACAGAAATATCACGGACAATATAAAAATCACATACAAGCTTGGCTGGCATACACTGGAATACTCCAATCTCAGTTGGATTTTGAATTTAAGATCTGGCTATTTTATCTAAATTTAGTGAGCTACATCGATATTCAAAGAGAGATCAGTAGAACAGTTTTTCAGAAGTTCTCAGTGGTCTCCCTTGTCCCATGACCTGCTATACTAAGTGGAACCAGCACAAATCCTAACTGGCAAAGACCACTTAGTTTTCTCTTACACTCAGACTGGATTATTGATGTTTGTTGTTACTTTAAAGCACAAAGCTTTTCAAACCCAGTGGTGGAACAAATGATAAGCCTACTCTGGACTTAACCACCACTTATAAATATCCAAAGATAAGAAAAAAATTGTTATCTAGGATTTAAAAAACATGTTTTTCAGTGATATTATTCACTTATCAGCTTACAGTCATATTTATTAAAAAACCTTGGTCTTTTATAGGAACCATCTTTAAACTTTGGTAGTTTGATTCATAGTTCCATTCAGCCTTACCCAAAATCTATCATGAAACAGCACCGAAGATTAAAACTTGATCATGTATTTGTATTAAGTATGCTAATGAAAAAGTGCAAAATATATAATACACTTTTGCAAGGCATTTAAGGCTTCCTAGTATTAAACAGTACCAGAGGATTTTTTTTTTTGCCCACAGTAACTATATTGTCTTTAACTAGAGATTTATATGATGCAACAGTTTATGAGATTGTAAAGGTTGAAGCCATGTGGCAAAATACAAAGTAAATGAAGTTGGAAAAGAAGTTCTATATTCAGTTAACTTCCAGTCCAAATGAATGGAAGACATTCTAAAGACACTTGCTAACATTTTCAAAAGCATCTATCTACGGATATCTGTGGATCATTTTTGTGGACTGGATGTGGATACAAATTTTGTATCTAGAGCCCTGCAAATCTGTGGATATCTGCTTTATATCTGCAGACATGGATATCCTCCAACCATTTTTGCAGATCGGAGGTGGACACAAATTTTGTAACCATGTAGGACTCTAGAGGTTGTTCTTGTGACAATACTTTGTATCTCTCACACACACATATTAAAACAAAACAAAAAACCCACAAAAAGACTGCAAGATGCAGTTCAGGAATGCTCATATTACCCCCACCTTAACTCAAATGCACCTGATGATATATTACAACCAGAAAGCACAACAAGCCTTTCAGCTTGGCTATGTAGTCCAGCACTGCTGAGTATCACAAGCCTTTCAGTATTTGGTGTTCTTCTTCAAGCCCTAGACCTTTTGCTACATGAATTCAGAAGAATCTGAGCTTTCATTAAAAAAGTTAATTTCTAAACTTCATGGTTGAAGGTATGAACCCTAAAAGTGCACATCCCAGAAGACAAATAAAAAACTTAAACAATACTGTTTTATCACTTGAAGGTTAAACATCATGCAGTTGAGGCTGCACCTTAAATCTTTTAAAAACTAAACCACTGGCAACATATTTGTTTAAGCGAAGTATCTAGCCTGGTGTGGAGACAGTAAATAAGGAACTGTTATTTAGTCTCTCAGAACACAAGAACTAGGGATCACCAAATTAAATTAATAGGCAGCAGGTTTAAAACAAACAAAAGGAAGCATTTCTTCACACATCACACAGTCAATCTGTGGAACTCTTTGCCAGAGGATGTTGTGAAGGCCAAGACTATAACTGGGTTCATGAAGGATAGGTCTATCAATGGCTATTAGCTAGGATGGGAAGGGATGCAAAACCATGCTGTGAAGTATCACTAGCCTCTGTTTGCCAAAAGCTGGGAATGGGCAACGGGATGGATCACTTGATTACCTGTTCTGTTCATTCCCTCTGAAACACCTGGCACTGGCCACTGTTGGAAGACAAGATACTGGGCTAGATAGGCCATTGGTCTGACCCAGTATGGTTGTTCTTATGTTCTAAACATATTCAAACAGCGTACAGTGATCGGTACTGGCTGGCTGCGGCTGAGTGGAGTTTCAGATGTTAGTATTGATATACAAACTTCTAAATTGCCTGGGGCGTTCAGAAACTGCCTCTTTCCACTCCCACAATTCCACAGATGAAATCCATGGAGGCACCTGATCAGGATCCCCACTTGGTATAAGGGGGGGGGGGGGGCTGCCTATAGAACATTTCCAGTTTTCTCACTTGGATTTTTTTTTAAATATAACAACCCTATAAACGATGATGGGAGAGTCTGTATCCTACACTGAATTAATTGTTGCACATGTCATGGGCTAATGGGGGAGGGGGACACCCAAGCCTGTCCACTACTCAGGGTCCCAACCCAGGGACTCTATGAATAGCAGCCACATGCCACTGCATCCCCTTTAACTAGTCACTATGCTACTATAGATGCCTGGGCCACTTCCTCGAGGCCCCAGCACCTTTGCAAATGCTTCACCCTTACCGGGGCGCTGAAGTCTTTTACTCAGTCCCAGCAGCCAGCCAGGATCTCTCTCTTGCTCCCCTGATTACTGCTAGCAACTGAAGGTCTCTAGCTCTGTGCCAACTTTTATGTAACCCTCATGGGCCCTAACTGGCTGCTCCCACCGTATATGGTTGCCAACTTTCTAATCACAGAAAACCAAGCACCCTTGCCCCGCCACTTCTCCAAGGCCCCGTCCTCCACTCACTCCATCTCCCCCAATCTCACTTACTCACTCATTTTTACTAAGGTGGGGCAGGGGTGGAAGAGGGAGTGAGGGCTAGAAATGAGGGATTCTGGGCGTGTGGGGGGGCTCTGGGCTGGGGCAGGGAGTTGGGGTGTGGGGTGAGGCCAGGATGAGGGATTTGGGGTGCAGGAGCATGGCTTAGGGCTGTGGGGTGGAGCAGAGGAGTTCAGAGCGTGTGTGGGAGGCTCTGGGTTAGGGCACGAGATTGGGCTTTGGAGGCAGTACGGGCTGTGGGCTGAGGGTGCAAGTTGTGGGGTAAGACCTGAAATGAGGGGTTCAGGGTGTGGGAGAGGACACAGGGATCTGGGACGGGGTGCGGACTCCGGAAAGGTCTTTGGGTGCAGGGAGGCGAAGGGTGGCACTTACCTCGGGGGGCTCCTCAGAAGCAGTGACATGTCCCTCAGATGCTAGGTGTAGGAGCAGCCAGGCACCTCTATGCAGTGCGTGCTGCCTCCACACACAGGTGCCTTCCCTACAGCTCAAATTGGCTGCAGTTCCCAGCCCATAGGAGCTGCAGAGCCGGCGCATGGGGCAGGGGCAGCACACAGAGCCCCCAAGGCTGCCATTGTGCTTTGGAGTCGCAGGGATATGTTGTCGCTTCCGGGAGCTGCGTAAAGCCAGGTAGGGAGCGTGTCAACCTTGCCAACCGGACTTTTAACAGTCTTGTCAGCAGTGCTAACCAGAGCCACCAGGATCCCTTTTCGACTAGACAGCAGAAAACTAGACACCTGACAACTCTACCTCCACTTTAGCCCACTTAGACGACTTCTCTAGTGCTCCTTCTGGCATGAGGTGTAGCAGGACCCTGAGGCCTCCAATAGGTGGTCCCTGGGCCTGGTACAGAGCACTGTAGTCCCTGTCAGAGATTCAGAAACACTTTGGAACTGTTAATAGCGACTTCTTCTACATTAGATCAAGGAACACCTCTTACCAATCTCTCATTTTAGCATTAATCAAAAGAAGTCTATCATACCAAATGTGGCCTCAATTTTAGGCTTTGTATAAACAAAACTTTCACAACATTTAAAACAAATTGAAATGTTTCCAGAAATACTCCTTAAATTAAAATAACTGTTTACATTTTAAATAATGATTTTCCATTACCAAGAAGTCAGAAACCATGGCAGTGCATAAAAAACCCAAAATGAAAAGGTGAAAAGTGACTTGCCAATTTCTGTTCCCCAAGATGAGAAAAATTCAAAAAAGCATAATATATATACACACACACAGTGAAAACTAATAAGGTTATTACTACTTAAATATTGTTTAAAATCCTAAGTCTTAATGGTACCATAGGTAATCTGAGAAAGAAGATTTTTAACATTGAAGTGTGCCTATGTGTGTGTTGAAAGGTTAGAACACAGAAAATAAATGACAATCATATATATATTTTCATTGTCACACACCTTTTTCCTTTCTAGATTATAGTGCTATTCACTATGAAGACAAAATAGGCATAATAATAATGCTTCTACATTGCTTATCTACTCTTCACACATAGCTAATGGCTTCATTCTCAAGGTTAGGACAACACATTCTATTCACTACTACAATACAGCACCAAATTAGGTAAAAAGATCTAGCCATTTTCTGGAATGCCAGTTTTATAACAGGACAAAAGAAAAAAAATAAGTAAGTAACTGCCGCCATCCCCCGCCATATTCTTTTAATAACTGCAGAAAAGTTGTGCATATGTGACAAATATAGAAAGGAATGCTCTGACTTATACTATACAGCCTGTCAAGTTCACCAATCTTGTCTCATTGCTGCTTTGTACTCCCCTTCTGTCTATGTGCATCTGCTGTCTCTTGTTTTATACTTCAATTGTAAGCTCTTTGGGGCAGCAACTGTTCTTGTTTTGTTTGTACAAAGCCTAGCACAATGGAATGCTGGTCCATAACTGGGTGTTAGGATAATATAAATACGCCATTAATTATATACTATGTATATAATTTAAGTGTTGTTTCTGTAAAAAGTAAAGATCATTAAAATATAATAAGATTAAAAGACTTTCCCTAGAAACAAAAAGATGTTTTAAAGGGGAAAACCACATTTTTTGTGATGCCTGTTATGGTCACAGTTGAAGACTACCTCACCAAAGATAGTAGTGTGAAACCAGCTGCAGACTATTACTCCCAGTTCAGCTTTTAATTTAAATTAGAATAAAATTCAGGCCATCCATGACCTGAGGTATGTCCCAAAAGAAGCAGAGGCTAAGAATTCCTCAGAGGTGCATGCAGTACGAGGAGTTAGAAAGAGCATGGGGATGAGAGGAACAATCAAGATAGGGGATATCAGAAGAAAAAGGGGGCCATCATACACGTCTGAAGCCCAAGGAAAGGTACAACATTTGATGGTAGTAATTTGAAGACTTTTCCAATAAAGAGTTATTTTTTCATAAATTCTTCATTCTGGCTCACTGTCAGTCAGTCCTTGTAGATATTTATGAGGAGGTTAAATAAATAAAAGTAATTCTCACTCATGATGCCATACCAAGGGTAATGGCATGGCTATTACTGTATCAGAATGCAGGATTTTAATGATAATTGTAATTTTATAATTATGCTTATATTAAATACACTGTCAGCTCTCAGGATAAGTGGAATGTTATGGAAGAATATTGGTTGAGAAGATGTATGTGTTCAAAAGGCCAGACATTAAACAGGCTTTCCTACCAACGTTGCCATGTCGTCCTTCAAGAAGAGCAACATACACTGCACTCTCTTCTCCTCCCCCAAAACTCCTAGCATCAGCTCTGCAACATTCTCAGTGCCTGCTGGCCTAAGAAATAACAGTCTTGAAGTCAGTTCAAATGCTTAGACTAATGTGATGCACACATAGCTCTACTAGCCAATACGGCCAGATGTCAAGTTTAAAAACAGAATAATTACGAATTTTAAATCTTGGGTCTCTTGGACACCCAGTAACTGAAAATACAGTTCACAATTTTCAAACTTGGGTGTTAAAAGTAGAGGAACTAAACATGTGGCCTGATTTTTGAGTTGCTGAATGACCACAACTCCCATTAAAGACAGAAGTATTTGTAGATGCTATGAACTCTGAAGCCACCTATTCCAATGCCATAGAAAGTGGAACAATGCAGGGAAACCAGGGAGCAGAAATAGTTTACACAGAAAAAATGAAATTTGAGAAGCACTGTAGACCCCCATTTCAGAGTTTCACAGGAGACAGACTTTTCTATTAAAATGGATGATTTATTCACAGCTGCTAGTCAAAAACAGTATAAATGTACTGCACATTGTATGTTTTGTATAATGCATGATGAAGTGATCTGTAATTAATCAGTGTTAAATTTAGCTATAAATAGACCATGCTAACTCCTTTTCACCCCCTTTCTGAAAAAAAATAGTAAACTTTTAATCTTAGAACAGCAAAAAAATTGAGAAGTTGTTCCACCAATATTTTCACCCAGTTTCCAATTACATAATACAACGGAGTCTTTAATTGGAAAATAATCTTTAATTTTAGTATATTTTCTTGTATCTTTTTTCTATTGTTATACTCTTCAAAACACCATCACACTGGGGCTCCCAGCTGTAAAATGATAATGCCCTTACATGACTGAAATGTAGTTCAGTCCCCAATACAAAGGGGGATCAAATCATTTTTAACTGCCAGGGAACTATTGTGTTGTAACTGGGTTTCCTCAACAGATGAGACAATCTCCAGAGATGTGAAACAGAAAGTACTGGGGAAATGATGGAGAGGAACAGCAAACTGAGCCCATTTGCCTTCTCCTTAAAGCAGTAAATAGCCTAGTGATCTGATCGAGTAAGGTGTGTAACTTTTAAAATTAACCACTGAGTACTGAGGTACCTTCTTTTTAAATACAAGTTTTTCCAACGACCATTGAAAAAAAGTTATTTTCTTGTCTCTGTGATGTGTTTATCAGAATCATTTTTATTATAAACAGTAAATTTCACTGATGTTAAGAGATCTGTGGTGCTACAAACTTGACACAGATGTTTGTATAATGTTAGGGTCCCAGACTATTTGAATAGTCCCTAGAGACATTTCTCATTGTAGTAAAGTTTTCCTACCCACCTGTTGCCACCTCACAGTCCTTTTTATCTATTTTTTAAAAAATAGAATTATAGCCAAACATCTTTTGTTGTGAACCTGTTAGATCTCAGCAGAGTTTGTCTGGTCCATACTTTGAAAAGGAACCAAGGAACACCTAGATGCAGCAGAAAGTAGAGTTGGTAATTCAGTTGTTGGCTCTTTTCTGAGTCAGTTCTGAACTAAAACTACCAGCCTCTTACAAGAAGAAACATGTTGATGCAGTGTGGCAGCCTTTCCAGCTTTTACTTTCTTTAAAAAAGAATGAGGGTAAATAGCAACCCAATACAGTCATCCTTTTTAAGGGGAGGTTGGATGGGGGTAGAATTAGGATCAGCTCTCTGTTAAATATGAATAACCCTCAGCCCTGCTATGATATCCAATGAAGCTTCGTATGGCTCCTCCATGGCCGCAGCAGAACTCGTTGGTCCAGCAGACATGTGGGAGGAGAAAAGTAGCAGTAGAAGTCCACTGTAACCAGCATGGTATGGCAAAGGCAAGATCAAGTACCGCAGTAATGCGGAGATGGGACAAGACGAACATATGGGACAACCCTTGAAACACAGCAAAATGATTGTTCCCTCCTCCTACAGACACCCCCTATCTTTCAGCCTAATGTGGTACTACCGTGCTCAACACTTCTGCCTAACTTCCATTCAGTCACATCTATACAATCCCACTGAAGGCCTTGAGGTTTCAGAGGTGTCACAGAAGGCATAATGAGAACACAGTTACAGAGTTTACAACGAGAAGAAAAAGGGCCAGCTTGATTTTCATAGACCGTATTGCTTAAATTTTTTTAAAAGACAGACTTTTTACATATAAACAGCATACATTTGATATGAAATCAGTGCCACAGTTATTACAGAACTGCACTTGGACGTATAAAATTAATTGCTCTTCCACTTTCACTGATATTTTATTTTTAAAATGAGGTGCACAAAATACAAAACAACCTTGATGTATCCACAATGTAGCTGAACAAAAAACATATTTGCTATGCGGTTTGTGGCTTTCTGCCAAGTGTTATGCTGATAAATTATTATTTAACAAGGGTAACCTTATTTTTCCTCTGAGGGATGTTGAGATTCACTCCAGTTACTCACTCACAAAAGCTATATTGCATAATGAGAAGGGATGAATTTCTTTCTTTTAAGAAATGATGTAATCCTTTAGTGGAACACGTGAGTAAGTTATGATGTGTTTGCAAGTGTAACATTTAAAAACTGGCTAAGCTATCATGCTGAACTGATGTTATGGAAGCCAGGCTTTTATATATGAAACTTCATTACAAAAAAAATATTAGCACAAACATTAAAAATCACCCGTTTTGATATAATTGAAAAATTCTTGTTGTTTACAGTCTCTTTTTACATACAATGATTGAAAAAAAATTATTAAGTACTTATTAGGAACAAATACCTAAGAAAACTTTTCTGAACTACATTAAATTAGAGTTCAGCTATATTTGAAAACTATATCAAAACAGCAGATCGTCAATTCATTCATATGCATTCAGATGTTTGTATTTGTATAAAAAAATCTCGTTGGAATAACTCAGATGACAAGCTCGCGTTCAATATTTGAGTTTAAGGGTCACAGAATTCAAACAAACCCTTGTCCCTAAATTCATTCTAAATTCTAACTTATCCAGTTTTGTGCAAATCAGACTTTAATTTTACAGTGTATTGCTTCTTCAGTGATGAAAGAACTTTCCTGCATTGTAATATGAATTTTTCCTTGAAAGGCCAAGGCCTGCTCACCCGACTTTTTGGAGGGCATCATGGCATAAATGATGTTGAACTGATCTGTTCTGTGCATAAGCAAGAAGAAGAACACTTCTATGCTTGTTATTGTCCAGGCAATAATTAATCAAGTCTTGTTCTATACAGCTAATAATGGTAGTGGTATTTTTCCTAACTTGGCTACAGTTGCTACTATGCCTCTTAACACATAAAAACCAAGTCATCAACAAAATGACCATAGTATATTTAGTTTGGGTCTTCCTTATGTGATCTTCAGTCAATATAACCACATAATGAAATTATGAGGCTAGTCAGCTAAGAGTTCTCTCTACAGTAAGATGTAGGTCCTGAATGAAGAAAAAGATATAAACTAAAACTCAGACAACTACAAGTATTGGAATGCCAGCATTGCTAACCCACAGTGATTCATTTCCATCACTTATGCCATCAATGCAATTGTATTTTAGATCTTCTCTCTTCCTCCTCATGCACTCCTCCAATACTTTACTTAATCAGACATACTTTTTCTTGTAGGTGCTTTTCTCCTGACATCTTCTCTGCCTGTGCACTAGGACAGTGGTTCTCAAGCAGGGGTCCAGGACCTCCTGGGGGGCCACGAGCAGGTTTCAGGTGATCCTCCAGGCATGCCTGGTGTTAGACTCGCTACAGCCGAGGGAAGAAAACTGAAGCCCCACTGTGCAGGACTGCAGTCCGGGGCCCTGAGCATGACCACCTAGCGCTGATGTCAAAGCCCGAAGCAACTTAGCTTTGTGGGGACCCCTGTGGTGGGGGGGCCCAGGCAACTGCCCTGCTTGCTACCCCTTAATGCTGGCCCTGGCTTTTATATGCAGAAAAACAGTTGTGGCCCACCTGGGCCATGGAGTTTTAATAGCATTTTCAGTGGGGCTCGGAAAGAAAAAAGGTTGAGAATCGCTGCACTAGGGTATACAAGTTTCCGGAAACCTAACATTTTTAGTATAGAAACCCATGTTACATTTACTACATCGCTCCACAAATAACTACCCAAGGCCTGCCCCTTTCTTCACAGAAACATGGTATCAGTAGTTCTTTAAGTACATTGGATTTAGGGTCATATCAGTCTTCCCTAATTCTTTTCCTGTTCAGAAAAGAGAATAGCACTGGTGTTGGTGGTGAGAAGAGAGGGCATCTATATTTTGTTTTACTGTACTTCTTTTTACATGAATTTTTCATTAACTGCTGGATTAACAACTGTGACAAGGTTGACAAATTACTTGTTTATCCATTAAACATACACAGCTCAAACTGTAATAATGCAAACTTGTGCTTGGAGGGAAGTTCAATCACAAGATATATTTAGTACTTTGTCTCCCTGCTTAGAATGTTAATGAAAGAAGACAGACAAGGGGACTGAAACATTTTTAAAGATTCTTTTTAAAAACAAATAGCAGCATAAAAGGTACAGCAAAATGGGGAAAATCTCAATTAAAGGATGGAGGGGGGAATGAAACAGGAGGCAGCGAGAAGGCAGATACAGGATGAGAAAAGAAGACATGGCAAGGTAAACAGAAGAAAGATGAGTGTGTGTATAATCTGAAGATAAAGAAAAACTAGAGACTGATCTGTGGAAGTAATTGTTGTTAGGTGGTGTTAGGTACTTGCAACCCATGCAATGGCAGGGGACCCTGAGGCAGCGAGGGCCCCCCTGAAAGCCAGATCCAGCCTGTCAAGCATCAGCTGCTCCCTCCTGCCCGGCACTGAAAACAGTGTCTGCTGCACAGCATGACCTCATACACCCCGTACAGGAGATGACAGTGGTAGGAGCCCCCAGGAAACAACCATCACCGTGTGGAAGAAAAGTGTAGGAGGAAAAGAAGGGGGAAAATGGTAAGAAAATATTCATCAAATAAGGGAGGAAAAAAAGAGTAGGAGTAACATTTTCAAACTCACTTCACTGATTTAGGAGACTGAGAGTTCATCTATATGGATAGCTACTGAGTGGCAAGCCAGGTTTGAATTTATACCACACCAGTCTGCCACATAGACTCATAGAAGATTAGGGTTGGAACAGACCTCAGGAGGTCATCTAGTGCAATCCGCTGTTCAAAGCAGGACCAACACCAACTAAATCATCCCAGCCAGAGCTTTGTCAAGCAAGGCCTTAAAAACCTCTAAGGATGGAAATTCCACCACCTCCCTAGGTAACACATTCCAGTGCGTCACCACGCTCCTAGTGAAATAGTGTTTCCTAATATTCAACCTAGCCCTCCCCCACTGTAACTTCTTGTTCTGTCATCTATCACCACTGAGAATCCATCCTCTTTGGAACTCCCCTTCAGGTAGCTCCATCCTCTTTGGAACTCCCCTTCAGGTAGTTGAAGGCTGCTATCAAATCCCCCCTCACTCTTCTCTTCTGCAGACTAAATAACCCCAGTTCCCTCAGCCCCTCCTTGTAAGTCAAGTGTCCCAGCCCCCTAATCATTTTTGTTGCCCTCCACTGGACTCTCTCCAATTTGTCCACATCCCTTCTGTAGTGGGGGGACCAAAACTGGACATAATACTCTAGGTGTGGCCTCACCAGTGCCGAAGAGAGGGGAATAATCACTTCCCTCGATCTGCTGGCAATACTCCTACTAATATAGCCTAATATGCCGTTGGCCTTCTTGACAACAAGGGCACACTGCTGACTCATATCCAGCTTCTTGTCCACTATAATTCCCAGGTTCTTTTCTACACAGCAACATCCCCCATGAACACTGCTACAGCATGCTAAAAATCCTAGAGTGTAGCTTGATGTACTATGCTTTCAAATAGTTGTGAGCTAAAGCTGGACTCTGGGACTTTCAATATATTGCAGTAGTGTCCACACAGGATGTTACTGCATGGCAAACTGGTGCACTGTAAATTCATACCCATATCATGCAGACAATACCCAAGTCTCACTTTCAAAAGTGATTTGGGCACTTAGAAGTCCAAGTCTCATTGGAAGTCAATGGAACGTAGGCTCCAAAGTGCTTCAGTCACTTTTGAAAATAGGATATGGGTGTTTTTGAAAAATCTTATCCTAGAATTAAACGTAAATCACCAGCTCATATCACCCTTCACAATTGCATTCACAAAGCATTCTTAAGGATGTATAAAATTACTTTTTCATTATTTTGACATTATAGAAGTGTGCCCTTAACTATGAGTCTCATAATGAGAAGAAGAACTTCACACAATTTCAAATTCTCTTGCAAATTTAGCAGCACTGATGAAACAGTAGTGTGCTTGAATTACAAGAATCCAACGAACATCACAATTTGCCTACCTAACAGATTTTGAACAAAGGAATTAAATGGCCATAAAAAAGTGGAAACACTCAAGAATTCTCTATTCTGCTGCTGACACACAGGCAATTCCCTTGTGTGCACATCAGTAAGAGTGCCAACCCCAACAATTCAAAATCATGAGTGATACCTTCTGGCAAAAATCATGGTATTAGCTTAATAATTGTGCCATATAATTAAATAATCTTTGGGGGCCATTATGGGAAGTTCTTGCCTCAACTTGGGAGTGATTTTCAACTTTGAAAGTTTATATGCACATCATGTAAACACAAAAATGCAGACTGGTCTCTGCTGGATAATAGGTATGGAAATCCACTTTCCTCTCTTAAGTAACCACTAGGGTAGGGAAGCAAGGTTAGAAGGCTGAATTGGAAGTACGGTCTTTGCTGATCAGCAAGAGGTCTGGGTAGTGGGATGAGCTGGGGCAGGGTAAGGATGGAGAGAGGGAGATGGCAGTAATATGGTCAGTGGGAGAGAGTAACTGATAAGATGGCATACCATTTAGGGGAGTGAGGAGTATCCAGAGCCCTCCCTGCACCCTGACTCTCCCCATCCTCCCCTGCTTTGTCTCATCACCTTTTCCCACTGGCTCATTGTTACTTGCCCCTTGGCTCCTTAGTAAGGGGCATCTTCCTCCACCCTCATCTCCCCCTGCTGATTGACTAGTCTCACCAGGTCAGAGCTTTAGATGCCCAAGACCTGCTGCATGTAATCTTCAAGGCTCTCACAAAAGTCACACTCAGAAAAGAAGCTTTGGTGTTCCTGTGTCACAAAGGACCACGAAGTTGGGGTGAAATTGCCAGTCTTGAAAAAATCATGAGACTTGGAATGATTAAATTGTCCCATAAGTGCTCAGCCTTAAGTAAAATTAAATTAAATTAAAAAGGGGGGGGCACCTCTACAAAACACCACTACATTAACGAAGGCAAGGAAAGCAGTAATACCGTCATAGATCTTTAATCACCCGATTAATAAAGACCTGAAACCTGTGAAATACCTGCTTCAAGAAATTTAACTTGGTCTTATGTACAAAAACACATTTTTAGCTTCCTTGACTTAGACAAAACAATGTTCAAGACTACATCAGATTCTACCTTTATCGTTCACTATCCCAAAAAAATGTGCAAATAAAGGCATATGAATATATAAGAAAAAATTCTGCCCATTATATCCCCTAGTATCATAGAATCATAGCATATCAGGGTTGGAAGGGACCTCAGGAGGTCATCTAGTCCAACCTGCTGCTCAAAGCAGTACCAATCTCCAGAAAGATTTTTGCCCCAGATCCCTAAATGGCCCCCTCAGAAATTGAATCATAACTCTGGGTTTAGCAGGTCAATGCTCAAACCATTGAGCTTTCCCTGCTCCCCGCCCCCCCCCCCCCGATTATCATCGGAGTGAGGGACTATGCATCGTCCTATCACTACTAACGGCTGTCATTCATTTCTCATTCTCTCCCAAAAGTTTGCAAATAATTACTTCTAACTGACAAAATCTGAACACGTTTTCCTTCAAAACTTATTTTAGTGTTTGGAAAAATTATATTTGTTTGGAAAATAAACACACGTATTTCAAAATGTTTTATCCTCAGCTCCTCTTCATAACAACACACACTAAAGCATCTGTTACTTGTTAGAGCAGGAAATTCCTCTGTTTTGATCTTTATAGAACAGTTGAGAGTCAGTAATTAACTTGTGAATTCTGGCTTTTGTGAAGTCATACAGGATATTTTAGCAATTTTGTTAAAAACAGGATCTTCAACAGGCAAATTCCTTACCTTCTAAACAGATGGACTGTCCAAAAGTAAAATATTCTGGGAATCAACTTTTTAGGGGGGTATAGATCAAGTTTGCCATCATGTATTAATAAATTACCATCCTTAGTAATAATCATACATACATCATCTGATACGTAGCACTTTCTGACCATGGGTCTCAAAGTTTTATCAACATTTCACAGCCTAAGAAGAAAGAGGTTAAGTGACTTACCATTTTTCAGGTCACTTAACCTTTGTGCAGTGGTTCCTCTCACACCCCAACTTATCTGCAGTGCCAGAAAATATAACTGGGTCTCCTGACTCCCACTACCATGCTCTATCTACCGAACCATGATGCATCCTATTGCAACAATTACACGTGTTAATGCTCATGTCTAATATATTAACAAGACAATAGACAACCAGTCATTCCTGGAATAGCATTAATAACGGCTAATCATAAAAGCCAGATGATACAACATTAGTGAGAAAATACTGTAGTAAACCATAAATTATTTTTTACTAGATTGAAAAGCACACAATATATGAACATACAATAAGGATGTTTTCCTGATTATAAGGTTTGTTTTTTCAGATCAATAACAAAAAGCCACAAAATACATCTACCAAGTACTAGCCTACCAAAATTTCAGACCATCTTTACTACTAAAAGTTACTAATTTGGTGATGGTGAAATACTGTCCTAGGATTTAGAGCATAAGATAAATGTGGTATGGGGTATCTCCATTCAAAGTACTAAAAGTTTTCTGCCTGTCAGTCTGCGGATCAACAATTCTTTTCTATAAATCTTAATCCTCTTCCTCCCCAACAAATTAGGTACTCATTTCCCGGTCAATGAGTACTGCTAATTAGGTACTCATTTCCCAGTCAAGAAGATGGGCTACAGTCAGAGGTCTCAGAACACCGAGTCTGCCCACAGACAGTTGGCTGGTTACACTGTGCTGATTCTCCTCCTCAGTTCCAGCAGCTAAATTTTATGAAATGAAGTCAAGATATATCAAACACTTTGCCAGTATTATTTTTCCATATAAACAATTGCTGTGGCTGCAAATGGGCAATTTATTTAAATGTAAATAGGATGAGAAACAGTGTGGATTATAAAAATGTGGGCCATCTGATCTAAAATTCAGGAACACCTAGGGATAGGTTCTCTCCCTACATATTATTGTAATGTACTATCTTGTATGTATGTACACAACCTCTCACCTATACAATGACTGATCAGAGGATACAAGTCTTTAACCCTGATGCTGCTCACACCCTGTTGCCCAAAACCTCACTGACCATTTTAGATGGTGTATTACATTGTAGAAACGTCTCATTGGCAATCTACCACCACACTAAGTTTCTTTTGGCATTAAGATTTTCCAAGCTTCTCATTCTCATTATGTGTGCATGCTTTCGATTATATTTCCTCAGTTGTATTAGTTTGCATTTTTCCAAGCTAGATTTCATTGTTATTTTCTGCTCATGCTTCTAATCTCTATGACCCATTTTATTTCTCTTCTCTCACTGGCATCCCCCCTGACTTCTAATGTCATAAGCAAACTTCATTAATTCACTTTTTATTTCTTTTCCTAGCTCATTAATGAAGATGTTCAAGTCACCTACACTTAGCACTGTTCCCCATGCGATGAACTGGGAAAATGTCTATTATTTCCTGTGGCTATTATCTGTGACTGTTTTCCAGTTCAATTGTGTGATATTGTCTTATATGAACGCATAGAGCTAAATCAAAGCTGTAAAGAGGTTGTTGAGCAGCCACGCAGGAAAGGTGCAATGACACAAATATGACAGCCTCTCAGGTACTCAGCTTCAAAGGAGTTAAGATAACTGGGCCATCAAGCGGTAAGAGAATATACCTACCTGGCTCCCATCAAGGCAAGGACATTTTGCTCTTTAATAAGCCTGGGATGAAAAGGAGCTCAAAAAGCTCACAAACCTTAGAAAAAGGAGAATTTGAGGTAAGCTGAGAGTTACTGGCCAGGAGGCATGAGTGAAAAGGCTGATAGTCCCAACTCAGAGATGAAGAATAAGCCACATATGCCTGAGTTGTCTGTGGATGAAGAGGTTACGCTTAGGTAAGAAAGCATGTGTGCTTATTTTAAAATCAACTTCTCAACGCACTGTGAACCAACCTGTTGGGCAAAATAAATCAGGCTTTTTTTGGAGAAACTGTTTCTGTCTCACTGCAAATGTATGCTATTACAGGCTCCCAAAGAGAAATGCTTGCAGGATCCAGTCCCCGTTACACTTACTGAATAGTCACAGTTGGTAGCCAGGAGACTGTACCCAGGCCTCAGTTTGAAAGTGAGTGAATTGCAGAATTCCACCCAGACAGGTAAAGGGCCTGATGCATAACACCTGTAGGGCTCCACCCCAAAAAGAGACAGCAGTGCAGTTGGCTTGGTAACTGTGACAACCCAACCACAAACCAGAACTCAATACATTGCTATTGCTCTACCCTTTGTTTATGGCTTTCAGCCAAATTTCCACATAACGGTGTGGATATCAAGGCAGATTTGAATTAATTTTGCATGCAAGACCAAATATCAAATATTTTACTAATTAAAATCTAAACAGTATTATATGTACTGCTTTCCCTTTACTTTTTTTTTTTTTTTTTAATTCTGTTAGAACACAAGGAAACTCCCCCTCCCCGCACCACCATCTCATTTACATCTCAGGCTATAGCAGCTTGTGGAAGTCATGAAATATTGAGACTAAAGTAAGCAGAAGAGGATCCAGGTGGAAAACAGGTCTTCATGGAGACTTCACTTTTTACCACGGATTGTAAGCATTCCTTTCCTACCTATATGATTCTCACTTCTCTGTCTACCACTAAATAATTTTTCCCTTATGCTTTCCATCTAGCTATTCTTTCCTCAAGTGGTATGCATTCCTAAACACATAGATGTGATTTCTGTCTCCATGCAGCATATAGGGAGAGGGAGGAAATCTCTCTCAGGCTTGGTCTCTCTGGCTCGCAAAAAAACAGAGCCTGCACCTTTATGAACAGATCTTTTTGTCCTCTCATGAGTTCTTCCTCTGTTTAAAAGGTTACGGGAATATGACCCTTTTGGTTATGAAATGAAAGTTTAAGGGTCTGCCATTTATCAGAGATTTTAAGAAGTTTACAAGTGTGAATGTCTAACTCCTTTTTCTGACATCTTCTATTTTGCCACCGTCAACTACTTTTTGTGGTTATTTTAAGTTTAACTAATTGTTTGCAGCACTGAAAAAGGTTCATCTATCAATATTCTTCCCTTTTGACAAATATTTGCCTTACATTTCAAATAGATGTATGGACAATCCATCTTGGTTTTCTCATGTTTACTTTCATCTGTGCACCAGCAGCAACCAAAATGCCCTCGGCACTGACAGAGGTTTTTAAGTCAAGTATTGCTTCAATAGGAAATCAGGTGACACACACACTCACTCATTCCGACAACGGTTTGATTTCTTGACCTATCGATCTTAAATACAATCAGTGTCCAGTTGCATAAATAAAAAAAATCACGCTGCTTATATTGTCTTAATTTGGACTTACAAATTTAGACAAAGATGAAGACATAGCCATGATTACATTGACTACCAGTCAAAAGCTTCAAACACATTTAGAGTTCTAGACTAACTGCATAATTTAAAATAAATTGCTACACAATGTCAGCTAAAGTTCTAAAGCTTACATGACAATTCAAATGAGTAGACAATCAACACTTCTGCAAGAAAAATAAAAGAAGATTCAACAAAGCTTTAAGGTCTAATATTATAAAAAATCACCACATCTGTGATTAAATTAAATGCAGTTATTTCAGTGTTGACTTACACCAAAAAAAAACAAAATATGAAAGTAAAAGAAGTGAATATACCTTTTTTGGACTTTGCCCCAATCTTCAGCTTGGATGGCCAAGCAATCTGTGTGTTCGTTTCTTCCATAATCTGTTAAAAGAAAAAAAAAAAAAAAAAGTTAATTTGACATGCAACTTTCTCACCATCATTCTATATCTTCTAGTGTTCCTTTTTTGGTGAGATCATATTAATCTCTTTTACACATGCCCTAGTAAATACATTTGAAAAGTACAGCTAATAAGAAGGTTTTGAGGCGAGTTTGTGTGTGTGAGGAGGTTGCTGTCTCATGATTCAAAACAGCCTAAAAGATTGGAAATAGGAACCAAGGAAGTCACACTTAAGTGGCCTCATCCAGCTGCCATTAGAGTCAAGGGAATGACCCCACTGACTTCAGTGGGAGTTTGATAAGGCCAATAGTGACAAAAAATCTATTTTCTTCAACCAAGAATAAAAGTATTTTTACAAAAATTCTAGAATTTTTAACAGGCTCATTTTGAATGTTTACAGACTAAATTACTTCTGCTTGCATTCAGTATATGCTGCCTTAAGTTTACGTTTCACTATTCTTTAGTTATTTTAAATTTGAAGAAGAAATGTTATCCCTCGAATGGTTTATAATCCAAAAAATCTTTTGCTTATTGGATTTAGCAGCTCATGCATCCTTTCATAATGCTAGAATTCCTATTTTTCTGAAGTCAGCTGATATGGCATGCAACTTGCCTATAAAATGTTCACCCTCGGAACATTAACAGAAACATACAAGTTATCCTACAAAAAAATTCCAGTTCTGTGGGCCACATCCTCATCTGATGTGACTGCACTCACTTCAAAGGAGCTACATCAATTTATTCCAGTAGAATATTAGGCTATGTATTATTCAGTAAATAATTTGTTATTGTGCGCTCATGCTTTACAATTTAATAATATATAATATTTCATATGGTTTTAATTGCTTCCTTTTCAATTATACTAATATTTTATAACTCAAACAATGCATTTGTACAGTAAGTGCTTTTGAATCTTTTTATAAAAAAAGAATTTTTTAATTTATTGAGCTAGACATTTTGACAAAAAAAATTCCAATCAGCAATTGGAAAAAAAAATGCCAAACAGTACAATTTAATCTATCTTGGCACTGTCCACAATATATATATATATATATATATATATATATATATATATATATAAATAAATAAATAAAATTCCCAAAATAAATAACCAGACCACTTCGAAAAGGAAAACTAATACATTAAGAGAACCAGAAAACATTCCAATGTTCATCGGTCCAGTATAGTAGTAACGTCCTGGACAGACACATTAATTTAAGAATTCCTAAATGTATACTCTCTGTTGCCCAAATCAATAATAGAATTCCTCTACAGTCACAATTTTAGATTAGCACACCATGTGGAAAACGTGAAAATGTCAGCCAGGACTCACTGTACTACACTTTGTATGTGTTTCAGCAACTATGGGATAATAAAATTCAGCTGGAGGAAGACATTTCCAACAGGGTGAAATTCTATCAGGAATAT
Source organism: Chelonoidis abingdonii (assembly GCF_003597395.2). Taxonomy (NCBI): domain Eukaryota; kingdom Metazoa; phylum Chordata; order Testudines; family Testudinidae; genus Chelonoidis; species Chelonoidis abingdonii. Next base: position 16,016,362 of record NC_133783.1, on the reverse strand, counting down.
ATACATATTTCTGACCAGCCTCCAGTCCAGATGTGAAGAAATCCACTGGAAAGAAATCTGAGTTACAGATCAACCAAAACTCCCACTCACATTGACTTCCACAAAGGAAAGACTGGAACACATGGCAGTTTGAAATTTCACTCATTATTTGAAGTGGTCACACTTCTGGAACTACCAAAGAACGTACAAGTTTAAAAAAATAAACTAGCAAACCCTTTAAAAACATAGGCAAGTCTATTCAAGTACAGATGGGGAAACAATGGTACTGTGCTATGCTCTTCCCGTCCCTCTCGATTTAGTGGAAGCCATTCTCCAGACAGACTATAAAATTCAGGCTCTGAAGCTGAAAAGAGCCTAGAAAGGCCAACCACACACTGCTACGTTCTCTTCAAAGCTAAATCAGCACTAACGTACATGAGTTCTATTCAACGCCCCTGTCTACTAATGGAGGGCTCTGCAGGGAGTGACCATCATGGGAGCTTTTGACAGCTCAGTTCCTCTGCAGACAATATTAAAGTTGCTTAGCTAGGAGTCAATGTAGAGGCAAAAGGCCTCCATAAAGATAGTGATGGCCAAACCCTGTGCTTCTGGGGGGCAGGAACTAAAGAGAACTTTCCTCATCACAACAGAAAAATCAGAAAAGTTTCTTAATAAATGCATTTTTCAGTTATTTCAGAAAACTGGAGCCCATGACCACTGTGATGCAAGAATCTCTCAATAGCAACTAGCAAGGGGGTGTATCATGGTTACAGGAATTTCCTGAATCTGGTATCTACGTTCTGGTTCACCTAAGAATGTTATGTGAGGTCTCAAACAAAAGCTAGCATCACATTGGTCATCCAATATCATTGTGAAATGTATGTAAAGGAGTCAGCATATGTTTTTTTAAATCTGTATTGGGAGGTTGGTCACCAGCAAAAACAGGTTATCCATCTGTTTACATGTAAACTGAGTGTTCTGATTCACAATGGTTCTATCAACGGTCTGAACTGAAAGCAAGTGAAAAATTGCAAAACAAAGTTCAGAAAGAATCTAACAGGAAGAAAAACACCAGGGGAAGGTGGTGGTGGGGAGAGGTTCACTTTAAAAGTTTCTTTGATTATATTTGGGAGGCAAAGATAATATGGGCATCCCTCACTTAGGAAGTGAATGGACATCAGATTTGCTTCATGAAAGTGGGACCTCAACCAGGCTTGGTCGAAAACACCAGAAACACTGGGTTAGAAACCTCTTTAGACCAGAGGATAATAGTTAGTTTAGTCTCTAGCAAGCCTGTTATGGATTTTGTTATATATGTAGCCATTTGTTTCCAATATTATTACTAACTATCTCTCTCTTGAACCTCTCTTCTTTGATAAGTTTATTCTTGTTTTCAGGATATATGATTAGCTGGGAGGAAGGAGTTAAAAAAAAGGCAATAAAACAAGGAGGATGGGATGCTAAAGAGAAAGATCAGCCATATAAGTGGCTGCCAGTGGTGGAAAAACTCATTGGAATAAAAGGTACACACCACTAGTCCCTTGTCATCTCAATAACAATATGGAATTCTCTGTTTGTAACAATATGAGGAGGAAAATCCTTCTATATCTTTATGTCAGAACAAAATGAAATTCAAACCCTGTAATCTAAAAGGTGTGCACATTTGGGGGTACAGAAAAGAGAGACTTGGGATTTCTGAAAGAGTCTAGGGGAGCCAATTTTGAAAGACAAAGTCAACAGGAGTTGACCACCTACCTCCTTTAAGTTCTTTTGAAAATGCAAGCCTATATTTTTACTAAATTTTACAATATCTAGGCTGATGTCCTATTAATTTCCTCTCACCCTTAATATGAGAGACAGTTATCCTACCTTTTCATAAAGTCTTTGGTTGTGATTAGAGAACATTAGGCGAAACAGAATACTATCAGTTTATCAAGATAGCCATGCCTGGGTGGATATAAATTAAGTATGTTCTATGAGTCCATAATCTCAGAGCAGATATTACAGGGATTTCTCATTTTATATACTACCATCCAATTCAGATTAGTAAAGTTTACTGTAAATGTGACAATCAGTTATCAAATAATCTCCTACATAAGTTTGGAAACCATGTGCAAATATGGAAAAAAGAAATAGGAACGTGCTGCTTTATTGTACAGTTGTATCTCTTTCTTCATATTTGCAGCAATACACTCATTCAGTTTCACAGTTATTTTAGTCTTGTAAACTATTTCTACTACTTAAAAAGCTTCCTGTTTTCATTAGTTTCTTTCGAGAAATGACTAGCCATCTGGTGATACTTTTTTCCTGAAACAAAACTGAGAAGAAATCCACAAAAACTCAATTGGGTGTGGCAATCAAAAGACAAGTGGTTGAGGCAATATCTTTTATTGGACCAACTTCTACTGGTGAGGGAGACAAGCTTTTGAGCTGTCTGGTCTTGGAAAGTCACACCTAAAATAGCTAAAACAAGGTGGAATGGATTATTTAGCATAAGTAGTTAACACATTCTAAAGGATCATTCAAAGTTAAGTGGCCAGTTAACACCTCTGCAGTCACAGGACCAAAAAAGAGGGGTTAGTAGGTTACAGAGGGTATGGCTACACTTGAAATTTCGGAACGCTGCCACGGCAGCGCTTTGAAGTGTGAGTGTGGTCGGAGCAGCAGCGCTGGGAGAGAGCTCTCCCAGCACTGCATGTAAACCACATCCTCTATGGGTGTAGCATGCAGTGCTGGGAGCTGTGCTCCCAGCGCTGCCGCACTGATTACACTGAGGCTTTACAGCGCTGCATCTTGCAGCGCTCAGGGGGGTGTTTTTTCACACCCCTGAGCGTGAAAGTTGCAGCGCTGTAAAGTGCAAGTGTAGCCATACCCAGAGTGTTGTAATAAACTGTAGATCCAGTGTCTTTATTAAGACCATGATTTTTACTGTTTATGCAAAGTTATGAATCTAAGGTATCAGACTCGTCTTTGGAAGGCGTTGTGCAGGTTCCCTGTGAGGATAAGGATTGAGAGGTCAGATATGGAGTGACCACTTTGTGAAATGGGTTTGCCTCTGGATGATACTGTATTTTTGTCTTATTTTCCCGTGTGAGTTCATTTGAGAGCACAGAGATTTTCAGGTTTCACCCACATAGTTATTGGAGCATGAGGTATACCACATGTGACTTGCATGAGAACAACCCATGGATCTCAAAAAGGTGTGTCGCACGGGCACGGGCGGCTCTATATATTTTACTGCCCCAAGTATGGCAGTCAGGTGGCTTTCGGCGGCATGCCTGCAGGAGGTCCACTGGTAATGCGGATTCGGTAGCATGCCTGCAGGAAGTCAACTGTTAATGTGGATTCAGCGGCATGCCTGCGGGAGGTCCGCTGGTCCCGCACCTTCGGCGTGCCCGCCGCCAAATTGCTGCTGAAGCCGCGGGACTGACGGACCTCCCGTAGGCATGCCGCCAAAGACTCCCTGTCTGCCACCCTCACGGCAACCAGCAGGCTGCCCCCCGCAGCTTGCGGCCCCAGGCACGCACTTGGTGCCCTGGTGCCTGGAGCCACCCCGTGCAGGGGGTATTGATCATCATAGCATTGGAGGTACGTCTGCAGGTTTTGCATCTGTTGTTCTGGCATGGTCTGGTGCCAATTTCAGTTGGTGGGTCCCAGTCTGTAGGGAACTTGCTCTGATGATGAGCTTGGTGAGTTGTCTGAAGGCCAGAAAGTGGGGTTGCAAAAGAGTTCTTTCAGGATGTGTTCCCATGAAGTATGGTTGTAATTTTTTAAATGACACCTCATACGGGTTTCAGAGTGGGGGGCTAGGTGACAACTAGGGGTGTGAAGTCAGAGGGATTTTCTTTCTGTATTGAAGCAGGTTCTCCAAGGGTATTTGGGTGCCCATTCCACGATGCAATTGTGTACTCTGGTGGAGTACCTTTGTTTGGTGAAAATGGGTTTAGATGGGTTACGGTGTGTATCTCGGGCTTTCTCCTGAGAGCATATGCTGTGGTGTCTGTGGTAGCCTGGCTGTAGATAACAGATTTGTTGGTGTGTCTGGACTGGTCACTGGATCCGAGAAGGTAGGTGTGGTGATCTGTGGGTTTTATCAATATAGTTATCTGTACAGTTTCACTGCTGAAGCTGGTTGTGGTGTCCAGGAAGTTGATGCTGGTGCGGGACTGTCCTAGCAAGAGTCTGATGAATGTGGCAATGGAAGGCTTTTATTGGGCAGGGATCAATATAGAGCCACACATTATGCTGAAAACAAGCCAGGGAGAAGCAGGAGTAGATAAATAATATGGGTATTTACTTACATTTTAATTACACAAGTACTTAAATTACTAAACACATTGGGTCAAATTCAATACTGGTGTAAGCAAGTGCAACTCTAGAGGGGTCAACAGGTGTTTCATCCACTTACTACAAAGCTGAATTGTTTTGGAAAGGTGTGGATAGGAGAAGAGGATTCCTGCTTATCAGAATTATGTAAATTGGAAGACTGTCTGGGTCCCAGGCAGGGTAATTGTGCTGGTAATTTGGTTGCAGAGCTACAACTCTGCTTAGGTTTCTTGCCTGTCAGATGATCAATTATTATGCCAAATAAATGGGGAAAGTGGTTTTCTTCAGGTGAGTGAAGGAACTGATTGATTGGATGGGGCTTCACCAGGAGATGGAACACACAACAAAAAACCTGGTTGACTGGAAGGAGGATACCTCTAAACTGGGGGAAAAAAGAGGGGCCTGAGCCCACCTCGTTGCTGGACAGACCCAGATGGAGGGTGCTGAGACTTTCTATGCTTGAGGTCCTGAGAACTTACTGTGCTGTGTTCAAACATACAATAAGCCCTTCTGTTTTACGCTGGCTGAGAGTCAGGGCTGTCTAGAGATCGAGGTTGCATTGCTCCTTCTCAGTGCTGAGGCCCTGGGGGACTCCCTGAGGGAGCTTATGGAGAGAGACAGGTCTGCTGCAGGCTCAGAGGTGCAGTCCCAGAAGGTGGACGGACCAAAGGGCATCACCCCAAAGAGCTAGAGCAACCATCGGGAAGGGCTGTCACATTGAAGGGGGCTAACTCCCAGGGACCAAATGGAGCAGAGAGAGCATGGATCCTGTGAGTCTGTGATGACACCCCTAGCAGCTGAGAGCTGTGGAGTCCGCACCACCCCAGAGTGCAGGACTGAAGCAGAAAATGCCATGGAGGTTTCTGAAAGTCACAGAATCCGTGATCTGCATGACAAAATCTTATCCTTACTGCTAACATGAGAAACAAGGGAACATTTCATGAAATTGGAAGGCCACAAATTTAAAACTGATAAAAGGAGGCTTTTGAAAAAACACAAAAACAAAAAAAGCCACAGCAGACAGCCCTTGGAAGTTATTGCAACAATATGTCACTGAGACCAGGAACTCAGCAGGATTCGAAACAGTATTTTGCATTTATGAGGCTAACAAGAACATCTAGAGTTACAGTAGTAGGAATGGAAAAAAAAAAAAATCTACCCTAGAAGTTTGGAAGAGAGATAAAACCTAATGCTTCAGAATATAAGTCAGCGCTGGAATGGGGTTAGAAAGAACTTTTCGTTATGGGCAAGTTATTCTATAACTGCCCACTTCAGAGTTTGTTGCACATTGCCTTCAAAGTATCAGGGAGCGGCCACTGTCAAAGACAGGTTACTGACTAACAAGGATCACAGGTCTCTTATGGAAATTCTATCTTCTTAAATTTGAGCCCTATGAATTGCTCTCCCTTCCCATCATCCCAAAGGAGGCCTCAAAGACCCAGCTTTCTCAGAATTGTCTCAAGGTCATTTTCTCTTTTAAAGGTTGGTACAGTAATTATAGGAGACTGACAAGCAGAATCCACCATTGCAAGACTTTACTCTACTCAATTGCTACACAAATCATCCACTACTAAAGGAAAACTCAAGGTCGATAGTCCCAAAATATATTGAAATAACTCACTGTGCTGCTCATTGAAGAATTACTGTTATATTTGGTTCCTAAACTTGACTGACATCAGTGCAAATGGCAATCACAGAGCACTTGATTTCTTTGCAAGTATGAGGGTTTCCCACACTGTATTCATTCCTGTGAGCAGGCTCAGTAAGAAAGCCAAGAAAGCTGAACTGATCACAAAAAGTTAGAAAATTGAACTGTAACTGATGAGCCTTTAAATCTTCTGTCAAAGAATTCTCTTCCGCTCAGAAAACAAAGAAATACAGATTTGTTCAGATGGATAACAGAGAGTACTAGTATCTTGAGAAAGAATATAAGTTTTACTTAATAGCCCTATAATTTCAGTTGCAGTAAGCAGAATTCAGAAATTTTGAATAAATTCTTGTTAGAAATTTAGACTAAGCCCTTAATGATGAAATAAAACATTGTAGGCCAAGATATACAAAAGTGACTAGTCATCTTGAGACATCTTAAACTCATACCACTCACTTAAAGATATTAAGTTGGGAATGTAGTCCTCAAACACTAAATACTTTTAAAAATCTTATCAATAAAATATAAAACAAAAAACTGTTTAGTATACAGAAAAACACAGTAAAATAAAATAGATTACTGAACAAGCAAAAGACAGAACTGAAAATCTACAAAGCCACCAGAATAGCACATTGTAGTTTCACTGGAATTACAGCATTTGATTTGCTAAATATTTTCTATACAACTTCCACAGTTTCATTTCAATTAACCTGGTCTCTCTTTGAATTACTACTGTTCTCTTAATAGTGCCTCAAATACTTAAAGAGGACTTGGTGGCGAATGCACCTTAGAAATCTCCATAAAGAAAGGAAAATGCAGAAGAGTGGCAACAGGAGAGGATGTCTGCTCAGCAACAGAGAATCTCGCACACATCTGGAGTGGGCATAGATGATTATATATATCTATTACATATATAACTTATATTAAATACAAGGTCAGCATCTGAATAAGATTACTAAACATGAATCACCACTAGACACTAAAATATTCCCTTTAGGACTCTTAGCAGACAACCCACAGTTTAAGTTTAGGCAGGTAAGTCCATACCAAGCTAGACATCCCATACACAATTGTTTTAAGAAAGGCAATCGCTTATTTTGGTATATTGTGACACTAACTGTATAAAAGTTCAAATCAGAAAGAGAAAAAAATATAGTGGGTTGTGTAGTGGTCCAGTTGCATTTTACTGAGTTTCCAGTAGCTAAACCTAATCTCTATTCACCCCACTGATTCAGTAGTATGTGTTGCTCAATATTCCTTTGTCAATTCTAGGCCTGCACCATTTCCTGATATTAAGGATTCAGAGAAAATGTATTTTCTCTAAAGTTCTCATGCTTTCAATTATATCTATTTTAACTACGGAAAATTCAATAATAAAAGGTTTTTTTAAAAAAACCTCAAATCATTAGGCCGAACAACATACAAGAGAAAAATCCTGCGTCAAGACTGATCAAAGCCAGTTGTGCGATGAATCACTGTTTCTGTCACTCTCTCTGTCCTAACTTTAAGATCTGAAACAATTTTAACTATATAATGCAACGTGGCTGGAAGCAGCTAACTTAATTCCTGATGAGCCTGTGATAGAATATCCAAGTCTGTGCTTTCTAATTCCCAGATATCTGCTCCCTGGCTTTGAAATAAATACGGCAGTGGTTTCCTCACTTCTCAACTTCATCTTCCCTTTACAATGTTACTTTAAAAGAAAAATATAAAGGTATCAATTCGTTGAAATTCATGGCCTCAATAGAAAGATTTTTTTATTAAAACATTTTCAGGGTATGTAACCATACAGATATTGTCTACTTGTTTAACTGACCACCAAGATTTTTTTGTCTGGGCCTTCCTGGTACGATACTGGCATCTGCACATCATGTAATTGCTGGTCTTGCCAATGGAAGCATGGCTCAAAGAGAATGCCTTTTTCAGTTTGAGCAGGAAGAGAGGAGCCATTTCAAAGAGGGTAAGAGGCCCCATGTATCTTCCCTACAACAGTGTTCTCAAATAAACATTAACCTTTTTTTTTTTTAAGAATAATATTTATTCTCAGGGTAATCCATTTTTACATTCATAAATGTATCTGCTCACAATACCACCATTTACACAGAGATTTTCATTCAAATGTGTGGTAATCTAGCCGTCCAGTCCCAGACCTGGACTTTAGTGTCCACCAGTCTGGTCCTGTCCCAAACCTGGACTTTTGCGTACAAAGTTTGGGGGCTTACCTGAAACTCCCCCAAGCTCACTACCAGCTTGGATATTCTCGCTGCCACCAGATCAGGAATTAATCTATGGGGCCTGATCCCCCCTTTCCTCCCTCTGGTGTCCCCAACCCTCCCTTGGTGGGACACCCAGATTCCCAATCCCTTGGATGCTAAAAGCAGGGAAGAATAACCTCTTTCCCTCTTATCAGGCTGTGCCTCGCGGGCTAACTTGTGACCCAAGGAACCAGCGTTTCTGCTTCCCTCGAGGACGAGGAGATGCGAATACCACACAGCTGGCCTCTGCCACCCCGCCCCGTTGCCAGGGAACGAGGGAAAGAGACGTAACCACCACAAGAACAGAGAGAATCTGACGGTCTTTTCCCCTAGTCTGCGTCATCGTTCGTCCTGGGACCAAATAGAAAGGTAGACCCACACCTGGCTTCCCTTGCCTCGCATAGAAAAGAACTTTCACAAGGCTGTAGACAAGAAAACTTTATAGAAAAAGAGAGAGAAAATGATGAAAATAAAAATCTGCACGGATAAAGTCAATACAGGGCTCTTGTCCTTAGATAAGAAAATATAAAGAAAGACAGTCCTGATTTAAGAAGATAGAGCCAAGATACCAGCACAACAAATGTAACACACAGGTAAAGTAGCACGCCGCAAGACCATCATAGCTGGAATTACTTCGGGCGTTGCTGGGTATTAGGGGATGTTGTAGAAGAAGTGAGTTGAGAGAGGATTAGAAGGAGAACTGTGTTCCCTCATAGCCTCAGAAACAACAAAGACCCCGAGTACGAAATTGCCGCCACCGCGCTGACTGTTAAACAATCCAGTTCTCTGATTGGTCCTCTGGTCAGGTGTTCGGTTACCCTTTTCAGGTAAAAGAAACTTAACCCTTACCTACCTATCCATTTATGACAAAATGAATCACAATAATTCCATCAACGTATCCCTTTGTACAACTGATGTAATTATAAGGACACAGGAAGTTAAGAGACTTGGATAAGATTACATAGCAAATCAGCAGCAGAGCCAAGAATGAAGTCCAGTAACAGCAAAATAGCATAGGCAAGAGAAATAAGTGACATGCTTATGGCCTTTAAAAACTAGACAACTATGCTTTTTCATAAACAAATCATTTTACTAGAAAGGTTATTTTACTGTTATCCTAAATATTAAGTCTTTGTATGTAAGTCTGAAAGTCTGTCACCAACGAGGTGCATATTAACATTTATAGGTGAAGAAATGCAACCAAATAATCTACTTTATTTAGATAGCTTGGCACAATATGTATAATAAAACAAAGGTTCTTACTATTAACATTTGTAATTCTCTGTATACATGTTAAACCTCCAAAGATTCATTAGTCATCTTTTTCTTTTCAAAAGGTACATTTAAAACTTGTTATCAACCAAGCATTCCTAGTAGGTGCTGGTTAGGCCTCTGCTGGCACACTGTGTCCAGTTTTGATCAACAAGGTATACAAAGGATGTAGAAAAACTGGAAAGGCTCCAGAGATGAGTGACAAAGAAGATCCAAGGGATGGAACACAAGCCATAGGAACAAAGACTGAAGGAAATGGGTATATTTAGTTTGGAAAAGAGAAGATTTTGGGGGGCGGGGGGGGGGCAGAGGGAGAGAGAGAGATAGGATAGTAGTGTTCAAATACTTGAGGCTGCCATAAAAAAATGGAGAAAAGTTGTTCACTCTTGCCACAGAGGCCACAAGAAGAGGCAATGGGTTCAAACTATAACAGAGCGGATTTAGATTAAATCTCAGAAAATACTTCCTAACTGTAAGAACAGTAGAAGAATGGAACAGACTGCCTAGGGAGATTATGGAAGCTCCTTCACTGGAGGTTTTCAAAAAGAGGCTGGATAGCCATCTGTCTTGTATGGTTTAGACACAACAACTCCTGCATCTTGGCAGGGGGTGAGACATCTTCTTAAATAGAATAGAAAGAACTCAAGTGACCAAAGTAAAGGAGAAACAGAAGAAATTACAGAGCTTTATAAAGCACATTTAGAATGATAAACAAGTCAAGCTTTAAAAACGCAGTACAGAGCAATTCCCCCTCCCGTCCTCCAAGAAAAAAAAGTTACAAGAATCTTTACTGTGCGATAGCACTTGCTTTAATTTTGGAATATAAAATATAATAGAACCTCAACTATTCTAACTGCCCTTAATTATTTGGAAAAGATTTCTAAGTGCTAGAATTATTCTAAGTATTAGAATTCCCAGGTAACTGCTGTAAATCAATTTTATATCCTGAAGAAAAGCCAAATCCCTTCAGAAGGGATAATCAATTGAAAATAATTATTTTGTTTTTGTGTACCTAAACATGACCTGCATATAACACTTTATATCCCTGCTGACCAGTTTTTATGCCACTCATGTGGGGATGGTCATAACCTGTGGTTCTAAAGAAACATCAAACAGAAATGGATGCAAGGTGGATGCTCCTGGCAACCACTACAGCTCAGGTGAGAAATCTGTGATATAATTCTATTTCAGTGTCTGCGATGGCTGTAGCATGGCTGATTAGCACAAAGTTTCACACTTCAAACGCTCATCTGTGGTGAAAAAGGGAAGATCAGGTCCTCGCTAACTTCCTTAGGCCTGGTCTACTCTACAGGGTTAGGTCCATGTAACCTGAATCGTCTCGACCTAGCTGAAGTGTTTTCACTTAAATTTGGCTCCCCCCAACGTAAGTGACATGCTATGCCGATTTAGTAACACAACCTCCTCGAGCGGCATAGAGCCACAGTTGATGAAATTATGTCAACACAATATCAGCACCAACACAACGTTGCTTATGTCGATTGTTAGTGGCTTTCAGAAGTTGTCCCCGATGCCCCACACTGACAATACAATCAATTCAAGCACTCCTGGTTAGGATGCACACTACCAACACAAGGAGCCAAACATACAAGCAGTTTAACAACTGCGGTGGCTGCACGCTGACGTAAGTTAGGTCGACCTAATTTTGTAGTGTAGACATGGCCTTATTCTAGCATAGCCACAAAATAACCCACGATATATTGGCAGCCAACACCAACTTCCAACATAGTGAAATAAAATAAATAAATAAATAAATAAATAAATAAATAAAGAGAAAGCTGAAATGCTTTGACCAGGCAATACTTCATCAGAATTTGTCGTCTGAAGTCAATGTGACTTGTGCTCCTAAATCACTGTGGCACTTTTAACAACATTAATCATAAGTGCCTAAATATGGACTTAGGAACTCATAACAAAACTTTGACCTACGTGCATAAAAAATTCACATGAATCCATTAAAGTATTGAAAATTTAAATAATGAAAAGTTAACACTGAAGCAATTTGTTTCAAAATGACAAAGATGAGACTATAGAACTATCTAATAAAAATACTCATGCTTTCCTTATGCTGCAAAAAATGCACACAATTAACTTTAAGCACTACTCCAAGCCTAACAAGACTATTCATCTGAGTAAAGTTGCAACACTATTTAATTGTTTGAAAATTAAAGACCCTATTTCTGAAATGCTGTGTGAAGAGTTGTTTTTTGTTTGGTTGGATTTTTGCCTACAACAGTTTTGTAAAATTCTAATAAGAAATCTTACCTGGAGTTGCAATTCTAAAAAAGCAACGTTTATAATTAAGTTCATTATACGTTTATAATCTAAAGTCTCACACATTGCAAAAAGTCATTTCATAAAACCTCAGCCTGATTTAAAATCAATGATAAAAATACTCAAGTGATTTAAATGATGACAACAATCACTCCAACCTGACAGTCAACTAAATTTTATTCAATATTGAGTGCACCTAGCATTGTTTGCACACTATTAAAAAAAATCTTAAGAGATCAGCCAAATTTACGTAACTGTTTCCACACAGGCAGACCTTCAAACCAGCTTTGACTGGCAATGCCTCTGACATCACCAGCTGTCTATTGTAGAATGCTGACAAGAGGTCACAGTAAGAATCAAAGGGTAAATCATGCAAATTAAGAATTTGGTGTAGCATCTAAATAAATATTAGGGTATTCAGTTGCCTGTGGATTTTATAGCACTTAATTTTAATCTCCTTTAAAGACAAGAGATTTGGATTTTGCTTTTTGTTGTGTTTCAGTTTTTAACAATCCATTAGTGACAAAATAAAAATACATAGCATAGAATTTTGTGGAGAACACAAATTCTGCTTATTAAACTATTTTATCCAACAATATATTAAGCATTCAGTTCAAACACTACAGCTGAGCTGATTTTGTGCCAGAATCATAAAATTTAAACTAAGAAAGCAGTTACTAGAGGTTACATTATTTCAGTGAAGAAATATTTGTTTAGTTCACCTAGCAACTATTGGCAATTTTGAAAGGACATTTATATATTCACTTGTCTGCCAACTTGCCAATATGCTTTTGATTGTAAAGTAACTTTTCATGTTTATAGTATCCTATCAACCACCTTGCTTTATTCTTGTACCATTTTTACTTACCCCTCTCTACTGTTAAAATGAACCCATTTATTTTTCTTACATTCCAATAAATGGGTCTACATATAAATTAAATGCTTTGTGAATGCAATACATTTTTGTATTCTCTCTTTATACATATCTATGTGTAACTGCAGCACCTCTCCTGTGGTATCTGCATATTTCACATCTCTAAAAATCAATCATTAAAATATTCAATTATTTTCCCTTAAAGCTAACTCTGCCCTCAAGACTTGGCTGCAATGTTGTGTCTTTACACTGCTATATAAAAATGTTTAGCCCAAATGAGCTGAACTGATTTAACCTGTATTTTATTTTGAGATATGTCTATACTGCAATTAAACCGCCCCCAGCAGGCCCGTGCCAGCTTACTTGGGCTAAGGAGCTCAGGAGCTGTATAACTGCAGCATAGACATTCGGGCTTGGGCTGGAGCTCTAGAACCCTGTGAGAGGGGAGGGTCCTAGAGCCCAGGCTCCAGGCCAAGCCTGAACATCTACCCCTCAATTAAACAGCCTCTTATCATGAGTCCCATGAGCCTGGCCCGAGCCAGCTGACTCAGCTGCAGGTGCCTAATTGCCTTATAGACATATCCCTGAATACCACCAAACTCTTCTTTCCTGAGTGCTAAGGGTAAGTCTTGTCTTCATGGGTGAGAGGGTTTCTTGTTTGTCAGTCATGTTACTCCATAAGGTTAATATGACTGAAAAGCCCTGGCACGACGGAAGCAAACATGCCTGAAGCCATGTTAACCGGCCATGTTGTATGCTAGGCTCCCACCTCAGTTTCTATCCTCTAAACTAGAGGTAGTAGGTTTTGAGAAAGGATATAAGGAAGACTGGGAGATGTTATGGTGGAAGATAAAAGAAGGGAATACTAGACCAACATGGGGAAAGGATGCAGAAGGGGCAAACAGACAGATCGGTTTGAAGAAAGATCTTGGGAAGAGTGGGGTATAAAAGGAGACAAAGGCAGAGAGTCAGGAGTGAGCCACGTTCTAGACGAGTCTTAAAGGACAAAATCAGGAGCTTGAGTTTTATGCTAGAGACAGATGAGTCACTGAAGAGACGGTAGGCCAGGCTGAACACAATCACACTGCTAGGTAAGAAATAATTTTTCAGAGGAATTTTGAATGGATTGGAGATGGGGAAAATGGGTATCTGGAACTTCCAAATCTAAAACATATGTTCTTATTATATTGCCTCTTTCTTAAGTTTAAAATTTAACTGAGTAAGGGAAAGAGGGGAAGAATAGAGAAATAAAATTAGCTATTTAATTTACTATAAAATCTAAACATAATAGTTTCAAATCCTTGCAAAATTTGGAACTCTTAAATTAACCTTGCAAGCCATAAAAGTAATTGGAAATCCATTTTTAGTATCATTTGATTTATCTTGTTTGATCTACACTTAACATTGCCTTGAACATGCAGAGGAATACAGCATATAATGAAGGAAAACATGATATTCACTGCATTGAGTTGCGGGGGAGAGGGGGAAGGATTATCAAACTGCTTATTCTTGGTTTCATTAAGGAGTCAAGGGGTTATGGTAAATTACACTTGTATATGTCTCGTTTTGAATCTAAGTGGATAGTTCTTGAGAAGAGCAGAGTTCTCTCAACATAACTAGCTGACTATTCTGACTTATTCACAAGTCTGAGGAAGTACAAATACCTCCAGCAAACCAGACACTATCAAGCCTCCTTCAGAGTTTTTGCTCCAAATTAGTCAGTCATCAAAAATATAGTACACGTGTTTTCCTTCCTTTCTCAGGGGGTCTTTAGTAACCTACCCTCCACATATTTAATTTTGAGGACAGATGCCTACCTGTAGTAGCTAAGGCTCCATCCAAAATGAAGGAAAGTCTGCAAGGGGGCATAACCTGCTCCTATTATAAAGCAGAAAGAAAAAACTCCTGTTCCCACTGTCATCCACCACCCTACAAAGCACAGGACAGACATTCCAAAAAAGCATGAGTTACCTAACTACAAGCCAAGATCATCATGGGACATAGCTGCCCAAGGCTCAGTACAGTCAGGCATGGGTAACAGGAGCAGAAGTGTCCTCTCCTCACAGCTAAAGTATCAGGGGAAGAGGCTCTTCAGCTCAGCCTCAAACCTTTTTATCTACATTGGAGATAGAGCAGCAGCCACTTTAAATATAGTACATTGGATGGAGGGACAACCACTCTCTTTGTTCTTTTTGTAAAGCTGACCTGAGTTTTAGGGTCTGTAAGTGAACCTCCTTCTCAAACCTAAGTCGGCTTGAGTTTCTTTAGTAATGTTTTGCACTGCTCTTCTTACAACCTTCCATATGAATATCATTGTTCTATATTTTTCTTTGCTTAAAATGTGCTTTTAATAAATTTACATGGAAGATTATTTTCACAAGCAACCAAATACCCAGTTTTACTGTGATAATTTTACTCATTTCAGTAAGTCATCTGGGGGCAATATGTTATATTTATTCTGCAGAGATCACAAACAAGCTAATTCTAAAGAGAATTATTTTCTCTTTTACACACACACCATCTCTCCATGACCCTCACCAGAGGAAAAACAGATCTGCAACTCCTAAAACAGAAGAAAGCCATTTTTAATTAGTGAAAGTGCTGAATACTTCCTTTTGATGTAGGAAATGTGATGTTATTGTGGCCATGTATAATCACCCTAATCAAATGACCATTTTACAGTTACAGTATAAACCCATATTAGAAGTGTTTTATCTGCAGCATAAAGTGTTTGCCTCCATATTTTAAATATTACACCTCTACCCCAATATAACACTGTCCTTGAGAGCCAAAAAATCTTACCACGTTACATCAAACTCGCTCTGATCAGCCAGAGTGCGCAGTCCCACACCCCCGGAGCACTGCTTTACCACATTATATCCGAATTCGTGTTATATCGGGTCAGAGGTATATTTTGTGTCTCTAGGGAAGGAAAATCACAGCTCTAAGCACCAGTTATACTAGGCGGTCCCAAAGCGTCCCCAAACTTTACAAAGCTGAACCAAATTTATAAATTAATGCTATTGTGTAAAAGAAACCTACAACCCCCCAAATGGTGAAAAGGCAGAGTGATGAAACACAAGTTAAGTGTTACACTAAAAAATATAAAAGTATGGATCCAATGATCCTCTGATAAAAATGATTCACAGAAAAAGCTAACTTTATCATAAAGAACCAGCTTTTCCCAGATTCTTCACATACATCCCAACATAATCCAGGAAATGTGTAACTGCAGCACCTCTCCTATGGTATCTGCATATTTCACATCTCTAAAAATCAATTAAAATATTCAATTATTTTCCCTTAAAGCTAACTACTGCCCTCAAGACTTGTCGATAAATATTGTCCAAACTTTATTCAGGCTCCACTATATTAGCAAATAAACTGCTGTATCACTTGAAGTTCTATGAAAACTCTTGAGATACTCCACAAAACCTTAGATACGAGAGAAAAGTTTTGGCCTCCAATTCTGCAAATGCCTGTGTAGGAAGACCTCTGCACCCCGTATAGGGCACAAATGAAGATGAGGTTTCATTCAGGTGCAAGGGCTTGTTTGAATGCATGTCTTGCAGGGTTGAGGTCTTATTTCCCAAATTATACTTAATTGTCACGCATACAGGGCCAGTGCAACCTATTAGGCAATCTAGGCGGTCGCCTAGGGCACTAGGACTTGGGGGGCGGCATTTTCTTCGGTGACAACTGCGGCAACTGGATCTTCGGCCGCCCCGGTTGCTGCCGGCATTTAGGCAGAGAGAGCTGGGGCAGGGGAGAGTGGGGAGGGCCGCCTGCAGCAAGTAAGAGGGTGGGCGGCATGCAGGGGAACTCCCCGCGCCAGCTCACCCCTGCTCCACCTCCTCCCCAAGCACGCAGTCGCTACTTCACTTCTCCCGCCTCCCAAGCTAGCGGCGCCAATCAGCTTCGGCCCGCACCACTTCCAGCAACTCCCATTGGCCTGGAGCAGCGAACCACGGCCGGACCTTCGGACGGGGCAGGTAAACAAACCAGCCTGGCCTGTCAGGGGCTTTCCCTACACAAGCGGCGTCACAAGTTTGGTGAACGCTGTTGTTTCAAAGCTGTACTAAGTCAATGTTCAGTTGTAAACTTTTGAAAGAACAACCATAACATTTCATTCAGAGTCACAAACACTTCAGAGTTATGAACAATCTTGACTCCTGACGTGTTTGTAACTCAGATTCTACTGTACCCTAATCCTAGGATTTATTTTTTTAATCTCAGTCTATGTGAGGGACAATATTTAAATAAGCTACAGGCTACCCTATATATGGCCTTTTATATGAACAAGAATTAATATTAGCTTAGCTTTAAAAAAATGCTTTTTAAATACTTTTGAGGTAAAGCGTTTGCTTCAGTATTGCAGAAGCCAGACACAGATTTTCTTCAATCAGATTATTTGGCTTGCGTGCATATTAAAATGAGTTACCATACTTGTCCATTTTAAATTCCACAAACTCAATCAATGCCCATGACATGTTAAACTGACAGTTTTCAGATGCCTGGCTTATCCTCATCCATGAATTTAAGTTAACCATTATTTAAAAATTTGTAACATTTTCAGAACGAGCACTTCAATATTATTTCTAATTGAATTCAAAGCAAATACTGGTAATTCTTTCCCCTAAACTTCTCACCACAAATAAACACTATCATTTTGCCATCTGCACTTTTAGTGCAGAGATTTTAGGCAAACACATTAAAAAAACCAAAATCAGTGCCTTGATGTAAGAGATTTGATAAAACTGGTTTTATTGGAGCAAAAAGTGTCAATATGGTAGGGGAGGGAGGGTGTAATTTTTCTCTATGTAATTTGGGATATCTGCCATTTGCTTTATTGGTGTAGTTACAATGTGATATTTCAGGGCACAATATAGCAGTACTTACAGAAACTATAGTGAAAGACAACCAAGTTTCACTACGATTGTTTAAACTGGTTATAGCTCTCATTTAAAAATAGAGTAAAAAATGGGAAATGCCATGAGCAAAGAAAGTGAACCTATATCCATAGGCTTTTAATTAAAAATATTAGACAGACTAATGAGTTGCAAGAATAAAAATAGGCAGATCATAAAATTAACCAAAGCAGGAATTTTATATATTACTTATTTTTAAGGGCATCACCCACCATAATATGTAAAAATGTTTACTAACAAAATAAGGGTATACAGTAATTCCTCACTTAACGTTGTAGTTATGTTCCTGAAAAATGCAACTTTAGTGAAAAGATGTTAAACAAACCTAATTTTCCCATAAGATTTAATATAAATGCGGGGAGGTTAGGTTCCAAGGAAATTTCCATAGACGGAGGAAGGGAGAGGAGGAGGTAAAGAAGAGGAACTTGTGCAATGCTCCCTTGTAAAGTCAGCCAAACACCATTATAAGAGAACATCACACAACTTTAAACAAGTATGCTTCCTAATGGAGCAGCGATGTAACTTCGAAACAACGTTAAGCGGAAGGACGTTAAGTGAGGAGTTACTGTATCGGCAAAGAGAAATAGACTGCGACAGTAACACACAACACAAAGAAACCCAGAATCTTTGCTAAGTCAAATTTTCAAATGTTTTCAAAACTGTAGTTTTCATTCAGAGCTGTTATTATATTACCAGGAATTAAGAGGGGATTATATTGGTCTAAAACAGATAGTTAAACTGATTAAATACCAGACAATAACTAGAATCATCAACAATTATTGGATGGATCACGTGTCAAAGTTAACTTACCTTCTATATTAAAATTAATAAAAAGATGTAAAACAGGTTGCTTACACTTGAATACCAACTTTCAGATTACAAATTGTTCGTCCCAATCACTGATTTATAAAATTATGTAACAGTGCAGTGAAGAGAAATGAAGAAAAATTCTCTGATAGTACCTTTGCTCAGTAGCAAACTCCCTTATTGTTAGGCTTCACATTATCCGAAGCGTATGCAGAAGAATGCTCCCAAGTCCAGGGGGAATAGAGACATCATATTTTAGGGGAGAAGGTACCTCAAGGCAGATGTTAAATTTGTATCCAATTTTTAATATATCAGATAAGGAAGGAAGGAAGGGTCCAAAGAGAGTCTATTTAAGAGGCCCATTTGCTTCTGTCAGTTCTCTCCTTGTTTTAAATTTGCATTAACATGGACTATTTTTCTATCAAGTCTAATAAAGCGCAGTCTTCAATTTAATTGTACTATTGTGAAAAAGAGTTCCCTCTCCAGTGAACTGTTTCTGTACGAGGAAAAATCTTGTTGTACAATGCCTCAAAATACAATTTCAGCACCAGGTTCAGAGATCCTGGTAGGTCCAAGAACCTACTCTACTGTACAGTGGAACAACTTTGTATCCACTTCTCCAATGGATTTGCTTTTCCTATTTTTAAATATATGTTACTATCCATATTAACGTTGCTTTTCAACACTTTGGTTTAATTTTTTCTGCCCTTTCCACTATGGTTTACAGATATTATCTCTAAAGAAAGAGTTCTTTCCACATTCTGTTTCCTAATTAAATACGTTTTTAAAAATCAGAAGATATAAGTTAATAAGATGACTGCTTCAGTGTGAACTGATATGTTCAAAACAGATGATCACATTTGAAAAAAATGTTTTACACTTCAGCTAAATACACACTAATTTTTATAAGACCATTATACGAGTAACAGTGACTATTTTACAAGACAAAACCCAAAACAATTATATTAATTTCCATATCTTCTGTTAAGGCCCAAAACATCTATAGAAAGATTTTTTTGGACCATACTCGTCTACCATATTCCCATCCACTCCCTTACCATTTTTTCTATGGGAAAGAAAACCTAGAGTTCAAATCTGAGCCTCCTGCTTCATAAAGGGGCCCTGGTTTTCACTGGGGTAGCATTCCCACAGCACAGACCTTGCAGAGGGAGATGGTTAGGACGCCTACCAAGGATCCCATCAAGTCCTGGCACAGAAGATGCAGTTCCATCCCTGGTGTAACACCCTGTGCTGTGGTCCACAAGACAACCCTGGGGAAGCTTTGAGGCAATGCTTCAAGACTGTCTCTGTAACACCAGTGGCCACAAAGCCCAAAAATTTGGAGGGTACAGAGTTATCTTAAATGACCTAAACCCTTTCCCTGGACTGAGTGTTCTTTGCGGCATCAAAGGCGCAGCAAAAAAAAGTAAAAATCTCAAGCACAATCTCTATTTAGGGTATGATCGTTAGAGTAGGGGCCATATTTTAATATGTGTTTGTATAATGTCTACCACAATAGGGTCCCAATATTCCATTTAAAGGGTTTAGGCACTAAAAAGTGAATATAACCATCTAAATATAAGATGATTTAAATTAAGTTCTATTCTCAACATTCTGTTTTTAAAAAAGTCACTATCATAACTAGTATTAAACTGAGTGTTGGTGTAATACCACAGGACTGGCCAAATCTTGATACAATGGAAAGGACCAACTCACCGTAGACAAATGTCAATTGTGCTGATGGCCGAGTCTAGACAAGCACTACAGAAACTCTAAAGATACGCCTTTTGCTGAATCCCCTCAAACTCGGGCTCCCCCTTTACTCTTTTCATGAAGCCATGACATATAAGAGCATAAACATGCACCTTAACAAAAATTAAGCATATTAGGAAACAACTGGTTTAAGGGTTATAGCAGCACATTTTGTTTATTTACTTTGACATATGTAGAATTGTGCCTTTTCTGCACAGCTCTGAACCACAAAAAAGATTGGCATAAAACAATTTAAGCTTAATTAAAGTGTTGGTTTTTAGTTTGTGAAGTTTTAGAAATTTTTATAAGCTACCCTAAAAGCAAAAAAGGTCAACTTTGAGGTTGATCTATTGTGTGTATACATAGCATAACATACTGCAGTTATATTTATACACATACATATCAAACAAGTGTATTTGCATATGCACATGGAAACTGCATGTTTTCATCTTACCATAACTCAAGAAGAGAAAAAGGGAATTTGCCCAAACTTATTTAAAAAAAAAAAAAAGTGTCATCTCCAAAATAAAAAATCAGCCCCAGAGACCAACGTTTTGGAAAGTTACAGCACTCTTTAACAGTGTTAATTAAAGAGCGTGTCAGACAGCTTCTGTAATACCTTTGCTACTGCCCTCTGTATATAATTACCAAAGGCAACACTCATAAAATAATGTTTTTGCTTTAAATTACTGTTTATGGAAAACGCACTGAGCTAGGGATAAGGTGATGAAAGATGTGATTAGGAATACTTATTTACTATTCACTCAAGTAACATTTCAATCACTACATTTTCTGTTAAACTGCTACTGTTTCTCCAACATTTGATTACAAACTGGTTTATGGAAAATACTTCTTGGAAAATACTGCTTCTAAAAGAGAAAGTCATGAGGTAAGCACTCTGATGTCCTTTTTATTATATTGTTATATATTACATTGACAAAAACACTAAAAAAATACGACCAGTGGACAATATCCTGTCTTAAGCAACCACTTCACAGTATTCTAAATTATGAGTGCAACCTTTGCCAACAACTGCTTTTTGCTTGGATCTGGGTAGTTTCAGAAAAAGAAAATCACAAAGAATGTAAAAACATTGAGGAATTTTTCTTTAGTTTCATTAACACTCTACTGTGATAAGTGTGAAGAGCAAACGGGAAAAAAAACACCCTGGCATCCCAAGGTCTAGCCCACTATATGCAAATTTTGCTCTATGGTTTTGAATACAGCATCTATATATAATGCATACAAACTAGCAACATCACGCAGAATACCAGTGGGACAATTAAATGGGTAAAAACTTTAAAAAACAGAGTTAGCTGGGATTTGATGGGATTTCAAATTTTCCAGTAATTGTGAAGTAAATATCTGGCACAAGAAAATGGATTAAGCATCTTTCTTTCACAATTATAATGGATGATGAACCCAGAAAGAAAAAACAAGTTGTACAGGACACATTTGCCTTGAACCAGGATGGAATGAAATAGTCATAGTACCCCAAGAGAATTTGACCCACTGCTACATACAGACCATACATATTTTTGAAAGGTCTGTAACATCATATGCAAGTTGGACCCTTGCAGTGAGGCACATGTGAGATCCTGAAACATTTGAAGGTCTGCTTGGAACTCAAAGAAAAAGTTACTACATGTCCACAAAAAAGGACAATGAAGAGTCCTTGTGGCACTTTAGAGACTAACAAATTTATTTGGGCATAAACTTTCGTGGGCTAGAACCCACTTCATCAGATGTATGGAGCGGAAAATACAGGAACAGGCATAAATACATGAACGGATATGAGCTGCCTTACCAAGTGTGAGGTCAGACTAATGAGACAATTTCAACAGTTTCATTAAATACTACTCAGTCTCCAATTGCTCTACTGTTTTGCCCCCACAAAATCAACTCCTGCCTGTATGTTCTCATTTTGAACTGTAAGCTCTTCAGGGATGGGAAACCTCACTTTCTTCACTGTATGTGAAGTGTCTTGCATATCTCTAATGCTACAAGAATAATAAGCTTCTTGAAACAAAACTGGACTTTTTCTGATAAGTACCACTGATGTTTATAAGGCCTGATCCAGACGCCATTGAAGTCAACAATGGACAGACTCCCAATTGACTTCAGTGGCATCTGGATCAGGATCATGGTGTGGAATAAATACGTAATACTGTGTATGCCAAGTTCCATAAACATCATTTACATGAGAAGTATATAGTGAAACACTAACTAATTATTCATGGTTGTCATTGAGCTGCACATCAACAAGTGTTGTAGTAGTTGCAGCAAGAGGGAGCTCAGATCATGAGAGAAATCTGTTACTTTATTCCAATCACATCAATCATCTACCTAGCTCTCTTCACATCATTATCAACACTGAATGCTTTTAAACAAGGTCTAATCAAACTATGCAGATTGCTAACACTATGGTAACTTGAAAATAACTGAAGATGTGTTCTTTACTTCTTTTCCTATAATGTAATGTTTTGATGGAAAAAGCTCAGCAAATGTCAGTCACAAAGAAAATTTTTCAGAAGTTCTTAAACATAAAGGAACAGAGGATTTAATGGATTGATTGACCTATTTATTTTGCACTTTTAACTGCCCGCAGACATAGTACAGAACAAAGCTCAACGGAAGGCATCTTGGGTATCATCCCGAAAGGTATGCAACAAAACTATCTGCATGGTCACAAGAAAAAATGTCACTAATATACCAGAACACACTGTTTTTATAATTGGCCTATTTACAGAAAAAAATAGCAGCTGTAATGTACTAAGATTCTATTTATATTACATCCTCTCAGATCTAATTAAGGATAGGAAGAACTGGAACTTAAACACAGCCCGTAACATGCTCCCTAGTAACAGGGTCGTGGATGGCATGTTAGCTTGCTCTTTGTAGCACAGTGCCCGATGGTGGAGAGAGAACGGTAGCTTATTCTACAAATACAATGTCCATTACCAATACTATGATATTTCTGCTAAATTGCCCAACAGTGAAATAATTCATGTTGATTTTTAAATTGTCTTCATTAAGTCCCAGCATTAAACCTTCAAGTTACAGGTGAACGGTGCAGTTCACACTTTTAAGAGCTACTGTTTAAGTAGGAAGATGAAGATGGTCAGCACTGAACCAGCTCACGTTTGATAGATTACCCTCATAATCACACTAGAAACTTCAATTAAATTGAAAGAGTAAATTTTGCAGAAAATGATGGGCCCATCAGGGCACAGATTATATAACATAACATCTTCAGCTGACTCAATTCAATCCCTGCCTGTTGAGCATGGGCAGCATGAGAGCTCCACCTTTGCGTAGGCTAGCTCCTAGCCCTGCCCCTTCCACCCAGGGACCCGCCCCTTCTGCCCCCCACTGGAACATCCCAGCCCAAGTCCCAGGATGCCAGTTGCCCGCCCCAGCTGTCCCAGGCTGCTGCCAGTTGCCCCGAGAATCGGCCCCCAGCCCCAGCAGCCCAAACACCACCCTGCCTGCCCTGGTCAACCTGAGCCCCAGACAGATTTGTGAGAGAGGCTGAGCGAGGGCAGGAAGAGAAGCAGTGCCATGAGGAAAGAGTAGGATACGGGAGTGGGGCCTCAGCAGGGCCATACTTGGCTGTTTGGGGAGGCTTAGCCTTCCCTGGCCTGTGATATCCGCTGCTCATGCTGTTGAGCCCTGTCACAGGAGCTTATGGGTTTCCTAAAACCCGGACAGCTATAGAAAAAAGGTTTGGTAGGGGTTTACCTAAAACCTCCTAGTAACAATCCATTAGTCGTTTGTTGGGCTACCTGCAAAAAATCAGTGCTGTCTCACTCCCTCCAGCACTGACCTCTTCTCTTCCCCTACATGCAATCCTCCATATCTGAAGCTACTGACATCTGCAACAGCCTTCCTATGTTTCTCCCTCATTGTCTCCGTCATTTCATCATATCAGTCATTTCAGCAGTCAGTTGAAAATATCTTTCTTCCTTATTACCTCAGCTTCTCTCCCCTTCCCACCCTTCTTATGTGTGTTTTGGAGAGTATAGTTTATATGGAAAAACATTGTAAAAAACAAAGTTGCATTGTACTGTACACATGATATACCCATCTGATCCTAACATTACTACTCAAAGTTGCAGAGACAGGCACTTCCCTCCTCCACTCTTCACAAGGCCTATGCCAATATGCCCGCTGAGAAAATTCTTAAAGATATTTTTTAAACTGCATTATAAATTTAAAGCTGTGTAATATGCATTTAGTAATTCTCAGAAAGTATCCTGAAGCCTTTGTACTGAAACATGTTGAAAAGCCCCTGATCACTTTCCTTCTTGACCCACATAACCTGAAGTACACATGAGAAACTTTACATATACTCCACAAACTTGGCTTTATTTATGTCACATGAGAGAAAGGAAAAACATTAAGAGTAACTAAAGGAAACTGGACAGACAGTGAGTAAACCATGAACAACTGCCCAAAGAATTGTAAAAAAAAAAGAAAAACTAACTCTGAAGATAGTTTCCATGTGTTTTGATTAGGTATATTATTGTGTGCAAGTAAACACACAAAACGTAATTTTTTTTAGTTAAACTTTTCTATAAGACACAAAAGATAGATTGAATAAGAACATTATCAAAGTAGTCTCATCCTGCTATATGAACAAAACAGCCATATTTTACAGGATGATTTATTAATATCCTTACATGAGGATCCTACATACAGAGATAAATCAGAACTCACTTCCTAGTAGATTAACAATCTTGGTAATGTCTTAGAAACAAATCAAACGTAATAACCAACGGTACTGACTACTGTACAATCATCACGAGGCTCATTATAATTACAGTACATGTAGGCATGCTTTATTTATTTTAATAGTGTGACTACCATATGGAAAGAATCCAAATACAAAAGTCAGACTTGTGACCTAATTAACCCTCCCACCCAGGAAATATTCTATGTATGACTTCAGAGACTGTAAGCTATTTTGTACAAGCAAAAACAAAAGTGTGGAAAAAAGTAGTGCTGTAAACTTGTTGAAATGTGCATTACTGCAGTTTAGCTTTGTTTGCCAAGCTTAAAATAAGCAGAGGTAGGTTACAATACAACCTGAAGGAATAACATTCATTGCTGACACATCATTGTCCTTCATACATGCTAATATTTTGAAGTGAAACTTGGGAGACAATGTGACAATCAGGGTACAGACACCCCAAAGGGACAGCAGAAGGTTAAAACCCCAAAAATGAGCAGGTAAACCAACTGATTGCATATTGTATTATTGTACTAGAAAAGTATGCCAAGTAAGGTCTTTTATGAAAGCTTTTAATGTTCTGTACTTCATGGTCTTTATGAGATATGTATGCAAACTGTAAAAAGCAGCAAAGAATCCTGTGGCACCTTATAGACTAACAGACGTTTTGGAGCATGAGCTTTCGAGGGTGACTACCCACTTCGTCAGATGGATGTAGTGGAAATTTCCAGGGACAGGTATATATGTGCAGACAAGCTAGAGATAATGAGGTTAGTTCAATCAGGGAGGACGAGGCCCTGTTCTAGCAATTGAGGTGTGAAAACCAAGGGAGGAGAAACTGGTTTTGTAGTTGGCAAGCCATTCATAGTCTTTGTTTAATCCTGAGCTGATGGTGTCAAATTTGCAGATGAACTGATGCTCAGCAGTTTCACTTTGAAGTCTGGTCCTGAAGTTTTTTTGCTGCAGGATAGCTATCTTTAAATCTGCTATTGTGTGGCCAGGGAGGCTGAAATGTTCTCCTACAGGTTTTTGTATATTGCCATTCCTAATATCTGATTTGTGTCCATTTATCCTTTTCCATAGAGATTGTCCAGTTTGGCCAATGTACATAGCAGAGGGGCATTGTTGACATATGATGGCGTATATTACATTGGTGGACGTGCAGGTGAATGAACCGGTGATGGTGTGGCTGATCTGGTTAGGTCCTGTGATGGTGTCGCTGGTGTAGATATGTGGGCAGAGTTGGCATCGAGGTTTGTTGCATGGATTGGTTCCTGA